>NC_082651.1:11694887-12000532 GCF_028023285.1 Balaenoptera ricei | reverse complement strand
AATTTTGTATAAATGGAATCATGCAATATGTGGTCTTTTGAGATTCGCTTTTTTTACTCAATATAACACCCTTAAGATCTATTCAAGTTGTTGCATGTATCAAGAGTTTGTTCCTTTCTATTACTGAGTAGTTTTCTATGGTATGGATGTATCATTTTGTTTAATCATTCTTATACTGTAAGACATTTAGGTTGTTCACAGGTTTTGGTTATTACATGTAAAACTGCCATAACGAATCATGTACAAGTTTTGTGTGCACTGAAGTTTCTAGTTACCTGGCATAAATGTCCAGGGGTATAATGGCTATGTCATATAAAAAGTGTATGCTTAGTTTGTTAAGAAACTTCTCAACTATTTTCCAGAGTGGTTGTACCATTTTATATTCTCACCAGCAATGTAGGATATCTGGTTTCTTACCATCTGGGCCAGCATTTGATATTGTCACTATTTTAAATTTTATTTTAGCTGTTCCGATAGATATGTAGTGATATCTGATGGTGGTCTTAATTTGCATCTCCCCCATGGCTAGTGAAGTTGAAGATCTTTTCACGTGCTTATTTGCCATCCATATATCCTCTTTGATGAAATATCTCTCCAGTTCTTTGACCCAATTTCTAATAGGATTGTTTATTTTTTTATTGTTGAGATTTGACAGGTCTTTATAAATTCTAGATATGAGTCCTTTATTGAATATTGACTATTGGAATTATTTGAAAATATTGCCTTGTAATATACAGCATGTATCTTCATCCTTTTAACAGGGTATTTCACCAACAAATGTTTTTAATTTTTGTAAAGTCCAATTTATCAATTTTCATTTTATGGAATGTGCTTTAAGTGTCAAGCCCAGTTTTAAAATAATGAATTGAATTTCCTTAACAGTTATAAAGCTGTTTATATTATCTATTTCATATTGATGAGTTGTGGTAGCTTGTGCTTTTTAAGCTTAAATTTAATGTAAGTTGTCAAATGTATATATGTAGAGTTATTCATACTATTTTCTTTATTTTTAACATCTTTATTGGAGTATAATTGCTTTACAATGTTGTGTTAGTTTCTGCTCTACAACAAAGTGAATCAGCTATACATACGCATATATCCCCATATCTCCTCCCTCTTGCGTCTCCCTCCCACCCTCCCTATCCCACGCCTCTAGGTGGTCACAAAGCACCGAACTGATCTCCCTGTGCTATGCGGCTGCTTCCCACTAGCTATTTATTTTACATTTGGTAGTATATACAAGTCCATGCCACTCTCTCACTTTGTCCCAGCTTACGCCTCCCCCTCCCCGTGTCCTCAAGTCCATTCTCTACATCTGTGTCTTTATTTCTGTCCTGCCCCTAGGTTCTTCAGAACCATTTTTTTTTTTTTAGATCCCATATATATATGTGTTAGTATATGGTATTTATTTTTCTCTTTCTGACTTACTTCACTCTGTATGACAGTCTCTAGGTCCATCCACCTCACTACAAATAACTCAATTTCGTTTCTTTTTATGGCTAATATTCCATTGTACATATGTGCCACATCTTCTTTATCCATTTTTATTGACAGACACTTAGGTTGCTTCCATGTCCTGCCTATTGTAAATAGAGCTGCAGTGAACATTGTGGTACATGACTCTTTTTGAATTATGCTTTTCTCAGGGTATATGCCCAGTAGTGGGATTGCTGGGTCGTATGGTAGTTCCATTTTTAGTTTTTTAAGGAACGCCCATACTGTTCTCCATAGTGGCTGTATAAATTTACATTCCCACTAACAGTGCAAGAGGGTTCCCTTTTCTCCACACACTCTCCAGCATTTATTGTTTGTAGATTTTTTGATGATGGCCATTCTGACTGGTGTGAGGTGATACCTCATTGTAGTTTTGATTTGCATTTCTCTAATGATTAGTGATGTTGAGCATCCTTTCATGTGTTTGCTGGCAAGCTGTATATCTTCTTTGGAGAAATGTCTATTTAGGTCTTCTGCCCATTTTTGGATTGGGTTGTTTGTTTTTTTGGTATTGAGCTGCATGAGCTGCTTGTAAATTTTGGAGATTAATCCTTTGTTGGTTGCTTCATTTGTAAATATTTTCTCCCATTCTGAGGGTTGTCTTTTCGTCTTGTTTATGGTTTCCTTTGCTGTGCAAAAGCTTTTAAGTTTCATTAGGTCCCATTTGTTTATTTTTGGTTTTATTTCCATTTTTCTAGGAGGTGGGTCAAAAAGGATCTTGCTGTGATTTATGTCTAACAGTGTTCTTCCTATGTTTCCTGCTAAGAGTTTGATAGTGTCTGGCCTTACATTTAGGTCTTTAATCCATTTTGAGTTTATTTTTGTGTGTGGTGTTAGGGAGTGTTCAAATTTCATTCTTTTACATGTAGCTGTCCAGTTTTCCCAGCACCACTTATTGAAGAGGCTGTCTTTTCTCCATTGTATATTCTTGCCTCCTTTATCAAAAATAAGGTGACCATATGCGCGTGGGTTTGTCTCTGGGCTTTCTATCCTGTTCCATTGATCTATATTCCTGTTTTTGTGCCAGTACCATACTGTCTTGATTACTGTAGCTTTGTAGTATAGTCTGAAGTCAGGGAGCCTGATTCCTCCAGCTCCGTTTTTCTTTCTCAAGATTGCTTTGGCTATTCGGGGTCTTTTGTGTTTCCATACAAATTGTGAAATTTTTTGTTCTAGTTCTGTGAAAAATGCCATTGGTCGTTTGATAGGGATTGCATTGAATCTGTAGATTGCTTTGGGTAGTATAATCATTTTCACAATGTTGATTCTTCCAATCCAAGAACATGGTATATCTCTCCATCTGTTTGTATTATCTTTAATTTCTTTCATCAGTGTCTTATACTTTTCTGCATACAGGTCTCTTGTCTCCTTAGGTAGGTTTATTCCTAGGTATCATACTATTTTCTTATTAACCTTCTGAGGTCTGCAGAACCTGTAGTGATTTTTCCTGCTTCATTCCTGATATTGGTAATTTGTGTCTTCTTTCCCTTTTTTGGTCAGTCTTGCTGGAGGTTTGTTAATTTTATTGATGTTTTCAGGGACTGGCTTTTGTTTCATGAATTTTCTCTCTCTTTTTTTTTTTTTTGTTTGTTTGTTTTTTTGTTTGCTTTCACTTTCATTGCTTTCTGTTCATATCTTCTTATTTTCTTCTTTCTGCTTGCTTTGGGATTATTTTTGCTCTTCTTTTTCTAGTTTCCTGAGGTGAGAGTTTAGATTACTGATTTGGAAATTTTCCTCTTTTCTAATGAAAGCATTAACAGTATAAAATTTCTTCTAAGCGTTGCTTTAAAAATCCCACAAATGTTGATGTGTCGTATTTTCATTTTCATTCAGTCCAGTGTCTGTTTCCCTTGAGACTTCCTCTTTGAACCATGGATTATCTGGAAGTAGGTTGTTTAGTTTTTAAGTATTTGAGATTTTCCTGTTATATTTCTGTATGACACTGGGCAGTGGCCGCTGCCAGATCCCTGAGGCCTGGGGGTCCCTGGGTGGTGCTTGGCCTTCAGCGTGAGAGCAGGGGAAGCTTCGTATGGATCACGGCAGGTGTAGGACAGGTTAGAAATGTCATTCAGTATGTGATGCACGGCCCTGTGAGTTGCATTCCCTAGACTGCTCAAAGCAGGAGGAAGACCCAGAACTGAATGTTCAGTGCTGTTTTAATACTTTACCCCTTCCAGATGCCATATTAGCATTTTAATAGGGCTTCCAGTCCACAACCCCAGGAGTCACTGTTGCACTCCAGGCTGTGGTTGAGCTCCGAGAAGAGGATGAGGAGCTGATGTAGGTCAGAGGCTCCCCAGGGGTGCACCGTCACCAGCAGAGGGCTGATGCTGCCTCCAGGGCAGACAGGGAGGGTGAAGGATGGAAAGGAACTTGAGGAGCATGGGCAGTGGGAGTGCCGTCCCTTGGGAGTGGGAGGAAAGACAGTCGGGGCAGCACAAAGACAGAAATAGATTAATTTTATTCTCTCATGGATGAATGGCCATGTCTGCCCAGAAACAGAGGCACGTTCCAGAGTTATGACTGTGTTAATTGCCATCCAGGCAGGGACAAGGAGGAAGGACATAGGGATGGGGAGAGGGGGAGGCCAGGAGGAATGCTTAAAAGCCCTTTCTTCTCTGTGGGAGAAGAGTTAATGGCGGTGGTGGAAGCAGCAGCAGAGCCGGTGGTGGTGAGGGTGGTGTGTGTGGTGTGCAGAAGTGAGGAGGAGCGCTTGGAGTTGGGCCTGAGAACAGCACTAAATATTCTCTCACATCTCACTCTGGCAACTTCAGAGTCTGTGGCTGACTCAGCCAATGCCATGGCCTCCCATGTCCCCTGATCGATCTGAGCTCCAAGGTCCCTCCCCCACCTCACACTCCCTCCAGTGACCCCAAGGCCACAGGAGACCCTTGTGCCCCCAGCACTGTTCCACCTCAGAGTCTTAACTCCGTTTCCAGTTTTCCCACCCGCTCTCCTCTTCCCCAGCTGCTTCACTCTCAATAGACACTGCACCACACTTTGACCCCGGTTCTGCCCGGCCACATTCCCCTGCTTCTGCGTTCATGACCATCTTGGCTTCTAGGGCTTCTCATTTCTAATCCTTCCCTCCATCATCCTTGAATCTCTTCCTCCCTTATCTTCCCATAGCACCTGCCCAGGAAAACCCCAAACCCCAAAAGCAATCCAGCTGGTCACACCCAGGATGTGGAGGACCGCTGAAGAAATCACACCGGTAGGTGTGCGGCGGAGCTTCTCTGGTTCGGTCCCAGCTGGACCAGCTTCCCTGTGCCCAGCGAGCTGCTTCCTCTCTTCGAGGCCCCAGGCACTCCTGCTCCCAGACTCTCTGGGCTCAGATATTCTTACCCCTTTCAGCAAAAGGACCCACTCTCCATACCTCTGGAATTAACTCTTCTCATGCCCATCTCTGTGCATAACCTTACTTTCCTCCTTCCCCTTCTTTCCAGCAGAATCTAAATCTTGGGATCACATCCCTCCCCCTTTTCAGAACCAGCTAAGTCTCTCCGTCAGCCTCCTTCTCACTCTCTTCTTGAGAAACAGAGCCATTTGGGGGTAGAGTTCGCAGGTAGAGCATTTGACTGCAGAAGCAGAGCCATTTTCTGAAAGACCATTTACCAAACGCCAAATCTCACTGTGACCAAAAAGCCAACTTATTAAAGATCAGTTTGCCGAGTGACCAATTCCACAGACTGCCAAATCCCCCCAAACGTATTTCTCTTAATTACTTACAAAATGTGTCATAATAGGTGTTGCACAGGAAGTTTCAAAAGCCGTTAATGATGCCTTTCAACATTTTGGCTGTTGGTGTTTCTCTAGTTTAGAAGTTTTATTTTTGGTTTCTCCACTACTGTTTTATATTGGATTTATGGGTATGTGATTCACATTTCTAAAGCTGACTACTTCTCAAAAATTACTTAGAAAAGGTTTTGGTAATGCATGAGCCTTTTACAAATTTTAACCTTTGGTTTGCAGAAAAGATAGTTTTGCCCTTCAAGCGTAATTTTACACCAATTTGCAACTTCTCTTTTTTTTTTTTTCAAAGTGGTTTGGCAGTCAGCCAAATAAATGTTTCTTCTGCATGTTAATTTTCACATATCCATGACAACTTCCCCAATGGCAAAATCCCAAAGTGGGAGCTTTAGTCCAAATTAGGCACAAGTCTTTAAATTAGAGTTGACAGTAAATGCAGTTAGGGAAAATCCATCCACTGGCACCAATATATATATATGTTGGGCATTCAAGAAGTGCCCTGCTTCTGAAATATGGAAACCCACGTAAGATTGACATTTACCAGAGATGGACTGAGAAATCCACAGGGAAATATCTGGTGAAAATACACCTGAAAACTTGTAAACCAAGCTAAACTACAGAACATATGTGAAAAGCAAACCAAACCTACAGGAAAATCTTCAGTGTTGTAGAAACCATAGCACACAAATTTCTATAATTTTTAAAGTAACTGAGCAAAACAACTTTTGGGGGAATTCCAGGGATCACTCACCAGGGAAATGGGTTCTTCAGCAAATGGATTTTCAACAAATCAGTTTTCAATTAATTGGCCTTTGGTAAATGGTGATTGGTTATTTGGCAAATTGACCTATTTCTTCAACCTCTCTGTCTTTCCTGGGTCTTCCCCTCTGGAAGCCACGCATCAGGTACCCGGGGCTCCCATACTTGCTAGCCTGCTTCATGTTACAGTCAGTGAATTGGGCTGGGATGGGATGTGGCCACACCAGCCTTTAACCTGGTACCTTGTAACCTCTGCTGCTGGATTCTCCCCCTCATTCACACTCTGATTCTTAGTGCTGTTTTCTTCTCTTCTCCCCACATTGATCTAAGACCCCCATCCCTAATTAAGCCCTCTGAACTCTACTCTCAAAAAGTACTTGGGCATGACCGACTTTTACTGAGGTTTGAGGTTACCTGGCCAAGCTGGTAACTTCAGGTGGGATGCCAGTCAACCCAGCTCTGCCAGCGTCACCCCTTTTCCTCCAGGCATGCCGCTGGGTCCTCCCCTTTTCAGCCCCTCCTTTTTGCTGTTCATGCTTCTTCCCTCTCTCTGGTCCTTCTTCAATCACTCCTGTTGAGTTTTCTTATAGAACACTGCTCACTCTATCCTACTTAACTGCTTCCACACACAGATGGGAGAAATTCACCTTCCAGAGCCAAGCAGGCTTCAGAAGCTGTTGTGAAAGAAACCTGACCCCTCCTTTGCAAGAGAGAAAAGGTGCTGTATGTCTATACATTGCAATGGAAAGAAACCTTCCATGCATCTACGTGCACTGAAATCTCCCACCTTGACCCATCCTCTCTCATGACCTCATATCCCCCTCTCCATCCTGACTTCTTTTCACAGCCAAGTTTCCTGGACCATCTACTGATACTCACAGTTTCTCCTTTGTCCCAACCAGTAGACACTTCCTGATCTTTTTCTTTCCTAACCTCCTTGTAACATTTGACATAGTAGATACCTCCTTCCAGAAACTCTTTTTTGTCCAACTGCTCTGGCCAGGGCTTCTCAATCTCTTTTGCGCTGTCTTTTTCTCTTGTTGCCTTCTTAGAGGTCATTGAGCCCAGCTCTGGCCTCAGGACTCACCTGTTTTATAAGCAGACCCTGGTTGGTCCCACCCACCCATGGACTTAACCACCTCTGCTGTGCTGCTATGGGGTCTCAGGTCATTGCCCTGGGCCATGCTCTGGGCAGCTCAGGACAACACTTGGATGTCTCCTCGGTGTCTAGAATTCAACACCTACAAAGTGAACTCATTCTCTTTCCCCCAAGTATGTGTCCATTGTCTAAGCCAGCAAGCTCCCTTTCCCACCACCACCAAATCCAAGCTGGGCAGAGTCTCCTCTTTCATGCCTCTGAAAGCCACTTTGTTCTCCCCATTCCACTGCCACAGGCTGGGCACGAGCAGTCATCACTCCCTCCTTGGGGTAAGACCATTGCCCTTGGCCTTCCAATCTTCTAATCCACACCCAACACGGCTGCCAAAGGAATCTTTCCTTAATGCAAAGTTAGCCATACCCTACCTCCCCTGGCTTGACACTATGAGGCTCAGAGCTTTCGAGATGACATTTCAAGCACACAGGGCCTTTTGTAATTTATTATCTTCTCTCTCCAGCTCCCCAGTTCAACGTAGGCTCCACGTCTTCTGGGAAACTTGCCTGATCCCCACGCCTGCTGGGTGTCCTGTGCCTAGCTGGCAGCCCAGAGCAGCCCACATTACCCTGATGAGGGACTTCATTGTCTGTGAATTTCTAGAGGGTGGGCCCGGTCTAACTCAGCTTCATCTCTCCAGAGTCTAGCTCATGGTAGGCATTCAAAAGTGTTTGATAAAGACAGGAGGGAAATCTCAGGCTTCTCAGCTCATGAGGTCTCAGTAGAGACCTTGACATTGCGCAGGAGGCAGAGATAGGGACCCCTACAGGGAAACCCAAAAGTCCAAGGGTGCTACAACTTGGCTGAAAGACTTCTGAGGACCAAGGCAACTGGGGGAAGTACAGCCTTCCTCCTACTTGGGAAGATGTAATTTCCATCATTCTGTCTCCCCAGGACTCTGCTCAAGGAGGCTTCCGCCGTGGCAAGTGAAGGTGGTTCTTCTGGAAGGGTCTGTCCTGCTGTGAAGGTAGTCAGTGGTGCTTGGACAGCATAAAGGTGCCACAAACATTTGTTGATTGCACACAGGAAGTGCTTTTGGCTTTGCCTCAAGGCAGGGGCGCATTTTATGTGCCAAGACCTCCCCTTCTGCCCCATTATGCTTGACTTAGAGAGACTCTGGCCCCCTCTTGGCTTGCCTTCCGGGCACTGAGAGGACAAGCATGGTGCTGTGGTGGCAGTTGGAGGGGACATATGATTTAGAGCCTTCTCTGGTGAGGCCACCAGTCCTTGAGGGGCTTCGCTGCTGGGCCACTCCTTAGATGCCACTGACCTGTGACCAAACAGTCCAGGAATACTTTCCCAGACCAGTAGCCATTGGCCACTTCAGGTATAGGTGTCACCAAGAAGGAGGTGGCACCTGGTACCCAAGTCCAGTGCCACAGGCCAATTCCTCAAGCCAAGGGAGACAGGCACCTAACTCACCATGCCAGGACAGGACCCTTGCCAAGTCCTTCCTGAGAGGGGGAAGAGCCACTTCCAAGTAAACACAAAGCTGGGTCTATAAAACATGGCCTTCCTGGCATCGGTGGTCAGAAGTGACAAGCCTGCCAAAGCTCTGCAATGCGTGGCGTGCCTGGCATCAATGGCCAGAGGTAATGAGCTTTTGCCAAAATTCTATGAAAAATCGCTTTCCAAGGTATAGAAACCAAAGGGAAACACTGCAGGTACTTAACTGGCTCGGAGCCACGGTGACTTAACTAATCTACGGAAAATCAGTCAACATTCACATTAGTCATCAAATTGAAATATCAATAAAGGACTGTGCTTTGGTCTAATACACTAACAAAAATTAACATTTTAATGACAATTTGTAATGTTGGGAAGGATATGGTAAAACTGCTATCTTCACACATTGCTCTTGACAGTATATATTTGTACAGTCTCCCATAGAGAGCAATTTATCATTATCTGTCAAGATTTGCAAGAGTTCATGACCCTCTCTCCAAAGAAAATAAAGCAAGATATGGAGGAAAGTTTCATTAGAGTGTTAATTGTCATTTTGACAGATGTATCAAGTGTTCAAATTATAGTGCATGACAAACGTTTTAATATTGTGTTAGGTATTGAAACGATGACCGTGAGAACAACGTAGCAACATGGAAAAGTGCCTGTGACAATAACAGGACACAAGTCCGTGTGTGTATATAAGGATGACAAGCGAGTGAAACAACGTTCACAGCAAAGTGGAATCTGAGTCGATCCACCAAAATGATAACTGTGGTTGTGTCTGGGGGTGGAAGCAATGGGGGATTATTTTTTCTTTTTCAAATTTGGTATAATGTGATATAACAACAAACATTTTTTTTTAGAGATTTGAGGGTTGCCAAGGGGAGATAAAAAAGACAACTGAGAATCCTCTTCAGGTGGGCGGGAAGAAGCCTTTCAGGCAAGAAAGGCAGGGTAGCCCGACCTCCCAGGGCTGGCTTTTGCTTTGGTTTGGACAGGGCAGGGTGCAGGCTGGGCACAGAAGCGAGGACAGGCCTTTGCTATACTGCTTTTTCTTGGGATCTTAAGAAGTCTGGGGATGTGACAAGCTGATCTTAATTGGGGAAAGGTTGGAGATCTCACACAAGGCCTGTGTGGGAAGGCTTTTGGCTCTAAGATGGGCAGTCTCTCAACGAATCTGGCATGGGCCCATGAGGACCCCAGGGGGAGCCTGAGGAAGTGATGGTTTCAACACTGGAGAGGCTCCAAGGAACCGGTGAAGAAGGAGGCCAAGGAGAAGGGATGGGTGAGGGGCAGCAGGCAGGGAGCTTTGAGGTTCTCATGGGCAGTGACAGTCACAATGCCTGGGCTTGGAGGAACAGGAGGAGGCATCCTGGTCCTCCAGTGGGAGGAGGTTGGAGCATGGCTTTGGGATGTACTCATGGTCGTGTCTTAAGAGAGCAGGCTCAAGTTGAAGGAGACACTAGGCCAGGTGCATAGGGCACACACATAGCCCAAAGCCTAGTGTCAGAATTTTGTGTAGAAAGAGGCAGCTGAATAAATAGATGGATGAATAAGTGAACGCATGAGGCTTTATGCAAAGCACGGGGGTGTGATAACGTGGCCGCAACTGGATCTGACATTGTCCCATCTCAACTCACCATGTGTCACAGCAGCTAGCTCTTAGAAACATCAAAACACGTCTTAAATAATCCCTACGGAGAAAATTTATCAACCAGAAAGCATGTATGGAGATACTGTGGGCTCCTTAGAGCCAAGCCTTGTAGGATACAAAGAACTCCAAGACAGAGTTCTATCCTACGAGGGGCACCTCATCACTCCCCTACCCCCACACGTAGGTTCTTATTCTTGAGTCTTGTCTGAAATTCTTTAGGGCCAGTGCTACAAAATCAGGGACATCATATTTGAAATTGACAATCTGTGGGGCAACGGAGAAGGGTCAACCTACAAAGTGAGAAACAAATCTGAATGTAAATCTGGTGAAGGCAAATATCTTTTAGACTTAAGCGCAGACAAGAAAGTATGCAAAATTAGGGGGAAACCATTTCATCTTCATTATGTGTGTTCTACGCTCTCTTTTGCACTGGGAGTGACTTTAACTCGCCCGTTTATTTGCATCTGGACAAAGAGGAACCTAAAATACTTTCATTATCTTAAGAGAGCGATTAGCCAGCTGAAAAGAATGTTCCTCCTGACAGCAATTAATCTTGGTCAGCCTCCTCTCTGCTCCCAGGCCATTGCTTTGCTGAGTCATTCCACTAAGCAGGGTCCCCAGCCACAGAGCCCAGCTGCCTGCAACCACCATGGAACCTTAGGATCTCACTATTGAGGTTGTTTTCACTGCTGTCACTTTGTTGGTTTGTGTGTGTGTGTGTGTGTGTGTGTGTGTGTGTCTGTGTGTGTGTCCTTAGATAAAAAGCACACTATTCATGTAAAATTATGTATTTAGGTAAAAGTCCATATTTAAGATCATGTCAGAGCTTAAAATGTGTATAAAATTGGCACATTCTTGGACTCTAAAGAGAAAGAACCTTCCTTTTCATCTGGTTTTAACTTCTGCTTCTAAACAGCTGTTTATTCTGTTTTATAAAGATCTCCAAGCAGAATGCTTAAGCAAAAAAGAGGAAGGAGCAGAATAATAGATATACTATAACACCAGTTCCATCAACACACACACACACACACACACACACACACACACACACACACACAACCACAGGCACATACACATACACATATACATGAAAAAATCTGAATGGCTTACTAAACCATTGAGAGTCATGATCTCGGGGGCTGTGAAGATAGAGGAAACTCATTTTCTAAATTTTGCTTTTCTCTAATGTATGATTATTTTACATTGGGTCTATATTACTTTTGTAACTAAAACCAATAAAGATTGAATGTTAAAGATGATCAGGTACTAAGACGCTCTTTGCATGAGAGGTTTTCCTAGTGATGAAATATCTTCCTAACTGAGCTACATACTTTCTCTCTTACAATTTATTCTCATTTCCTCCTTGTTTTTGTTTCTCCTAGGAATGAAGAAAGTGGTCAGCATCCTCTCTAGATCAGAGGGATTATGCATTTGTCTTTACTTTTTATCATGAAAATTTCAAACGTAACGCAAAGAAAGCAGAAGAGTCTAATGGGCCCCTGTGTATCTATCACCGCCTTCGATAACTATCCACTTTCTGCCTTCATCTGCCTTCCACCCCCATCTCAAACAAACTAATTTATAGGCATACAGTTCTTTTTGGTTTTGAAGTAAAATTTATATACCATGAAATGCATGAAATCTTAACATTAAAATTTTGAAAAATAGATACGTCTGTGTAACTCACACCCCTATCAAGATACAAAACCTTCCCATCACCCAAAAAAAGTGCTCTTGTACTTTTTACGGTCAATCTTCTCACTTCCCTGACTTTTCACTATATTTAATTTAGTCGCCTGTCCTAGCATATCTGTTCATTGCTTTTTAATATAATAAAACCATTTCCATCATAAAAGCTGTACATGTTGTGGAAAATCTTGAGGGTAAAATAAAACCCTAGAAAAATAGAAAGAAAATTGATAATGAATAGTCCCACCACACAAAGGGAAAAATAGTTAAAAGTTTTATTTTCTTCTATTTCCTAGGTGTAAAGTTTTCTTATTTTATATATCTGTGATTGCTTACTTCACATGACTTCCCATAATAATTTCACATTACTCTCAGAATAATTTCATAAGATAAGCATCTCTCCTATAATATTCACAAAGGAAAAAAAACCTGTCAACCTAGAACTTAATACCCAATAAAAATATCATTCAAAAATGCAGAAGAAATAAAGATTTTTGCAGACATACAAAAGCTGAAAGAATTCTTCAGAAACAGATGCACACTGCAAGAAAGTTTAAAGGAAGTCTTTCAGGCAGAAGGTAAATGACATCAGATGGAAATATGGACCTGCACAAAGGAATAAAGAGTACTAGAAATGGTAAATACATGAGTAAATACATAGGAATTTTATCTTATTATTTAATGTCTTTAAAAGATCCTCGAGGACATCCAGTCCCAGCCAAGGTGGAGTAACCCCATTCCCCCCAGGTCCTACCCTCTTACAACTAAAAATCTCTGGATGTAACACAACATAGCAAACAAAACACGACTCTGAAAAGGGTCTGAAAGAATAAAGTGAACTACCTAAGGGATGCAGGACTTGAGGAACAGCACAGCAGTGGGTTCCCTGTTTGGTTTCTTAGAAAAGTTTGTGTTTGTGTGTTTGTTTTGTCCCCTACACATCCTGGATGGGGTACCCAAAACTGTCAACAGGCACAGACAAAAAAGCTCTACAAAAAGTCTGCTTCCCTAGCTAAAGAACCAGTAAAAGGTGACATAACAATAGAAACTCTTGTTTGATCATAGTTGCCCTACTTAAGCCAAACACCAATGGAATCCTGTGCCCCCTCCCCCCTCCCCCCATCCTGCTCAGAGGATTCAGTCAGGCTGAGTGGGAGCTCATGGTCCACTCCCTTTATGGCAGAAGCAGGCGGCACTCCAAGTCCCCCGCCGGGGTTGCACTAGAAGGGTCCATTAGGGAGCTGAACCTCCTCCCCCAACCTGGCACCAACAAGACTGACTGAGGCAGTGTGGGGTGGCGCTGGTTGGAACTCTGCTTTTCTACAGCTGGTGTCAGCAGGGTTCAGAGAGAAGCTGAGCTTCCATCCCCACCCGGCAGCAACAAGGTAGAATGAAGTGGTGTGAGGGACACTGTGTCAACAGGGCATAGAGGGGGCTGAACTTACACTCCCCTCAGTGCCAGCAAGAGGATGTGAGTAGATGCTCCATTTTTATCAGGAAGGTACCAGCTGGGCTGAGAGGGGAGAATTAAACATCCACCCCTACCACAACCTACCACTATACCTAAACAGGCTGACTGCCTGCTAAAAAAGTTTAACTAGAATCCAGAGTCACACAACATAGTAGCCAAAATGCTCAGGATATAATAAAAAATCACTTGTCACACCAAGAACCAGGAAAATCACACTTGAATGAGAAAAGACAATCAACCAATGCTTACACCACGATGACTCAGATGTTGGAATATTCTGAAGAGCGTTTTAAAGCAGCGATTATAAAAATTATGCAATGAGCAATTTAAAACACTCTTGAAACAAAAGAAAAAACTAGAAAATCTAAGTGAAGGAATATAAGCTAGTAAAGAAATAACCAGTTGGACATGATAAAACTGAAAAATACAATAACTGAAATAAAAACCCAAAGGATGGGCTCAATAGTAGTTCAGAGACAACAGGGAATGAATGAGTGAGGTTGAAGATGGATAACTGGAAACGACCCAATCTTAGTAATAGAAAAGGAAATAGGCTGAAAAAAGAAATGAACAGAGTCTGAGAGATCTGTGGGATGATAACAAAAGATCTAGCATTGGTACCATGAGCATCCCAGAAAAGAGGAGAAAAAATGTGCAGCTGAAACATGTATTCAAATAAATAATGGCTAAAAATTTGCCAAATTTGACAAAAGGCAAAACCTACAGATTCAAAAACTGGAACAAATCCTGAACAGGATATAGCCAAAGAAATCCTCACTAGGACAAATTATAGTTAAATTTCTGAAAATTAAAGACAAAGAAAAAAGTCTTGATAGAGGCTAAAGAGAAGTAAGGTATTGCTTATAAAACTATTCAAATGACAGCCATTTCTCATCTGAAACCATGGAAGCCAGGAAGAAGTGGTACAGCATTTTACAAGTACTGATAGAAAAGAATTAAGAATTTACTTGTAAAATTCAAAAAGAATTGTAAAATTCAAAAGAATTCTACTTCCAGCAAAACTATTCTTGCCATATCTGAATCTAATTCTGATACTTGCTCAGTCTCTTCAAACTGTGGGCTTTGGGGTGTTTTTTTTTCCTCTTAATATGCCTTGTAATTTTTTCTTGATAGCCAGGCATGATATACTAGATAAAACAAGTTGAGATAAATAGGTCTTCAGTAATGTGGTAGTAAGAGGTAAGGTGTAGGGGGAGGGGAGCATTCTATGGTCCTGTGATTAGGTCTCAGTCTTTTAGTGATCCTTGTGCCTCTGAACTGTGAACTTCACAACTGCTTCCCAGTCTCTCTCCCCCTCCTCACCCCCCACCTTACATGGGACAGGATGGCTAGAGTGGTCTGGAGTTGGGTATTTCCCTTCCCCTAGGTTGGTTAGGCTCTGATAAAACCCTAATAGTTTAGGCTCTGGTAAAATAGTTTCACTTGAGGGCAGGTCTTGTTAAGAACAGAATGTCCTGACTTATTTCAAAATAGTTCCTTTTCCATCCCCCGATGGAAAAACAAGGGAATTTTTCTCTGATGTTCACTGTAAAAACCTGTTTTGAGTTCCTGGAGATAATATTTACAAAAGTGTGTGGGTTCCCTATGATGGGTCTCCCTGGAGTTTTTGACCCTAAGACTTGTCCGCACTGAGCCTCCGGCAATTCAGGTTTTCTTACCCTGGCTCTGGTTCCTGCAGAGGTTTCTGCCCCCTCAGGAATATCTGCTCCCATAAGAAGTGATTCTCACTATTTGCTTCTCTGTCTTTTCAATTTTGGGAGATGTGGTTTGCCTTGTGATCTCATTTCTCTAAAAATCTAAGAGTTGTTGATTTTTCAGTTTGCTCTGCCTTTTGCTTGATGTTAGGACAGAGTGATGACTTCCAAGCTCCTTATATGATGAACTGGAAACAGGAAGTCAAACTATTTTTTAGGAATAAAGGTAAAATAAAGACATTCTCAGATGAAGGAAAACTAAGAGAATATGTCACCAGAAGACCTACCCTTAAAGAATGACTGAAGGAAGTGCTCTAAACAGAAAGAAAATGATAACAGAAGACTCAGGACCTCAGGAGGAAATAAAGAAAAGTAAGCATGACTATAAACATAATTGACTATTTGAACAAAAATAATAATGATTAGAATGATGCTTATAAATATATGTACATGTAAAATGAATGACAAAAATAAAATTAAGGCCAGGAGGGGAGAAGTGGAGGTATCGTGTTGTAAGCTTCTTTTACTACATGGGAAGGGGTATAATATCACCTGAAAGTAGACCTGATAAATTAAATATGTATTCTATAAACACTAAGGAATACTAATATAACACAACAGAGAGAGCAAATAAGGCAACAAAAGAGGTAAAATTTAGTCATAAAAATATCCAATTAATCCAAAAGAAGGTAGAGAAAAGGTAAGGGGGTGGGGGGCAAAGAACAGATGGGATAATTTTTGGAAAAAATAGCAAGATGACAGGATTAAACCTAATCATATCAATAATTACATTTAATGTAAATGCTCTAAATATCTCTAATAAAATGCAGAGTTTGTGAAATTGGATATTTTTAAATAGCAGTTCCAACTGCATGCTACTTATAAGAAATGTATAAATAGGTTAAGAGAAAAAGGATGGGAAAAGATATACAATGTGAACATTAATAAAAAAAATCTGAGTGGCCATATAAATATAAAAGTAGATTTCAAGCAAAGAATATCATCAGGGATAAAGAAGGACATCTCAAAATGATAAAGGGCTCAATTTTGCAAGAGAACATAACAATCCTAAATAAATGTATGTGCATCTAATAAAAGAGCTTCAAAATACTGAAGCAGAAATTGGCAAAACTATAAGGAGAAATAGATAAATACACATTTAGAGTTACAGATTTCAATACCTTTCTCTCAATAATTGATAGACAAGTAAACAGAAAATCAGAAAGGATGTAGAAGACTTGAACAATACTATTAATAAAATTTAGCTACTTGGCATTTATAGAATACTTCACCCAGAAACAACAGAATGCACATTTTTTACAAGGGCACTTGGAACATTTTCTAAGATGTAATATATTCTGGGCCATAAAACAATGCTTAACTTTAAATAAATTCAAGTTATTAAGAGTATGTTTTCTGAAAAAAAATTACAATTAAAATAGAAATCATTAACAGAAATGTATCTGGAAAATTCCCCAATATTTGGAAACTAAATAATTCATTTTTCAATAACTCATTGGTCAAATAATAAATCAAAAGGTAAAAAAAAAATTATTTTCACATAATGAAAATGAAAACACCCTATATCAACACTTGCAAGATGCCACTATAGTAAGCTTAGAGGGAAACTTATGGCACTACATATCTGTTTCAGAAAAAAGGAAAGATCTTGAGTCAATGGCCTCAACTCACACTTGAAAAAAGCAGAAAAAGAAGAGCAAATCAAACCCAAGTAAGAATTAAAAGGGAAATAATAAAGATCAAAGTGAAAAATCTATGAAATAGAAAAACAATAAAGAGAAGTCAATAAACCAAAAGCTAGTATTTTAAGTAGATCAACAAAATTTAAAAACCTCTTGTCAGACTGATCAGGAAAAAAGTATTAAGACACAAATTACTCAATATCAGGAATGATAAAGATGACATCACTCAGATTCTACAGATATTAAAAGGATAATAAGAAAATATTATGAACAACTTTAAGCCTATAAATTAGAAAACATAGATGAAATGGACAAATTCCTTTAAAGACACAAATTATCAGAGCTCACTTAAAATATAATAATAACATGAATTGCCCTCTATCTATGGAATAAACTGAATTGTAGTTAAAATGTACTCATGAAGAAAACTGCAGGCTGAGATGGCTTCACAAGTGAACTCTACAAAACATTAGGAAAGAAGGAATAACAATCCTCATAAACTCTTTCAGAAAATTAAAGTGAATACTTCCAATTCATTTCATGAGTCCAGCATTGCCCTGATTCCAAAGCCAGGCAAAGAAAACCATAGACAAGTAACTTTCATGAACAAAATGCAACAATTTTTAAAGAAAATTTTGCAAATTTAATCCAACAATATATAAAAAGGATATAACATCATGGTCAAATGGGGTTTATCCCAGGTATGCAAGGTTGGTTTGATATGCAGACCCTAATCAATGCAAGTCACTGTATTAACTACAAGAGAAAAACCACTTGATCATCTCTATAGGATGCAGAAAAAACTTGGTCAATTTTAACACCCATTCCTGATTAAAAATTTAGAAAACTAAGAACAGAAAAGTACTTTCGATCCTGTGTAAGGTCAGCTATGAAAAACCTACAGTTCATATCATATTTCATGATGAAAGATGAAATCTTCTCACCCTAATGTCATGAACAAGGCAAGGATGTCTGTTCTCACTACTTTTTTTTCAAGATAGTACTGGAAGTGCTAGGCAGCACAAAAAGACAAGAGAAAGAAATAAAAGGCATGGACTGTAAAGAGCCACAGTTGGCATAATTATGTATGTATGAAGTTGTCAAGAATCTACAAATAAAGCACTAAAAAGTGAATTTAGCAAGCTTGCAGGACACAGGACACTATAAAATATTATTGTATTTCTGTGTGCCATATACCCAAAATACACACACACACACACACACACACACACACACACACACACTCGGACAGCTGCTTTTTGACAAAGGTGCAAAAGCCATTAAATGGAGAAAGGACAGCCTTTTCAACAAGTGACACTGGAACAAGTGGATGCCCATGTGCAAAAGAATCAACTTGAGTCCATAACATGCATCATATAAAAATAAGTTAAGATGGATTATAGATCTCAATGTAAAATCTGAAACTATAAACCTCTAGATGAAAAACATAGGAGAAAATCTTTGTGATCTTGAGTTAGGCAAAGAGTTTTTAGCTACAACACCAGATACACAATCCATAAAAAATAAATTGATAAATGGAACTTTATGAAAATTAAAAACTTGTGCTCTTTGAGAGACACTATTAAGAGAAAGAAAAGACAAATCACAAATTGGGAGAAAATTTTTGCCACGTATATATCTGATAATGCACTTAGGTCTAGAATATATAATGAACTCTCAAAACTCAATAGTAAGAAAATACCCCAATTAAAAATTAAATGGACAAAAGATTTGAACAGACATTTTCCCAAAGAAGTTATATGCATGGCAATGAGCACATGAAAACATGCTCAACATCATTAGTCATTAGGGAAATGCAAATTAAAATCACAATGTGATACCATTACACATATTTCAGAATGGCTAACGTTAAAAAGACTGACCATACCAAGTGCTGGAGAGGATGTGGAGGATCTTAATCCTGATACGCTGCTGGTGGGAATGTAAAATGATACAATCACTTCGGAAGTTTAAAGCTTCTCAAAAAGTTAAACATTTACCACATGTCCCAGACATTCAATTCCAAGAGAAAAGGCAGCAGATGTCTACACAAAGACTAGTACACAGATGTTCACAGAGGCTTTATTTGTAATAGCACCAAACTGGCAACAACCAAAATGTCCATCCACAGATGAATGGAAAAACAAATTGTGGTACATCTGTACAATGGACCACTTCTCAGAAAAAAGAAAAGAAAAAGAAAAATGAAAGAAATGATTTATTGATAAACACAATATGGATAAATCTCAAAAATAACTATGTTGATACAAATAACAAATGCTGGAGGGCATGTGGAGAAAAGGGAACCCTCCTACACTGTTGGTGGGATTGTAAGTTGGTGCAGCCACTATGGAGAACAGTATGGAGGTTCCTCAGAAAACTAAAAATAGAATTACCATATGATCCAGCAATCCCACTCCTGGGCATATATCCAGACAAAACTATAATTCAAAAACATACACGCACCCCTATGTTCATAGCAGCTCTATTCACAATAGTCAAGACATGGAAACAACTTAAATGTCCATCGACAGATGAATGGATGAAGAAGATGTGGTACATGTATACCATATAATATTACTCAGTCATAAAAAAGAAAGAAATAATGGAACCTAAAATATGACACAAATGAACCTATCTATGAAACAGAAACAGAATCACAGGCACAGAGAACAGACTGGTAGTTGCCAGGTGGGAGGGGGTGGGGGGAAGGATGGAGTGGGAGGTTGAGATTAGCAGATGTAAGCTTTTACATATGGAATGGATAAACAACAATGTCCTACGGTTTAGCACAGAGAACTATATTCAATATTCTATGATAAACCATAATAAAAAAGAATATTAAAAAAATGTATATATGTATAACTGAATCACTTTGCTGTACAGCAGTAGTTAACACAACGTTGTAAATCAACAATACTTCAATAAAAAATAAGTATAAATTAAAAAAAATAATGTTGAGTGAAAGAAGTCAGGCAAAAAAAAAAAGACTACATACTGTATATTCCATTTATATGAAACTATAGAAAATGAAAATCTACAGTGACATGAAACAAACAAATAGGGATGGAGGAGAACGAGAAGGGAAGTCTGGGAGAAATTACAAACGTACAGGGGGTGATGGAGATGTTTACTATACGGATTGTTGTGATGGTTTCATGGATGTATGCATACGTGAAAACTTATTTTGTATACTTTAAATATGTGCAGTTTTTTGTATGTCAATTATACTGCAATGAAGCTGCTTTAAAAAAATAAATAAGGCCACGGAAAGTAGCAGGACTTTACTCTCATCAGACTGTACTCTATCTGGTCTGCAAACAGGTGCACACAAAATCTGCACACTTAGCTGGAGCCTACCTGACAACACCTCTGCAACATTATGCAAATCACCGTGAGAAAGAAACAATAATTACGTTAGAAACCACCAGAACGTGGTTGTTTCCACACACATTTTTTTGTTTGTTTTCAGATCTGGGTTCTCTTTAGCATGTGGCTGTCAGTTAACCCAACTCGGGGCTTTTCTCTTCGGTTTAGAGAATCTGAAATTGAGCTCTGCTGGGGTTAAGTCCATGTGGTGGTTCATGGGTGTGGAAAGTACCTACAGCTGACCACAGACTAGAGTTCCCTACAACTACATTAGTCTCGGAACTAACTATTGTCTCCTAAGTTGTTTGTTTTTTAAAAAATCCCATAGTCTTCATTTTAATTGCCCTTAAATAATCTATAAAATATGCTTCTTTTCTGTTCTTGTCAGTTCCTAACTGAGCAAGAGAGATCTTGCTCTCACTAAAGAATGATTCCAACATCATGTTCAGTCTCTCCTTCCCTTTTGTGCTTCCCTGAGCAGACCTCCCAACCCAACTGCTGTGAAGGGGCCCAGATCTAAGGGCTGTTCTTGGCACCCCAAACGTGTCAAGTCTTGTCACTAAGGAGGCCCCGTCTGGGCATAGCCATCTAAAGCAACAGTCTACTTCTTATCAGAAAATCTTGTGCTTCAACAAAGCCTTTTCTAGAATTAACCACACCATGGTGAGGTGGGGAGGAGGGGCAGAGCACCCCTGGGCCTGGGTTTACAGAACCCCTCATCAGCTCTGCACCTCACCTCTGTTTTGCAGCATGCTCAGGGAACCACTGGACTTTGTATCTGTGGGAGAAGGGGGAAGAGACCACTGACTGCATTTCTGTCCCTGTGCTGAAAAGGATGCTATGTCAGAGAACCATTCCAGCAAACTTCAAAGGTCAGTATCACCCCATGTTACAGATGAAGCTCAGAGAGCCTCAGCAGCTCACATGCCCCGGGTCTCAGTGGGACGGGGCAGAGCAAGGATTTGAACCCAGGCCAGAGGACCCACATGCTTTGCTCAGCCCAGCATGCTGCCCTACCGTGACTGCTGGGTCACCACCACTCTCCACGACCACCCGTTCATTGCTCCGCACTACTGCCGGGTCACTATTCCCCACTGGCCTTATCCTCCAGGTTTCCCTATAAATAAACCCATTTGTCCATGAAGTCAAGGAGGCAGGCAGGGGCCCTTCACATAGAACCTTTTAGGCTATGGTAAAGAGTTCAGACTTTAGTCTAAGAGAGGGTTTTGCTTAGAAGGAGAGATATGATCAGATCCTTCAAGAAGAGCTGTTTATAAGACTAGGAAACAATCTAAATGTCCATCGACAGATGAATGGATTAAGAAGATGTGGTACATATATACAATGGAATATTACTGGCCCTAAAAAGGACTGAAATAATGCCATCTGCAGCAACCTGGATAGACCTAGAGATGATCATACTAAGCAAAGTAAGTCAGAAAGAGAAAGACAAATACCATATGATATGACTTCTATGTAGGATCTAAAGTATGACACAAATGAACTTATCTATGAAACAGAAACACTCACAGACATAGAGAACAGACTTGTGGTTGCCAAGGGGGAAGGAGGGTAGGGGAGGGTTGGGCTGGGAGTTTGGGAGTAGCAGATGCGAACTATTATATATAGTATGGATAAACCACAAGGTCCTACTGTATAGCACAAGGCACTATATTCAATAGCCTGTGATAAACCATAATGGAAAAGAAAAAAAAAAAAAAAAAAACAGAAAGAAAGGATGCTTAGGGACCAGTCCAGGCCCCACTGCAGTAGCCCAGGCAAGAGACGATAGTGTCTTGGACTTGAGTGGTGATAGTAAGAATGAAAAAAAAGTGGAGACACTCAGAAATTGTTTCAGAGGTAGAGTCAAACTAGACTTGTTGAAGAACTAGATGTGGAGAGTGAGGATACAGAGCAGAACCAAGGCTGACTCGTAGGATGTTGTCTTCAGAAATTTGAAAAGCCAAGACAAACAAGAGTGAGGTAAAATCAGACTTGGGAAAATCTTGTGCTTCGTTTGGGACAAATCTGAATTTGAAATGCCTGCTGAAATAGAAGTAGAGTAGACCATGGAATATATGAGCATGGACTCTGGATGGATATAGAAATTCAGGAGTCATGAACACACTGATTGTAAACATAAAGCCATGAGAGTGGATGAGATCACCCAGGGAGACATTGTGCATAGAGAAGAAAGAGGGGTAAGAAATGAACCCTGGACAGGGCAGCCCTTAGAGGAGAGGCAACAGATGCAGCCAAGAAGACTAGGAAAGAACAGTCAGTGCAGGAGGAGGAAAGCAAAGCGTGTGTGGTGTTCTGGAAGCAAAGAGAATAAAGGGCGTCAGAAAAGAGGTGTGGTCAGTTGTGTCAAACCAGATGAAGACAGACTTGTCCACTGAATTTGGTAGCAACAAATCATGGCAGCCTGCCATATAAATGGTTATATCTAAAAATATCTAGAAAATATTGTTCATCCTCCACACATTTAATAAGCACTATGTGTGAGATATGCTCTCAGGTACTGGGAAACAGAGATTCATAAGACATGATCTCTGTTCTCAAGAAGTTTATAGTGTTGAGGAAGAAAGAGGCAATAGCCACTATTGATCCTGCAACAGTCCTGTACGTCAGTTTGCCAATAAGGACACTGAAGCAGGGAGAGGTCAAGGGATGCCTCAGATATTCGACTATGGGATCATTGCAGGGTACACATTAGGAAATATACTTCTTTTCCACTCAGCATTCTGTTGAGTGGAAATAGCTTTCCATGTCCCTGACCTCCTTCATCAATACTTTTCAAAACTAGAGTTCAAATCTCTCCCTCCTTCTCCTTCTCTCCCTTCCTCCCTCGCTCCCTCTCTCTCTTCAACTCCATTTTTCTCTGTACTGACTTTATTCTCTGGACCACTTTCTTGCCTGCTCCTGACTTCTTGATTTCAGAATAAGAGACCTTCTCCGGCCCAGGGTCCATACCAGTTATCCCCAAATTATTGAGCCATGCCAGGGCCAATCACTGCAGCTCAGGCACAGGGCTTTCTGATTGGTCGGTTGGGTTATGGGCTCACCCCCTTGATTGACAGTCCCACCCCTGCAGTGGGGGAAAGGGCCGAGCCAGACAGAAAGCTAGGCCATGCATACAGAGGAGTTTCCAGCGTCCATTCCACATGCCCATTTCACAGACAGGCACCCAAGTACCTGAGCCCAGATAGTGTAACTGTAAGTAACAGAACGAAGATTTGAGACCAGCTGCCCAGCAGGGTACATGAACTGGAAACCACCAGAAGCCTGTCTCCATCCCACTTAGGGGAATCAAGCCCAGCGCTCCCCAGCTTGCTCCACTGAAACAGAAAGAAGCCATGGGGAAGACACAGCCCTAGTCCAAACTCCTCCCCCCGTCCATCACCCACACTCGCTGGTGATAACAATAGGACGGTTTCTCTCTGCGAAAAGAATGAGATTGAGCTGGGCGCTTATTAAAGGCAGGGGTAGATGTTCCATTTGGGGATGGGGGAGCAGAAAGGATTTCCCTGCTGTTAGGGAGATACACAGTGGGGAGGGGGGACCCTGGCTGGGAGGAGAGGGCAGGGGACAGACCCCACAGGCTCTCTTCACTCTATTGGGAAGAGAAGTCAGGGCTGTGGAGCGGAGTCAGGGAAATGAGGGGTCATGTTTTCCCTGTGTTCGGGACACTGGTTGAGAGGGAGCCCCTTCAGAAAAGGTGCAGCCACCCTGGGGCTCATGGCAGGAAATAACCAAGCTCCTCTGTTGCAGCACTTGCCCTTGGGCATCAGTGTCAGTTGACAGTCCAGGACATAGGGGTCTTTTCCTCAGAGCCTGAGAGCCACAGCTTCCCGGGCTATATACACCCAAACTTCTGAGGACCTCTCCCACAGGTTATGATTTTTAGGCCGTCAGCAGTGGGGTCAGTTCTGCCAGGGCTCATGGGAAGGGGAGGATTCAGAAAAAGCCTTCCCAAAGTGGCAACTCCTAAACTGGGTTTTGAAAGATAAATAAGAGTGTTCCAGTTGGCCATGATGGGATGGGGGGGCAGAGCATTCCAGGCAGTGGGTTGGCATAGTTCTGGGAGTTGTTGGTTCTTTACTATTGTGGAAGGTAAAGGCTAGGTCCCCGACAGAGAGGAGAAGAGAGGAAGGCAGGGCGGGAGGCAGATCCCCTGGGCCCCCTGGCTCATGCCACTCCCCAGATTCATTTTGAGTCCATCTGTATGACTACTGCCATTTGCCACCACCTAGATCACTATCAACCTAATATTCTTCTTCCAATCAACTAAAAAATAAATTTTATCCTACTACCAAAAATGGAAGACCATCTTACTTGTCCTAAATAGAAGATAACCAGAAAAATAGAAATATAACCATCAAAATAAAAACATTCACCCTTATGCCACCTAAAGCCATCTGCTGCGTTATATACCACGTTTTGGAAAACTGCCATGAGCCGCAGGGAGCCAGGGAAGGATTTGAAGCAAGAGAATCACATGATCAGATCTGTGCTTTAGAAAGACCAGTCTGTTGGGAGGGCCGTGAACAAGCAGAGGGGCCAGGCCAGAGGAGAGAGCAGTTAATCAGTTGTCTATTTTTACAAACCCCGTACAGATGTCCTTAAAAAGAAAGCAAAGTTATTTATTCATATGTCCTTAAAACTAAATTGGGCATCCTCTTCTAGAAGCTCACTATTACTAGCAACTGGGAATTGTGAAAATGGCCATTTGGTACAAAGAACCGTTTTACGATGAATGGCCGGTCCAATTCCCATCTGGTCTCCCTTTGAGGGGTGAGTTTAGATTCTGGGCTCTAAGATCTTTGGGTGAAGAAGTGAGCAAAAGCCTCTCCCCCCTTTTCAGGGTTGAACTCACGCAGAGAGGGAACTGGAGACTGCTGACCGCGGTGTATAAAGTCATCGACTGAAGAGGACCAAGGAGCTTACCTGAAGGAGATGCATCCTCCATCCTTTCCCCACTCAAGGGACTGAAACTGGGCTCTCCCACGGTGCCTGGCCCACGGCTGGCCCTGGGCATCTCACATTCGCCGTTTGCAGCAATAACAGAGGAGTGACGGTCTTGTGTGCAGGCCTGAATGCCGGGGCATCTCACGGAAGTTTCACTGCTGTGATGGCAAATTTTGTGTGTCAACTTGGTGAGGCCACGGTACCCCCTTGTCTGGTCAAAAACCATCTAGACGTCGCTGTGGAGGTATTTTTTAGGTGTGATTAATGTTTAAATCAGTAGACGTTGAATAAGGCAGAGCGAATTACCCTCCATAACATGGGTGGGCCTCATCCAATCAGTTGAGGGCCTTAAGAGAAAAGACTGAGGTTCCCAGAAGAGGAAGGAATTCTGCCTTCAGACTGCAACATAGAAATTCTGCCTGAGGTTTTAGCCTTTGGACTCAAGACTACAACACTGACTCCTGCTGGAATTTCCAGGCTGCCAACATGCCCTGTAGATTCTGGACTATCTGTCGGTCTGTCTGTCTATCTATCTATCTATTTATCTATCATCTAGCTAGCTATCTACCTACATATATGCATACATACATACATCTTACTGTCTCTTTGGAGAACCCTGATTAACACCATTGCCATAACCTGGAGCAAGCCACAGCACCAAGTCTTTTCTTTGTTATTGTTGTTTTCTTCTATTGCTGCCACCCCAAAATGTACTGCCTTAAAGCAGCATTTTATTATCTTTCATGATTCTGTGGGTTGACTGGACTCAACTGGACCGGTTTTCTGTTCCACGAGGCCCTGGCAGAAGAGGCTAGTTATCTGGGGCTCAGCTGAGCTGGAGTCTCCAAGACTCCCTCCTCATGTAGCTGACAGCTGGTGCTGCCTGCTGACTGGCACCCCAGCTGAGCTATCCTCAGGGTGCTTGGTTCCCATCCACATGCCATGTGACCCAAGCTTCTGGTATCATGGAGGCTGAGGTCCAAAAGGAAGTAAGCAGAAGCCACCAGCCCACTTAAGGTCTGGACTCGGAAGTCCCAGAACACACTTCTGTAGGAGTCCTTTGGTCAAGGCAGTCACAGGACCACCCCAGGCTGGGGAGGGGAATAGATCCTACATCTCAATCGGTGCGTAAAGGAAGGAATGAATTGATGGTGACCATGTTTGGAAACTATCAACCACACCAAGTATATTTCCCCTATTTTACCCTGAAAAAACCAACAATACATAAGCATACTATGTTATTTATATCTATTTGGGAACACTTAAAGATGTTTCTTTAGCTGCAATTTTTCTCTGCCCACTTCCAAAGAGGATGTGTAGTCGCTTTTAGTGAATGTAATACAGTAATTGTACTGTTGGCATCAAAATAAAAGATTATAAAAAGCCATGTAGAGATAAGAGACAAGCATGCTAGAGAAAAGCTTGACTAAAATTGTTACTGCAATGGGGCCTCCATTCACTGAGTTCCTGCGTGCCCTGGAAAGGGGAAGCTAGCCTCTACCAAAATATTCCATTTGATTGAAGGGACCAGGGCCCGCCAACGGGAGAACCTCAAGAGGTAGGAACTTATAAATAACTTGTAAATAACAACAGCATAGAAACAATCCCTCAACCACAGATGCAGAGCGTTCTTCTCCCGGAAAAGGGATCACATTACAGAGCGAGAGTCCTGCTGGGGGGAGTTAAACCAGTAGGAACCAAACCAATGCCTGGGCCCCCTGCCGCAGACCCCTTAGAGCCCAATCTCGGAGCATAGGCTGGTTCCCAGACTTTTTGAAAATTCTTCTGAAGACTGGTGAGCACCCGGGCCTGTGTTTGTGCTGAATTCCCTGCCGTCCAGCTCCTGGTAGTAATTGGTTGAGACAGTTGATAGCTGAGCAAGGTTGATATCACATCAGGCAATGACTCCAGGCTCTTCTGGAACCTCCGGAGCTCTGGATTACTGGACAGTGTGTGTGGCACTCCATCCAGACATGAAGGTTGGTGGGAGGGCTACAGCGGAAATTGCGAAGAAGGCAATTTAAATGTGTTAACCAAAACAGGAAACATCGGTGGGGTGGATTAGAGTGTTTTACTTCAGAGGTGTGATTTTATCAATACTTTTATTGTTCAAAAACTCATATTTTATTTTTAGAGGTATTTTTCCAAACAAGCCCAAACTTTACTTCTCACTCATTCTGAATTCTTGGGTCTTTTTCATGCTTGCATTTGGGGCAAGACTGAGACAAAACACAAAACACTTTGTTCATGTTGGAGTGTCAGGTTCTTTTTTAAAAGCACAAAAGGATTTTTTACTGGTCAAGAGATGCTGTTTCCTGAAGCAGAGAGGGCATCAGATCAAAGCACTGGTTTAAACAAAAAGATTTAGGAAGGAGTGAACATCTTTTTTCTGTGGTGACCAAAATGATCTCTGACCACTAGCGAACTCATAGCATCGGTACACAGTGTGACAGATTTTCAAAGCCACCCACTTCTCCAGATCCAGATCACTGAATGTGAGAATTAGAACCTTCCGAAGAACAAGTATATTAGCCAATGATCATCATTATCATCTTTTTTTATTTTTTGGTCCTAAGAAATTTGGGACAAAATTAAATAAAAGGCTTTTAATTCAGCCTTTCTTTTGTGTATAAAGCTGCCATGTATCTTTACCTTAAAAAGTTACTGTGAACGGACTGGTGAGTATGCTGTAGTTTTCCATTTTGTGGAGTACCATGCAGCTGTGAAAAGTATCGATGAAGGAGGTCAGGGACATGGAAAGTTATTTCCACTCAACAGAATGCTGAGTGGAAAAGAAGTATATTTCCTAATGTGTACCCTGCAATGATCCCATTTTGCATACATCTATCTATCATCTATCTATGTATCTATCTATGTATGTATGTATCTATCTATCTATCTATGTATCTATCTATCTATCTATCTTTCTATACTTACCTGCATCCACACATACCTTTTTTTTTTTTTAAGATTTTTTTGATGTGGACCATTTTTAAAGTCTTTATTGAATTTGTTACAATATTGCTTCTGTTTTATGTTTTGGTTTTTTTGGCCGCAAGGCATGTGGGATCTTAGCTCCCTGACCGGGGGATCAAACCCGCATCCCCCTGCATTGGAAGGCGAAGTCTTAACCACTGAACCACCAGGGAAGTCCCCATCTACACAAACCTTTAAAGGACATATACCAAAATGTCAACAGTGGCTATCTCTGATAATGTTTTATTTCCTTCTTATTGTATATATTTATTTTCTAGGTTTCATAGAAGAAATACGTGAATTCTTATTTTTAAAAAAATGACCAAGACACTGAAGGAGCCAAGAACCCCAGGGGAGTAAACCTGCTGGTGAGTCTACACTATGAAGACCCAGCTTCTCTGGCAGGCAGCCCACAAGGAAAGCCACTTGCTCCCCTGACCGCCCCCAGCACAGACGTAAGAGCGTGGGGTGAGACCCAGCCTACTGGCTCTAATGATCGACCACACTTACGGAGAATATTCTGAATGTTTTCACATCCATGTTTTCTGAATTCATTTTCTGGGGAGAAAGCACAGCTGTAAGACAGGCAGATTCAGAACTGGACATTAAAGTGGGCATCTACTTAGGCTAGGAGATTAAGGATCTTCCAATCTGCATCCAGGTAGGACAGATGTGTGTCCACCCTGGGCTGGCTAGTCCTTTGGTGGCCCTACAAGCAGACATTTTTCCCATCACCATCCAGCTTTTATCTGCAAGGGATGTTGCCACTTGCTGCTGTTTCTGAGGTAGCATAAATGGTGGTCTTCCAGAGTGGGCGTGGGACGATTGGCAGGACAGCTATGGCGCCCCTGGTACCATAGCCCTTGGGTATTGGCCAGCCCATCTTTTCCCCCAGCTCTACCTGCCTTCCATCTACCCAGGAAGGGCGGCCAGTGCCAGACTGAGCAGGAACTCGAGGTCCAGAGAGCTGGGTGGGGCCGATGGGGGTGGAAGGAAGTAAAGGCAAGGAAGTCTTTACTTTATCACCTGCAGAAAGGTGTATCGGAGAAGCCCCTGCTGTGCTGGGCTGAACGAATACATGGAAATTGCCCAAATGCCCGGCCCCTACTGTGACTGAGTCACATGGTTGCCAGAGCACAGACAAAACAGGAAAATGCTCATGGGAAGGTAACTTCCTCAAGGGCGGGGATATTGGTCTGTTTTGTTCACTGCTGTCTGTCCAGTGTCTACAACAGTGTCTGGCACAGAATGGGCATCCGATGAATAAATTCATCCAGGAGTGCATGAATGAATGAATGAATGGAACTTGCTAGTAATCAAAGAAATACACATTACAACAATGATGTGGTGTTGTTTTGTATATTAATCTGCCCGAAAGTAGCATAATGAAAAACACTCAATCCTGGTGAAATCTGATGGGATCTGCCATGTATCTAGTATTAATGGCAATATGTATTAATATAAATCTTTTGGAAAGCAATTTGGTAACAGAGTTATTTAAGAAGTTGCTACTCAGTAATTCCAGTTCTAGAAATTTATGTTAAACAGATAAATCAGAAAAAGGACAGAGCTGCATATATAAACTATTCCTTGAAACGTTATTCATGACTGTAAAGAGACGGAGGCAGTCTGAACGGCTAGAACAGTGGACGATCAGAGAGCTTGTGGTGGCGAATGAGGCCTGTGAAACAGTGAAGCAAAGTGGTAAGTGAGAAAAAAGCAGGGATGCAAAAGTGTCCATATAAAGTGAGTGTGACCATAAAATATATTCTGGGGAAAAGCCTGGAAGGATGGAGAGTTTATGGATTTTTTTTCCCTTCTAATTTTTGTCATCAAAATATTTTTAACCAAAAAGAGCTTAACCAAATAAGACCTCCCTACTGTACACCATGCACCAGTAAGCACACATATGGCGACTCGCTCAAGGCGCCCACTGCTTACACAGTTCCCAAGACAGAGTGGTCTGCCCACCGCCCGCTCACCCAGCTCAAGTGGGCCCCCAGCCTCCAGGTTTCAAGCCACTGGACGGCAGAGCCAGGGGAGTTTTCTGGCAGAGTTTGCCATGGGGTCACCCATCTCTGAATAATAAGCAAGTGCTGCTGGGGGAACATTATTTAGCACCATCTGATCACAGATTGGAGAATGTTTGCCAGAAATAACCCTTTGGGCTTTGGCAAAGCAGGTATTGAGTTGCGCTTTCCGATGGTGGTTAAATAAGCATTATGACTGCTTTTTGACGGTAAAACCACACATGTATCAAGACACACTTCCCTTCCTACTGCAGGAGGGCAGTATCCAGTGCACCTACAAAAGGTATCAGGTTACAAAAAATGTAAGAAGGAGGTTACACCCTAGAAAAGCCTCTGATTCTTGCTAATTCAGCACTAGGTGGTGGTTCTTAACCTTACTGCGAACAGAAACCACCTGGGAGCTTTCAACATGGACCCCTAGGGCTTCCCTGGTGGCGCAGTGGTTGAGCGTCTGCCTGCCAATGCAGGGGACATGGGTTCGAGCCCTGGTCTGGGAGGATCCCACATGCCACGGAGCAACTGGGCCCGTGAGCCACAACTACTGAGCCTGCGCGTCTGGAGCCTGTGCTCCGCAACAAGAGAGGCCACGACAGTGAGAGGCCCGCGCACCGCGATGAAGAGTGGCCCCCGCTTGCCGCAACTAGAGAAAGCCCTCGCACAGAAACGAAGACCCAACACACCCCAAAATCAATCAATCAATAAATAAATTTATTTAAAAAAAAAATGGACCCCTGGGTCCCTCTTGCAGAGATTCTGATTGAATTGGTTTGGTGAACCATCCGGGGCGTTGGAAATTTTAAAAGCTCCAAGGTGGTTTAGATGAGCATCCAGGGTTGAGATCCACTGTCTCATGGGATAAGCAGCTGATATCTATACTGAAAACGTTCAGACGGAGTCTGAATGGGCATGGTCTCTGTGCAAAGATCAGGAAGAATCCGTGCCACGTTTTGCAAAGGTTTGCCGTGCACTCCTAGCCATCACAGGAAGCAGAGCACAGAGTCAGGAGGCCCAGGGGGTTAAGGCTCTCAGAGGCCAGCAGGCTGGGTGCCAAGTGTGACTGACTCTATCACTTACTAGCTCTGCAACCTTGGGCAAGTCACTCACCCTCTCTGAGCCTCTATTTAATCATCTGAAAGGGGGATGCTGGTTACCATGCCAATCTCACAGGGCTGTTTAGAATGTGATACGTCCATGCAGGGGCGATATGGACCCCTCAGGATACGTGGCTATTCCCCCAGATCATGTGGGCATGTGGGAAGAATACCGTTACCATTTGAGTTCACAGAACCGGGCCTGCATTCTGACGACCTTCACGGAGTTGATGGAGAGCTGCACCTAACCCTTGGGTTAGGTATTAAGTGAGTCAGATACCATGTGAATTAGTGGGTCTGTGATTTATAGGAGACAGGGAAAATGGAAACAGGGCAGACGTTGATGTGAAAGTCTCCCACGATCTCCACCTTCAAAGTGAATTCAAGTATATTCAGAAGAATCACAGCCCACCCTCAGAAGAGCACCTGACCGGTTTAAGAACAGACAGATCTCCCTTTAGAGGGCAGAGAAGCGGAAGGTGGTAAGATTTCCGGGACCCATTCAAGGAGACAGCTCCTGACCCCACAAGATGTAGGGAAACTGCCAGGGGACCAGGAGGCTGGGCTTGGTGTATTCCTGAATCTGCATGTGTCTTAATGACGAGATAAATGTTCTTAAATCTGCCTGACATTGGAAAGAAACAGACCAAGGCCTGACACTCTTGGTGGAGGGCTGCGGCAGCACAGCAGTGAGCCTCTCGCTGTGACTGTCACCTCTCTAGGGAGCTATTCCTGGGAAAAGGAACCTCTGTTCACTTAAACGGAAGAGCAAAGAGGTAAACATGTTACATTTTAGGAAATGTGTGACGGTCACTGGCCACACTGATGCTAATTTCTTCCCCTGTCACTGGAGCTGGGCTGAGGTTTCATAGCTGACTAAAATTAACTGGAGAATCACATCTCTCTGTCTGGTTTGGCCAGGAAGGGATTTGGCCTCTGGCATCGTACATGTGGCTGACAGCCACTGGAGGAGGCTTCGGGCTTCCCGGTTCAGCCATGGCGATGGCTGCAGGTCAAGGCTACGGCCGAGGGACTGTGGGGGGCACCCCTCCCCCCGGCCCCCCCCAAACCTTGGCTGCCAGCCTCCCCGCTCTCCCTGTGGCCAGTCTACTGCAGCAAGCAATCTCTAGGCTGTGTTGGTTTCTGTCTTGTGTTTTTGTGTTTTTTTTTTAAATCTTTTTTAAAAAGTATTTGTGTTGTTACCATAGAAACCCTCTTTTGCATTCACTTGTGTTTTGAAAAAAATTCTCTCGTGTGTCTGTCCGGCTTGTGTAGTCTGCAGTGAATTGTGGGCTCGCAGGGGAGGGATGTGTCTTGGAGGGGAGTCTGAGAGAGGCTCCTGCCTTCCCCATCTGCAGGTAGGGCCAAGGTTCTGGCTTCATCATCCTAAGGAACCCCCAGGGGGCAGCCCGAAACAAAGACCCGCCCCCTCTCCCCCCTGGCTTCAGAAGCTGAGGTTCTGGTATCACACTTCATTTCATCATTGTCATGACACTCTGATCACACCACTATCATTATCTCCATTTTACAAGGTACCATTTTTTTGGGGGGGCCGGGCTGCGCAACACGCGGGCTCTTAGTTCCCGGACCAGGGATGGCACCCGCGCCCCCTGCAGCGGAAGCTCGGAGTCCTAATCACTGGACCGCCAGGGAAGTCCCTATCTCCATTTCACAGAGGAGGAAACCGAGGCAGAGGGTGGCTAAGTAACATAGCAAAGGACCACAGCAAGTGCGGGAACCAGGACGTACCCAGGCCGTGGGACCCTGGAGGCCACAGCTGCAGGCACCCCACCAGGCTGCTGGGGTCCCATGCAGGGCGGCCCCCAAGGCTTCCCAAGCCTGGCTGGCCTCAGCCTTCCCTGGGAGATTTGACAGGTAGATGTCCGTCCCCGTTCCCCACGCACCCACACACACCTGTTGAATCAGGTTCTTGGGGGACCTGAGGCCCAGAAATCTGCATTTTAATTCTCTAGGTGGTTCAATACGGCAGGACCACAGAAAGGTATCTGGCATCCCTGGGTCTAAAATCAGACGATGGTTTCCGCAGGGACCTGCCTGATCTCACTCCTGGACACAGATGCATTTCTGAAAAGACCTGGGTGTGCAGAAACTGTGGCCTGAGAAACAAAGCCTGGAGAGTAGTATCTTCATTCCCTCTACGGAGCCATTTCTGGAAGGAAGCCCTCCAGTGGCTGCACACGGAGCCAGAGGTCTCCCACCCAGACATCTTTGCCTTCCAAGGATGTAGTGCCTCCATTCAGCACACTTGTATTGAGCCTTTGCTACGGGCCACGCAAACCAGCGTGGTCCCTGCCTGCCACGCAGAGGACGCGGCCTCTTGGCCGGGCATGGAGCCCCCGGCCCAACTCCCGGTACGGGGCACCCGGGTGGAACGGCTAGGCTGCTGGCAGGGCGAGAGACTCCCCAGCTGGGGACCCAGCCGAGCCCGGGCTTTCTCCTGCATCAGATGCGCGAAATGGTAGCAATAACGCCTGCCTGTCTACTTTGCAAGGCGGTAGGGAGGTTGCCATCGCCATGAGATGCTCTCTAGAGGCTGAGATCACAGCCGGATCTGCAGGCTGTAAAGCGTTTGCACTGTGCTGTTCTGAGCGGAAGAGTAATGATGTGGACCACGCGGTGACAGTGAGGGGCCCGCCCTGGGGGACCCAAGGCAGGAGGGCACAGGCCAGCGGACTCGCTTGGAAGACAACACAGAGTGTGTGTATTCCTTACTTTTAGTGGTCAGCGCTTTCAAAGAATGAGGAAGAGAGAATAACATTGTAAAAGGACCCCTGCCATCCCCCTCCCCGCCCCCGAGGGTACTTTTGTTAGTGTGATTTGTGTGTGGGATTTGATGATGGGGTCAAGAGGCTGACCTGACCACAGACTCCGCACAGACAGACGGAGGAGGGCTCAGCGTGGGTTGTCCGGGGGCCCCTCGCACTGAGAGACCTCTGGCTGGGGGACGTCTGGCTGTGTGGGACAGGGGAGGGATCCGAGCTGGACAGCTGCCCTGGCTGCAGGGCGAGGTCAAGAGCAAGTTTTCCTGCCCAGCCCTTTCCACTCAAAAGACCATGGAGGTGGGGGGTTGGGTGCACGTTCATGGGTCTGTGTGTTAGCGGGAGCCAGAGTCACTCAATGGCTCTTTTTTTTTGGATCTATCTGAAGATTTGGACAAAAAAATACCAGCCTGGTTCATCCTTTCTCACGGCCCAAGAGCCAAGGTCATATAGGACCTCCTCCCGGTGGTCAGTCCAGGGCGTTGTGGTGAAACGGCCCTGACTGCTTGTTCTAGGCCTCTGCACCCGCGCACACGGTGATGGGTGGCGTCCAAACGCACAGGTCCCCCAGTGTCGGTCTCACCCCGACATCCTAATAAGGGTGGCCGGCAAGCCCTGCCAGGTACAAGGGCATCCCCTAAGAGGGCTGAGCTCTACCAGGTCAAGGGCAGAAACTTCAAGGTGGGCTCTCCCCTCCATGAACCCTGCAGCGGGCCAATCAGGATAAGCCAGGAGGTTCAAGCTCACTGTGACAGAGGCGCAGTGTTCCCTCACCACCAAGCGCCTCCATCGTTTACACACACACACACACACACACACACACACACACACCCCCTCTGCACAGGGCACCCCAGAGGGAGGTAGCCTGGCTGGATGCATCACCATCACCAAGTGATGGGAGCAGAGGGGACCCGTGCTCTGCTCCGAAGTCTCCTCCCCAGGCTGGCCCCTGAAAGGCCTGGGGGAAGGACATGGAAACCAGCTCATTCTATCCCCTACTCTGGAAAGGATACCCAAGAAGGCCCTGGAACCCAGCTCATTCTATCCCCTACTCTGGAAAGGATACCCAAGAAGGCCCTGGAACCCAGCTCATTCTATCCCGCACTCTGGAAAGGATACCCAAGAAGGCCCATGTCAGACGGAATGGCTCAGTGCCCCAGGGAACCGGCCAGCTTTTGCCGAGCCTTTGCCTGGAACCTAGCCTAGGCCTCAGCGCCACAGATTCACGAGAAGACCAGCCCAGGGCCCGCAGAACCTCCCTTGCAGCCGTGACTGACCTGCTGAATTATCACGCTCCCATTCAAGCCCACGGTGGGGGGAAGCCGTGGAGGTACAGGCGGGTGAGAGGGCGGGAGAGGGAAGGAAACGGCATCAGTGGAAGGGGACTGGAGGGAGGGGGTCAGTGTGCACAGTGGGGCCGTGATGAGCCGTTATTTCACGCCATTCACACAGTGTCATTGATGGGCCACATCCTACAGATGAGAAAACAAGCTCAGGGAGGTGACTTGCCCAGTCACACAGCTGAGAAAGGACAGACTAAACCAGGCTGACCCAACTGTGCTCCCTCCTCTACACCATCCCCTCCTGGCACGTATATACATGTACGCATGGTTGAAAAACATAAATGAAGAAATGGATGGATGCATGCATGGATGTAAAGACTGACCAACCACATGTTCTCGAGCTGGATCCCGAAGGGTGACTAGACCCTAAGTGGCAGGGAGGATGAGAAAATGCATTCCAGGCTGGGCAGATGAGATGAGGCATGTGGAACTGTTCTAGGCTGGAGGAGAGAGAGCTGGTCAGAGCAACACGTTGGGAAGATGCCTCAGGCCGGCAGGATCTGTGCCCTGCAAAGTCTGCCTCAGTGGGGTCCTGGGAGGGGTTCTCCCTCAACAAACCTGCTAGTACTTCGCAGAGCTCCCTGGAGAGGAAATGGGACTGGACCAGGGCGGGATTGGTCAAGCACCTGGTACCTCCTCCTTCAAGTAAACCCACTTATTCCCTCTGGTGAGGCAGCCAAGGTAGGCTTGGACCTCTAGAAGAGGCTAAGAATGGGGGAAAGTAATTAGCAAAGAGCTTGGGGCCATCGGTCATCAGAATTATCCCCACAACCACCACCACCACCATCATCGTCATCATCGTCGCCATCACTCACAAACGCTATGAGCTTGGGCATAATTTTTAACCTGCTCAAGCCTCACTTTCTTCATATATAAACTGGGATAATTGTAAAAGATAATAAAGTTCTTAGCATCTGGTCTGGAACATGGTGCCAGGATAAGTTAGTCATCATTATCACTAGTATTGTTTTTATCGTTACAGAGCCTTCTAAGTGGAGATGCTTTGGGTCGTTACCATAGTGCCTGATTGACAGAGTGGAAATGAGGCTGACTCCTTTCCACTTTTCAGATGAGGAAAGGGAAGCTCTCAGAAGTGAAGACACTCGTCCAGTTGGCTCAGCTCAGAGCCTGGGCAGCGGGCGGGAAGTGCCGAGCAGTCCCCTCCCATTCTGCCTGCCTCCGTCACTCCTGCCCTTGGGCAGAGCTCCAAGAGCTGGGATGCTCTCCAAAATGCCCAGTAAAACTCACTGCTATTTTATGGTTTGTTTGTTTGCTCCTAAAGACATAAAATCCAAGCTTATCAAAGAAAAGTCACACTTAGCCCTGCTGACTTGAGTGGTAAAGTCCAGCGTTATCTATGCTCTTCAGCCCGCACAGAGAACACTTAGTTCCCCACGGAGCTGGCGACATGCTCCAAGGGCTGACCTTTGGCATCACTCACCCCTGCAGCCACGGACCAGTCACAGGGCAGGTGGGGTGGGGAGTCAGACTGGTGGGGGAGAGCCCAGAGATCTTGCCTACCGGCTGGACACCTAGAGTAAGTTTTTCAACCTCTCTGAACCTTCCTTAGTTTCCTCATCTGTAAAATGGATTTCATGATGAGAGCCGCCTCACCAAGAAATCATCAAACGATACGAGAAAGCACTTAACCCAGTGCCTGCCCTCTGAGAAGCACTCAACACATTGTAGCCAACAGAAAGGAGTGGTCCTGTGTTCTCAGGGGCAGGCCCAAGGCTGTTCAACCCGTGCATCTGAGACGGCCCGAGCTGGAACTGGCCTGGGATCTAGAGAGATCAGGTTGGAGGTTCCGGGTGGGGCTGGGAGTGGAGGCGGGGCATGGGGACACGAACAGGGAAAGAAATGCGGTCTGTGGCTAAAAAGCACAGCTCAGGGAGAGGTAAGCTCCTATCAATTTTACCCAAAATTCTACCAGAAGCTGTCTTGATGGCTTCAGCCAAATGATCCCATGCACCAGAACCCGTTTTAGGGGAAAGGGAGAGTTTGCTAGGTCTAGAGATGGGGCACTTGCTCATTCAGAACTTGGCCCAAGTTTTAGGTTAGGAAGAGATAGCATGAGACCCAGCCCCTAGACTCTGGGAACTCCCAGTTGATTTGGGGTGGTGGCCATGAGGGTTATTCACCACTGTGTCCATTGCTTCTGCTACTGAGCACTTCATAGGATCACACTTTCTTCTCTCCACCTCTCCTCGCCTCCCGGGTTAGGTGTGGCCCTGTGATGGCTCTGGCCTGTAATATGGGAGCAGAAGTGACACGGAGCACTTCTGGGTGGATGCTTGGGGAGACCTGATGCCGCACTCCCTTCCTCCCACCATGATGCCTGGCAACACTCCAGAGGGTAGAGGCTCATCAGCTTGTGTCCTTGAATGAGGAAGATGGGGAGCAGAGCCTCTCACCAAATCACGGTGGACCTGCAGTATGAAACCCCATCCCTTTGCCTGTTAATGCCCACCAGTCAGTGTTAAGCCACTGTGTGCTGGGGTTTGGTTGTTAACTGCAGTCCTGAGAAACTAGCAAGACAGAGCCAGTCCCTGGGAGAAAAGCAAAGTCCTGAGACAGGACACAGCAGGGACATGCCTGAGGAACTAAGGGTCCTCAGGAAGGGTTGGGTAAGAGTTCCAGGAGGAGGTTTGGGGCTGGACCTTGAAGGCTAAGCAGGACCTAGAGGATGCTGAAGAATGGACCAGATGCTGGGGTAACCCTGGAGGTAGCTGCAGGTGGGAGGAGCTTGGAGGATAGAAGTGTTTGAAAACACTTGTGCCTGGAAAAGAAGGTGCTGGCAGCAGTCTTAGAAGAGCTGGTATCCAATTTCTTTCTTTCACAGGCTAGGTGTACGGGAGGGACAAGTTCAGCTCGGACTCAAAGCCATTTCGTCATGATTGGGGCTGAGCAGTATGGGACCTGGTGTGATCAGAAGGCAGGGGACAAAGGATGGGGGTCTCATCCTTCTGGATCCACCTCCCTTCCTCCAGGAAGCCCTCTCTGACTACCATGCGGAATGTGAGAAGAAAGCAAAGCTCTGAAATCAGACAGAAGTGGTTAGAATCCCGGTTTTCTTCCTTCAATCATTCAGTCCTTCACTCAGCATCTGTAATGGGTCAGGCACTGTTCCATGTCCTGAAGATGTATTGTGAGCGATCCCCTGGCCTCCCCTGCATCTTCTATTCAAGTGAGAAAGTCAACCACAATAGTCACAACACAAATAAGAAAACAGTCTGAAGTCGTGATGTTGATGAAGAAAATAGCTGAGGGGCAGAAATGAAGAAGTCCAGAGGGACCTACTTTACATGGGGTGGTTAGCGACAGTCACTTCAAATGGGCAACCCTGGAAACTAACACTTAGATGAAGAACAGGAGAGAACATTCCAGGTAAGAAAAATGGTGTGTGCAAGACCTTTAAGTGGGAATGAGCTTGGGTGGGGAAGGGAAGTAGAAACAGAAAGAAGAGTAGTGTCTCTGGAGAGTATTCTGAGCTGAGGCTGGGGAGGTAGAGCTGTGTCTTCCAGGCTGTGTTAAGGGTGGATTCAAGATATATTTTAGAGAGCAAGTCGGTAAGAAGGGAGAAGGAGAAAGAGAGGGTTATAAAACCTGGGGAGGGGGTGCCATTGACCGAGATGGGAAAGTCTAGGGAAAGGATGGGGCAGGTCTGGAAGGGGAAACTGCATCTGCTCTGGATGTGCTAATTCTGCCATGTCTGAGATCTAGTGGAGATGGCAGTGGGCAGCGGAATCTGCAAATCTGAAGGAAGCTCCAAGGAGAAGTTCAGGTGGGGGATACAGACTTGGGACCACTGGCATAAGAATGGTATTTAAATCCAGGGCACTGCACCGCATCACCTGGGAAGTGAGGGTGGAAAGTGAAGAGAGAGGGCCCAAGGGGGTCTAAGAAAGACCAATATTTAGGGGTCAGAAAAAGGAGGACCCCATGAAGGACTGGCCAGTGAAGGAGGAAACCTGGGAGAGTGTTCAGCGTGGGAACTGGGAGAGCAGGGTGTTTCCAGAAGGAAGGAACAGACAAAGGACTAAGATGAAGTCCCAGAGTGGGGCTGGACCCAGCCAGATGGGGGTCATGGGTGAACTTGACTGAGTGGTGTCAGGAGAGCATCGGGAACAGAGCCAGGCTTCAGTGGGGTCTGGGGCGCATGGGGTTGAGAAAGTGGGGACCATGTGTGTGCATCAAACTCTGGAGAAATTGGACTCGGAAAGAGAATCGAGGAATCAGGAGGTGGCTGTGAAGGGGAGGAGTTGGCTGTAGGAGGACTAGGGGGGCATGTCTGAGAAAGGAGGAGACCCGTTTGAAAGGCAGGGAGGACACCACCGAGGGAGCGAAGTTCTTGAGTAGCTGGAGGGGTGAATTCAGAGCACAGGTGGAGAGACTTTTCTCCATCCGTCTAGGAAGGAAGAAGCAGAAGAGGTGCCTATCTGGGTTGGGTGGTGAGTTTGGTGCTGGGAAGATGAGAGTTTGGAACTGGAGGGAGAGTGCAGGGGCGGAGGAGGAGGTGTGAGAGCATTGTCTTCGTGTGGGAGTGGGACAGCGGACCGGCGGAGAGAAGTGGGGTGTTGCCTGGCGGTACTGCTGGATGTGCCCAGACTGAGATCCTGAACTTAGAGCAAAGCAGCCAACCCGATTGTGTGATTATCCCCCAACAGCTCTGCTGCAGGCAAGAAGAAGGCAGATGGGAGGGTTCATTTAGGGCTGGTAACCTACAAGAGAAAGGCTGAGTTGCTGAGGGAATCCACGTTGGAGCAGAGGCTGGATGGGAAGGGAAGAGAGGCCAGCGGGGAGGCCTGGGGCAGGGGTGGGGCTCAGTGCATGGAAATGGAAGGAATGGGGCAGTGGGGGAACTTGAGTGGCAGGCATGGGAGGATAAGGACCTGTGTCTGGAATCCAGATTTGAGGATGGGAAGGATGAGCTGGTCCAGGTTTGACTGAAGGAAAGGGTCCCTGAGGAGCCCAGGGAGAGGCTGCCAGAGGAGGGTGGGTTGAGGTGCTGCACGGTCCATCTGATAGGATGCAGATGTCACCAAGGATGAGGACAGAAAGCCCTGACCAGGAGGGAGGCGCAGCCATGCGTGAGCTCTGAGAGCCAGCACCACTGCCCAGCTTCTGCCACTTTCCAGATGCATGACCCGGGAGACTTATTTCCCCTCTCGGCACTTCGGTATCTCCACTTGTAAAAACGAGGACAATAATTTGTACCTGTCCCCTCAAGTCACTGTGAAGACTAAATGAGATAATTCAGATAAAGCACCAAACAGTGCCTGGGGCAAATTAAGTGCCAATAAGTGTTAAATATCACCCCGTGGAGTGGGTTGAATTGTAGCCCCCCAAAGACAGGTTCATGTCCTAATCCCCGGCACCTATAAATGTGACCTTATTTGGGCAAAGGGTCTTTGCAGATGTAATTAAGTCAAGGATCTTGAGATGAGACAGTCCTGGATTGCTTGGGAGGGCCCTAAATCCCATGACAAGAGACAGAAAGGAGACACAAGACACACAGAGGGGAAGGCTATGTGACAATGGACGTAGAGGTAGGAGTGAGGCAGCCATGAGACGAGGGGTGCCTAGCTTATGGTACCAGAAGCCCAGAAGCAGCAAGGAAGGATTCTCCCCTAGAGCTTTCGGAGGGAGCACAGCCTTGCCGACGCCTTGATTTTGGATTTCTGGCCTTTAGAACTGTGAATGAGTAAATTTCTGTTGCTTTAAGCCACCAAGTTTGTGGTAATTTGTTACAGCAGCTCTAGAAATCTAATACACACATGTGTCTGGGCGGTGATAATTGTTACCTTTGGAAACTGACATGGGCATTAAAGAAGAAAGTACATGAAAATTTCAGGTGCAATGAGGTGACCAATAAATATCAGAGTGTCCCTCCCAACCTCCACCATACTGGCATGTTTACACACACACACACACACGCATGCATGCACACAGGGACATTCTTTTGGCATAAATGTTGCTTTGTGCTGTTGGTTATTATTTTCTTAGGCATAGCCTTTGATCACTGTATTCAGACTCAACAAAGAGATGCTGCTACCAACGGTCACAGATGTGCAGTTGGCACAAATACACACATACATATGAAACATGACAGGGACAAATGTCCAGAGCAGCCCCCAGCATCAGACATGATAACGTCAGAGAAGGAGAGGATGGTGTGTCTTCAGAATGTGGTTCACTGAGAGGCTGATGCGATTGAGGAGGTTTCCCTTCCTCGGCTGGCCACAGGCTGGGTCTGGACCCGCATGGGTTCTGCAGACTTGGGGCACAGCCGTGCGGGGAGAGAGGCTGGCCCTCTGTGGAGCTCTGAGTCACCTGCTAGCTTTAATGAGAACTAACTCACAGAGCGGGCCTAGGGTGGGGAAAAGGCAGCCGGGAAGAGGCAGCGTAGGGGCTCCAGGCTGTCTGATTGATCAGCACAGGTCAATATCTTGTCAGTTTCAAAGCTGGACCCCTGAGAACTTGACTCTGTGCTGAGCAGTACCCACAGCTCTCCTCTGGATCAGCATTTGATCCTTCTCAGTCATGGGGAATGAAGCCTCTGACACTCACCGGCCAGGTTTGCTTCCTCTGCAGATATTTTCAACTGAAAATCATGGCAGGCTTAAGGCAAATAACGTTCAGTCACAGAAAACATGAAAAAGAAGGTTCTTGGCACTTGGGAACACTGGTGAAGAATTGTCTCTCTGAAACTGGAGTTTCATTTGATGTTTCTTGGAAAGAAACCATCCAACTTACTTTATATAGTCTTTCACTTCTTCAAAGGGTTCAGAATCAGACCCTAAAAAAACATAAATAATCCAAAAAAATGTTGTACTCTGTCCTGTGAATGCTGTTTCCTTCCTCCTCATAAGGTAGGTATACTTATGAACTCTGAAAAGTAATTTCAGGGGGAAAAATGTAATATTAGTCCAGTTTTATAACAGTGAAAGTGTTTTGTTCTTGCCTTGGGGATTATTTTTAAGTCAGGGTGGTATTACTGATACAAGTTGACATACACAACTGACGGAGGCCAAAGTCCTTCAGATTTTATGTCTGCCTTCCCAGGTGTTTATGCTTTTAGAAAAGGGGATTTGCCACCCAGGAATGTGTGTGTTAATCCAAACAGGGCTCCTTCCCACTGTTTGAGATCCCGGTGTAGACGTGACCTGTGGGCCCAGCCCTCCCATCCCCCTCCCCTGATCCATGTATACTCGACCATGCTGGCCCCATACCAGGTTTCAGCCACGGGGGGCAAGTGTGTCCTCTCTCATCTCAGCCTGTCTGTCTGTCTAGACATTCAGAGCCCCACCAGGCAGGTCAGTCCCATGGCTTGGACCCAGATGGAGGCAACAGGGCCGTGACCCGTGGGGATGGCCCAAAGCCCAGTCTCTCTGATGCTCTGAGAACAGCTCCCAGCGGCCTCTTCGCGGACAGCTGTCAGATAAGAGATGCAGTGTTCCAGGGTGGCCCTGGCCATCTGCTGGGCAAGTATTTTAAGCCCAATTTCTTCTGGAAGGAAGTTTTAAGAAACTTCTGCCTTGATGTTCCCCATCTATGCATAATAAAAGCCCACACATGACCGGGTCCCACAAAGGGAGGCTATCAGGGGTCTGGAGGGAGATGGGGAGCCTCCCCTCTTTCCACCCAGCTGAGTGCTCTCTTAACGTGTCAGGGTGCCCGGGTTGCCACACTCTTTGGCTAAAGTGAGAATTACATCATTCCACACCTACTATGTGTGATGCTGGGAAAGCAAGGGATGGGGTCCCGACACCCCTAGTTCTCACAGAGCAGACAGCCCAGGCCTTGCCAATCACCAGACCCCCAGAGATGAGGACCCAGGCCCCTACCTCTTGTCCCACGGCCACTCCAAGCTCCAGCGCCCCAAGTTCTAACACACACTCAAGCTGGGGCTCCGAGAGTGCGTGCAAAGCCTTACTGTCCAGAGGATGAAACTGAAGGTGGGATTGAATGGGGTGGCAGGGATGGCCAGGCAGGTGACGTTTGAGCAGAGACCTAAAAAAGCCAACCCTGTGCGTATCTGAGCACTTTAGGAAGAGGGGACCGCAAGCCTGTAATGCCGGAGTGAGCCTGGGGTAGTCCAGGAAACAGCCCAGACTGCTGGGATTTAGTTCAATCAAAGTGTCATTTTCTTAGGACCAATGAAGACTTCTGTTTCATACTATAGCCACTGAGTTCAGACAGCAACTTAATTTTCCAAAACGCACGTGTCACCAGAGTTGCAAGAGGCTACCTTCATCAAGCCATTATCAGTCATTTGTCCTCCAGGGGACGTGATTTGTCAGAACCCTGCCAGCACCATGGCTCTGGCAGCAGCTTTTAAAGGAAGGGGTTTAGAGGAACCTAGTGGCCCCGGAGCCTGAGCAGGTGGGGTGTGGAAGGAGGAAGGGACGACCACGAAGCAAAAAGGGGCCCTAAAAGGAGAACCATTTGGCCAAAGGCTGGACTTGCCTCTTAAGAAAGAAGTTTGTAATCTGAATCAGCCCAGGGTTCTCACTACTCGTTTTTTAAGCGGCAAAAAGTGTAAATTGTGCTCTGCGGCCAAGAACAAACTCGGGCTTTCAGAAAAGAGGATTTGCCACGAATCCTAATTGGACATTTAATCACCACCTGCCCATCCCACGGTCACGTGTTGAATGCGCACCAGGTGCCAGGGACCATGCTGGACCAGGGGTCTGCCTTGACTCTTACAGTTCAAAGGCCAGAGAGACACAATTGCAATGTAGTTATTAAAATCCCCTGGCGGGGACGAGGGCATTTACCTGCAAGCCAACAGAAGGCTGGTCCCAGAGCTCGGTGACTGGGAGCCTGAGTCAGGCCTGAAGCCCCTGGGGATCAGGAGTGGAGCCCAGGGAGGGACTTGGAGGGGCCAAGGCTGAGCCCGTGGAGGGTCGCCCAGGGCAGTTTCTGGGACAGCTGACACAGCATACTTGCACAGCACTGAGCAAATCCAAGCTGACATCTCTTTGAAGAGCCCCTATTCCAACTGGGGGCAACGTGGGCTGTGATGTCTTCCCCAGCACAGGTGGCCATGTTTCCCCTCTAAGTACTCAGACCCCATACCTAAGCACACGCTCTCAGGGCATGCTGTGTGTCCTCCTGCCTTTGCTTCTCATGGGACCATGATACTTCCGCACAATTCCAAGATGCCCTCACATGCCACACCCACCGAGCTGCAGAGAGCTGGGGTCAAGCTCACTGCCACTCACACTTTCGTTCGTTACCTGCTCTGCACGCTGATTCCATCCCACCCCTGCCCCTGCGGATCCCGGTCGGCGGCCCCTTCCCACGTCTCTGACCTCGCCGGTCCCTTTGGCTTTGTCACTAGGAGGCTCTGTCCTACCTGATGATGGACGGGGCTCTCCCCAGGCACACAGACTAGGGCGGCCTCACCTACAACAGGCCGTGGCCTTGGCCCTGGGCCCTCCTGCCCACTCTGTCCTCCCACTCACCCTGAATTTGGCAGGACACGTGGATGTCTGTGCCAGCGCAAACTGGCAGAGGGAGACAGAAATGAGGATTGAACATTTTGCAGCTACAAGAGAAACTGAAACAAACAGAAAGCCCCTTCCTGAGTGGTGTCCTGCAGAGAATTCTCCCCGGGTGATGCACTCACCCGTCGATGCTGCTGCCGGCCCCAGGGTTTCTGAAGTCACCCATGGGAGTCCTGAGTAAGCTCCCAGACCCTGCCACGCTCGATCACGGATACGGAGCTTTAAAAAAAAAATCCTGCACTGGAATCCCACTGGAGTTTTGAAGAGGTGGGTATTTTGTAAAAACCCCCTGGGGGAGGCTAATGTCCTCCAAGGCTGAGGACTCCCCACCCCGCTTCACATGCAGCATCCGGCCCGTGTTCAGTAGATGCTCCACATGGGTCGCAAGGGTGGCATGGACCGTCCTCCGTCTCTCATGATTAAAGACCCCGTTTCCTCCCTTTGTGTTTTGCAAAAAGTGTTTCATTAAAGTAAATGCCTAAATATCCACGCTGCAGCCTTTCTTCAAGCAGCCAATGGTTGACCGTCCAACTGGCTGGGATTTCTTTCCCAAAACCCAACATTTTCCCTTTAAAACGAGCTGATAACACTGTTTCTGGATCAGCCCTGAGGTGAGCTGGCAGCTCAAAAGAACAGAACTCTCCACGAGCCCTCCGCTCCCAGCCCTCCCCAGCCTATTCCTCTTCTCACCCATCGCTCTGGCCAAAGTCCGCAGTTAGGATCCTGTCCTCTCTCTCTCCTCACTGGGAGGAGCTGTCTCCTCTTGCCTCGAGCATCTCTCCCTCCATTCAGGTCCAGGACCAGGTCCCAGGTCTCCTGGGAGGACCCCTGACCGTCCCCTGTGCCTACACTTCTGTTCACTACCACCATCCAGGTGCATGCAGCCAGAGGGGTCTTAAATTTTTCACTTTTTATTTTGACATAAAATAAAAATTTATTTTGACTTACAAAAAGGTTGCAAAATAGTGTAAACAATTTCCTTACAGTCCCCACCCAGATTCCCCAAAGGTTGACATTTTGCCACATTTGCTTCATCCTTCTCCCACGCCCCCAAGATACAGCCCACATGTATGCCTATGATATGTTTCTCTGAATGTTTAAGAGTAAACTGCAGACAGGCAACGCCCCTCACCCTTGAATACTTCAGTGTGTGTCTCCTAAGAATAAGGGCATTCTCTTAAACGACTGTGGTTCAATGGTCAAAATCAGGATAGTAACCTTGATGCAATACTATTATCTAACCTACATATTTGATGCAGATTTTACCATTTGTCCCAATCGTGTCCTTTATGGCAAAAGGAAAATCCCTGATCACACATCACAGTCAGCCATCATGTCCCTTCAATTTCCCTTAGTCTGGAATTCAGAGGAATCTTTCTCAAATAATTCAGATTGGATTATGTTGGCTCTGTAACAGAAGGCCTCCACTGCCCTGTGAATTTAAAGGGAGCCCGTCTCTAGGATGTGGCCCGCTTGGCCCTGCAGCCCAGCCCCCAATTGTTCCCTACTTTGCTTGTTCCCGGCCTCCTTTCCGCAGCTCTGGTCCCTCTGTCTGGTCTCTTCTCCCAGCTCTTGGCTGGCTGCTCCTGGCTAATCCTGAGGGCTCAGAGGAAAGGCCTTCCTTGCTTTAGCTGCACCACCAGACCCTCTGCACCACGAGACCCACTGCATCACCAGACCTGCTCGCCTACACTTGGCCGTGTTTATTTCCTGCACCTTTCACTGTCTGCTCATCTTATTCACCTGTTTGTCTTACGCCCCTCAGCCCCACTGAATGTAAGCCCCAGGAGGGCAGGGGTCTCAGCAGCCTGGTTGCTGCTGAGTTCTGAGCACTTGGAATCAATCGTGTCTGGTACATAATAGATGTTCAATAAACACTTGTTGGTCAAATGAATACGTGAAGGAATGAAGGCAAGATTTTTCCAGACTATTTGAGTTAAAGACAATAAGATCCTTTCACCTACGCTTAAATGGGATAGAGATTTCCTAGATGCTGACAGAAGAAGGAAAAATGTTTGTTCCCCAGATAGCTTTTCAGAATGCTATCCAATGACTGAGAAAGCTTTGGTGCCTGGCTCTCCTCTTCCAATGGTCCAGATGTCAAGGTAACAGAAAGGATTTACTTTTTAAGAAAATGAGCCAAGGGACTTCCCTGCTGGCGCAGTGGTTAAGAATCCGCCTGCCAATGCAGGGGACGCGGGTTCGATCCCTAGTCCGGGAAGATCCCACATGCCGCGGAGCAACTAAGCCCGTGCACCACAACTACTAAGCCTGCGCCCTCGAGCCCGCGAGCCACAACTACTGAGCCCGCGTGCCTAGAGGCCACGCACCGTGAAGAGTAGCCCCGGCTCTCCCCAACTAGAGAAAGCCCGGGCACAGCAAGGAAGACCCAACACAGCCAAAAATAAATAAGTAAATAAATAAATGTATAGGAAAAAAAAAAAAAGCCAGATCTTCCACATCCAGGGCTTTCTGTGTCAGGCTTCTCAGCACAAATAAGTGACACATATTGACATGAAGGTCACGGTTGAATAACAGGGGGAAGAGTTACTGACAGAGCCACAGGTTCTCCTTTCCTGTTAGAGGGGCCTTAAGAGGCCGCTGAATGCCCTTGGTGGACCCCAGCCAGAACCCCAGCCTCTCCTCATGCCTCTGCAGAGATGGCTCCCGGCCCAGGGGCCCCAGAGCAAGAGGACAGGGCAGGAGTGAGCCTGGGCCTTGGGCAGCAGGACTGAAGTGCTGTCCCTTTAAATTGGTCAGATTCTGCATCCTCATCGGGGAGATGAATCCTCAGCTATAGACATGAGTCAAAGTTTGTCGAGAAAACTGTGCACTTGACTGTGTGTATTTGTACCTCCATACGTATTTTTTTTTTTTTAAAAGAGAGAAGAGGGGACTTCCCTGGTGGTCCAGTGGTTAGGACTTTGCCTTCCAATGCAGGGGGTGTGGGTTCGGTCCCTGATTGGGGAGTTAAGATCCCACATGCCTCGCAGCCAAAAAATCAAAACATAAAACAGAAGCAATATTGTAATAAATACAGTAAAGACTTTAAAAATGGTCCACATCAAAAAAAAAAAAAAAAGTCTTAGAAAAGAAAACAAACAATGAGCAGAAAAACAAATGAAACAGTGAGCAGGCCAGTGAGATGTAAGAGGCAGAAGAGAGCTGACCATGCAGGGGCTTTGGGCACTGCAGAGTTTGAGCCGAGGCATCGCGTGGCAGGATGCTGCGGGCCGGGGAAGCTCTGGGAACATCTTCCTGCTCCAGGTCTGGGGGCAAAGGTTCCAGGGCGAACGGGGGAGAGTGGATCCTGCTCCCAGTGGATACACACCAGGCTGTCCCGGACCTACCTCACTCACTCTACGTTCTAGTGGAGAGACCACCCTTGGGGGTTCTGTGACCCCTTTGCTCCATCACCCTGGCACCAGGATGCCGCCACTAACATGGCCTTACATGTGAACAAATGTCTGGGAGCTGCTCCTCCCCGGTGGTGGCATGAGTGGGACAGCGGGCAAAGAATGAGGGGGCCACAGCTTCCCCCAGACCGAGGCCACGCCTTACAGGGCAACTGGCAGCAGTCAGCAGGCTCAGGCCATACCCAGCACTCTTGGGACAACCCACACGTCAACAGCAGGCCCTCAGGCAAGGTCACCAAGAGTTGCAGGAGGTCTGAGGCAAGAAATGCAGGACCTGGGCCTCCACAGGGAGGTGAGCCATTGGCAAAGCTGAAATGCCCTGGTGGCCAGAGAGGCAAGCAAAGCGTGGGGTCTGGAGTGCCCAGCCCCTCCCTCCCCTACAAGGTGGATTTGGACCAGGCCACAATGACATGAGCCCCCAGAACGCCCGGAGCTCTTCTGAGGCCGGCAGCCTGGTGGGCACCCCCTCCAAGGCAGACCCTGCCCGGCCTCAGCCTCCCACACCTGCTCCGCTGGGACCTGAGAGGGGGACGGAGGAGCAGGTAGACCTGTGTGCGCTGACAGAGCCACACTGCCCGGCTTCACACCCCAGCTCTGCCACCCACGAGCTCGGTGACCCTGGGCAAGCAGACTAAATGCCCCGTGACTCAGTTTCCCTGTCTCGGCACCTGGGGTCATAACGGCGGTTTCTTTAAAGGGCCGTTTGTTTGTTCTGAGATGATGGGGTGCTGTGAACAGGACCTCACACATACCAAGCGCCCAATGGTTAGTTGTCACAATAGGTGATGGGGGTTAGGGTGCGGGGCCCTGGGAGCCGGATGGGGGTTGGGCGAGACACCCAGGGGAGCTGCAGGTCTCTCACTCTCCAAGCTCTGGAAACAGCTCCCTCTGGGATTCCAGTACAGAATTCTACTGTGGTCTTTCCGCTTACTGGCCTTGAGACCCTGAGCATGTCTGAGTTTTAAGCACGTTTATATTTTTATCTGCACCTGGGAGATGGCAGGATCTTAATACACATACTTGGATTGAATAAATTGTTCAGGCAAATGACCACCTAGAGGACTAAAAATGTAATGAGGTGGTATAAGCTCTCTGATGTCCTTCCGGGCCAGAAAGCCTACAATGGAACATGGCACCTTTAGGGTGTATTGTGAGAATGGTTCCCCAAGTTTGATCTTGTTTAGTCAGTAGATTGACGGGTTACTATAGAGCTAAGTCTCCCAAAATCTGCTTTAAGGAGACCAAGCTGAGCAGCTAGTATAATTTCCCCTTCTCGAGTCCCTTTTGGAAATGCATGTCATATACGGCATAACAAGCCAGAAACAAGGGCCTTCTACTGTATCTTCTTCTTGGTACTAAATTCTCCTAAGGACTTAGGGCTTGCCTCAGGAAAGAGAGGTTTCAGGCAAAGGAGGCCCAGTGGTAGAAGTGAGAGACGATGAGAGAGCATCCTTTTGCCTTGTCATTTCCCTTCTTCTCACAGCCCCACTCTGGTCTCGCCCAAAGGGGAATTTTAACCATCCATCGATCACCTCACACCTTCTGAATTCGTACTGTTTATAGGGGGACTCCTAACAACCCTTGACAAAGTCTTTCCTGACAGGTAGGAATGAGTCAGCGCTTCGGGCTGTTAGCAACAGTATCTGACTTAGCACAGAGAGAACTTATGGGAGGGGCCCTGCGCTCAAGGAACAAACAGGAAGCGTGGAGACCAGGCACAGGCACGCCGGCAGCAGGCACCACGGCCAGGGAACGCACATGTGCCTCCTTGTCTACCCGGCTACAAGGATGCTGCAGTCCCATCAGCCCCTTCTTGCCTCGCTTGCTCCAGGTTCAAAGTGCTGGGGAAGAGTGCTGGATTGGGCCATGGCTTAGGCCACGGCTGCCGTCGGCTGTCCTGGGGGCAAGGATAGTTTCAAAGGTGGAAGGCAACGGTGGGGGGCAGGCACACAACGAGCAACTGTGGTGGCAATAAGAAAGGGGGGAGGGGGTGGGCTGGATGCTGGCTGATCCCCAGCCCTCCCCCTAGAGAAAAGCTCACAAGAAATGTGCAGGATGTGTGGGAAGAAAAGTCAAGCGCGCTAACAGCATCAAAAAGAAGCCTAATAGATGAAAATACGAGCTGACTGCCTTGGAAAGCATCTTGGGAAAATGGCAACGCTCCCTAAATGAATATGGTCATTGCAATCCCAAATTAAGACACTCACCAAACTTTCCAAGATGCTTAAACTAATTCCAAACTGCACGTGAAAGACAAAATGTGGAATGGCCAGGACAGTCTTGAAAAATAAAGACGAGAAATTCAAAACATATTACAACACCATAGTAATTAGCATCATGTAGATGAAAACAAAAAGATCACTGGAAAAAAGAAGAGTTGAAAAACAGAACCACATAATAGGAGAATTTGGTAGATGTCAAAGAGCCATTTCACGTGAAGAAAAGAGGACAGTCCTGGCTGTCTATGGGGGAAAAAAATAAAGTTAGATTCACATTATGGCATTAAAGAAAAAAAAATCCAGGTGGGTTAAAGATGAAAACAAACTGTAGTGTTACATGAAGACTATATCACAAAATATATTTAAAACTTTGGCCTAGGGAAGGGCTCTTAAAATACAAAATACAGAAACCTAAGTAAGATGAATAAATCTGACTTCTAAAGTGGTGAGAACTACATGAAATACACCACAGCAGTTCGAAGACACGCAGTGGAATAAAATCTATGTTCACAAAAAGATGTGTTCAAAAATATTCATAGGTTTATTCATCCTAGCCCAAACTGTAAGAGCTCAGGTGTTCATTAATAAGACAACAGAGAAAGTGTGGTCTGTTTGTACAGTAGAATACTACTCAGCAAGAAAAAGGAAATTACTGATGATTGTAACATTATGCTGAGCAAAAAAGAAATCAGACACAAAAGACCACACACTGCATGAGCCCATTCAAACTCTCCTAAAAACTAATTTATGGTAGAAAAAAATCAAATCAGAACTGAGGTCACCCCTGGAGGCAAGAGGGGAGGGACTTGTGATGCCCAAGAGGGAGCAGGAGGGAACTTTCAGGAGTGACGGTCATGCTCCTTATCTTGACAGGGGTTTGGGTGACATCTGCATCCTTGGTCAAAACTTAGCAAATGCATACTTAAGAGTTGTTTTATTACCTGTAAATTTTATCTCAGAAAAAATTTATAAAAAATTAATGAACTCTAAATGATATACGTGTTGAAGTATTTAGGGATAAGGTTGCTGATGACTACGATTTCCTTTGAAATGCGTCACAAGGTAAGATGCAAGAATGGATGGATAGATACAGAATCAAGGAAGTAAGAGTAAAATGTGAAAGGTAGAATCTAAGTGGTGGGTATATAGGTGTTCTCTGTACATCCTTCCAACTTTTCTGTATGTTTGAAAATCTCCATAATAAAATGTTGAGAAAAAAAGATAACAGACTGGAGGAAACATATTTCCAAGATATGAGATTTTTACCCAGAATACACAAAGGGCTAATTATGAATAGGAAAAATAAAAAACCCAACTGAAAATAAGCAAAGGCCTTTAGAAAAAAAAGCAGATGCCAACAATGTCTGAAAAGATCCTCCTCTTTGAAAGTGGAAAATTTGAATTCAGACAACAGCACCCCTCTTCCCCCTCCAGGCTGGTATCGTCTTGCGTAGCTTGGCAGATGTCAGCGGGTGGTCGTGTGAAGCAGAACAGCCAGTTTGGCAGTACCTGTGAGTCTGTTGAAGCTGCTAATCCCACCACCCTGAACCATCACCCAGCACCTCTCCTGCAGGCTGGCGAAGAATGGACCAGGCAGCGCCGAAGATGCAGAAAAGCCAAAGCAGGACACCAGGCAAGGAGCTTTTACTCCTGTGTGCAGTGGTTAGAATGGAGTCACTACGGAAAAACCTATGACCTACCGCTAAGTCAGAACCACATACTGACTGTACAGCGTTTACAGAAAAGCAAAACTGCTGAATAAGTAAACACACACACAGAGCAGAGAAAATGGGCTGGAAAAATCCAAACTCCTGCCTTGCTGAGGAAGCAAGATGAGGAACATGAGCCAGAACAACCACTTGATTTGAAATAAATGTATAGATACACACACGTATTGCTTGCCTAATTAAAATGAAAAGCATTAATCTATTACCAGTTCAAAACAAAGCTCACCCAGGCTTTAACTTTCCCAGCACTTATTTCAGAGCAAAAGTGGCAAATTATGTAATTTATTTAGGAGTTTATAACCTATATCCCCAAATCAGCCTTTCATTTCTCTCTGCCATTCCTAAACCAGTTCTCACCTACCACGTAGCACAGGTCTCCCCAAACTCCGTGGACCCTTATAAGATGGCAGTGATTTCTCTCTCTCTCTCTCACACACACACACACACACACACACACACGGGTCCAGGCACCTGTTGATTCGTGGCTTCGAGCAGGTGCTATAGAACAGCTTTCTACTAGAGTCAAGCCAGACTTCTATCCTTTTGAATTTTCTTCAAACTATGAGACGGGGTGAGATGGCAGGGTATCTGCTATAATCACTAATCAATACAGTTCAGATCTGTCACCTAATGCCACCCCCCACCCCCAGGTGCTGAGTCATACCTGACTACGTGGGCAGAAAACTTTGCAGTCACTCTCCCCAGCCACTTCAAAACTTTAAAGAGTGGTTTGCTTTTAAGTATACTACACAGAATTGACTTCAAGCGAGAATTCACGAAATCTGCGTGTCCGGAATACATTGTATGACTGATAAGGGCAGAGTGTGGGCGTGTATATATCCATGATTTCAGCTGTTTCTCCACCATTTCGTGAAACAAATCAAACAGCTCACCAAAACTAGTTGAAAGTTTTATTTATATAAAATTCATTAAGAACATAAAAGATTGTTTCTTTAAAAAAAAAAAATCTGCAGTTATTTACAGCAGTATTGCACAAGTAAAGTGGCAATTACCCTGTCAAAATTCATCAGTGCAAAACACAAGTAAGCCAGGGAAATTGCAATACATATGCTACATACGCTGGGTCCTAGGAAACAAGTTAGTGATGAATCAGTATACAGACAGATCAGTGCTATTTATAAATGAGTACCTGATGAGTTCTGATACAGTAACTAGTGGTCACAGAACCTGGACATAAAACGTAAGAGAGCTTCTAAAGTCTGAAATTCCCAAATAAAAGTAGTCAAGTTACTTAGCCGGGAGCTTGAGGCTGCTTCTTGCACACAATGCTGTTTGGAGCAGGACAGGAGTTACCCCAGCTGGTTTAGCGACACGCGCGGTCACATTCCTGCACACACGCGTGTGCGGGGTGGACACACGCAGGCACCAGGCTAAATCAGCAGGGATGACAGAGCCATCGACACAGAACCGCTAGGAAGTCTCTTTCAAGCTTCCACTTCTTCACAGCCAGTCCAGTGGGGCCCCCAACCTCTCTCGAAGGCTTTGGAGAAGCAGAAGGAAAGCGTCACGCTGAAGAAGCAGGTGGATCAAATGCAGGGACCGAATGGTTCAGGGCAGGGGCTGTACAATTAGTTCCTGAAGACACACGGTTTAGTCCGCACCTCAAAGCACAGGAAGCCACAGAGCGGGTGGTGGGAACTCAACTACTCATCAGTTGCCAGTGAGGGGTTAGTGGTGGGAGGAGGTCCTGAAGTCGCTCCGGAAGCAGGGGCCACTGGTCCCACTGCGCCTTCATCCTGCCTGACCCCTGCCCTCAACAATCTCACGACAGCACCTCCGGAAGAAGACGTTTCCATTTCTCTGAACATGGTATTGTCAGGGATAAATTTTCAATGGAAAAAAATCCTTCCCAACTGCCCATAACACATATTGGGTTGGCCCAAAAGAAGTTCGTTCGGGTTTTTCCACAAGATGTAATGGAAAAACCCGAACTTTTTGCACGCACGCGCACACACACACACACACACACACACACACACACGTGTATACATTTTGGCTTTAAAATACGGCCTGGAGTTAACAGCATTTGCTTCCATGAGAAGCTAGCCGTTGGGGAACAAGAGAAAGTCACTGGAAAGCTCTAGAGTAGAAGTTGACAGCCTGCTAGGTTTATGGTCTCTCATTGGTGTCTAAACACAAACTTGAACATGAGGACAGCAAACTCTACGAATCTAAACCCATTTGACTGGAAATACCAGGAACCAAAGCTGGAGGGCCACCCCGGGGGAGACCACGTGGCCTGCAGTGAGCTAACCAGTCGCCACCTCAGAGTTAAAGCAATTAACAGGACAGCAGGGGGTAGGGGTCACGGAGGTCAACACTTTTCAGAATTTAAGACATTAAATAAGCTGGAAATAAATATACAACATCTCCACAAGTTACAGCATTATGAAACAGTAGGACACATTACACAGAAAAAGAATCTACAATATTTACAATCCTCAATTCTGAAAAAGTTTAGTAAAAACAGTGATTTTTTTTTTTTTTTTTTTTTTTTTTTTTACTCATTTATGCTGTACAAAATTTTACAAGAAAGGTAAAGGAAACATAATAATTGCACACAGACGTTTGGCTCAGTTGATAAGTAAAATATGACTTCCTAATCTAATAAATAGTCAAAATATATACAACATTAAGAAGGGGAAACAGGAGAAAGCTGTCGTCTACTGTGTACATTTTTTTTTTTTTTTTAACTCGGAAGAAATTTTCACCTGGTTTCTCCACAACCAAGAAAAAAAAAAAATTCTTCATAAACAGGAGTCCAGGTAATTTGCAGATTCACTCATGAAGTTAATTTCGTGTGTGTTTATTGCATTTCTGTGAAAAGTCACAGGACACTTTCTACAAACCCCACGTGAGACGAGGTGGTCAAGGCACAAAACCCGCATTCAGTTTCCAAAAAGGGATCGAGTTATTTTTTTCTCTATAAAAAGTCAAAGAAAGGAAAAATAAGAAGTCAAAGGTATACCCACAGTGGGTATACTTTCTGCAGGGAGGCATCTTGATAAACAGATACGTACAGTACAGAGACGTCCAGTCACCTCTTTTAAGTCCTGGGGCAACACCCTCTTAATACTTCTACAATTCATAGAATCTCTAATTTCCTCACCAGCTGCTTCCACGGCCAGCCCTGGGGCCTGGAGGCCGCCGAGCCCGAGGTAAACTTGCACGTGGGTGAGCGAGCTCTCAGCCCCCGGGCACCAGGGCTGAAGGAACAGAATAAAGTGCTCCAGTCCGAGAGACTGGCCCGTATAGAGCATGGAGATCCTGGGAGGGGAGCGGCCCAGAACCAAATACGTCTTTGGTGTGTGTGTCCAGCAGGCCCACGGCTGCAATTCCACCAACCACCTTAACAACCGCGTGGACTTGAGGACCCTGCAGAGGGGTTCAAGACATGTCAAGGACACAAGCTGAGACTCAACACAGCTTCAAAACAATTCAAGACCCCAAGAAGGTATCTGGGGAAAAGAAAACTTTTAGAAGGAAGAATATTTGGAGTCAAATATCTCTACCTAAGGAAAAAGTGTATATGCAACATATATATATATATACTTATATAAAATTATGAAGATACAAAAATGAATCAATTTTTCCAACTGATAACGTGAAAACACTGGTTCTCGATGGGCCAAAAGCAAATACGATAGTTGTTGGCACTGTTGACTCATCTGAAAAATCACGCATCTTTTTTAAAAAGCTGTTCAATGATCTGAGGTTTCTAAAACTATAAGAGTGATGGGGTTCACAGAATGATCTCCACCTCCCCTCTTTCAATGCTCCCTAATCTGTCTTTCTTGGGTCTCCCCAGTAGTTTAACTGCCTTTGAAAAGACTGACCAACTCGTGGGCTTCCATTCTCTGCCATAATCATGGCAGGCGCGGAGGAAGGACATCCCCAACAGAAGTGGCCGCATGAAGGGGGCCTGACAAAATCCAGCCGTCCCAAGAGAAGTGGAACAAGTTACACAGATATCTGTCAGAAGGCCAAGGGACCATTTCAGACCTGTGTCCAACGGGGTTTTTAATGGAACTGCCGAGAACAGAATTAAGTCTGTATTTCAAAGAGTGGGAACCAAGTGTTGGCCATCAAAAGCCAGATGAACTCTGAGTTGGACAAAAAGCCAGGATGACCAGGAAACAGCTGTCTCAAGTCCCGCCCATAGCCTGCACCAGTTCCCACAAGGGCTCGAGCTTGGATACCTCGACGGGAACTCGGCTGCACGTGGGCATGTTAACCACCTGGGGGCCTTAGGCTAAGAGTCCATCCTGCGATATGGGAAGGCCTGCATCCAGAAAAGCCAACAGCGCATCCCTTGTGTTATGACCGCCATTACCTCTTCAGAACACTTCTAAACGACAAGCCCATCAAAACCAAACGAAAACCAACATCGAGCACCTCCCAGTGAGTAAGCTACCAATAGACCAACAGACCTGTGTCTGATACAGGCAGATACTAACTCATGTTCCGACCCAATTATGCTTTTTACCATGAAAATACACTGGACCAAATGTGTGCATCAGGGTCCCGACAGGCTGGAGGGGGGTCACCAAAGGACGTAAGGAGAAACACAAGAAGAGTCTGAAATTTTGCCACAGACGCAACTGAATTTAAGGAGGTAAGTAGATATTTACAAAATGGGAGTGGCATGTCAATACAGGCTGACAAGAGACCCCTCTGCCCCTTTTACCAGTTCCATTTCATAAGAACTTTTTTGGTATTAATAATAATGACTTAAAAAAAAAAAAAAAGGTCCAAGAGGCAATGGCAGGGAAGGGAGGGGCCGCATCATACCTCTCCTGTTTAAAAATGCTGTATGGTGACCTCTAAAAATAAACTAAGGCAGCTTTATAATTCAGCTGGCTCAGTTTCCACTGCAGAGTTTACACAATCCTCTGAGAGTAGGCAAAAGGTTCTTAAAATTTTAGTACAAAAATCACTCACGAGTTGGTTAAAAAGTTTCCGTTTCCTTTTTGAAAAACCTGTTCTTATCAAAGAAGGTGGGAACAAAAAAAAAAAAAACACACGGCATGTAAACACCATTCTTGCATAAAATCCTGCTCCAAAGAACCATGATTTGTACATTGTTTAAAAAGACAATCCTCCCTCATTTACATTCACAACAAGCTTCTGTTAGAAATTCGGCCGCGTGGTGATGATGAAAGACAAGGTCAGGTCCACGTGCAGCTCGGTGTTCTCCGGGGCCACGCCGGCAGGCTCCCCGCCCGCCCCCTCCGGCGAGGGACCTCGGGCTGCACAGCAAGGGCACCGAGACACCGAGGCGCTGGGCTTGTCGGTCTGAACGAGCAAAATGTCTGCACATCCCGGCTCCGTGAGGAACCCGCTGTCACTGCATCCTCCATACCAGACGGATGATGCGGCGTAACAGTCCTAAGATAACCATTTGCAGGTGACCTTCGGCTGCTTGGTGATTATTCAGAAAGACCTGAAACAACAAAAGGAAAGCTCCTTACTTTCCAGCCCCGACTTATTTCGGGGGCTGGCGGGGGAACCCATATTTAAGGGAACAAACAATCCCATCTGAACAGCTATGAAGGTGCCTCTTAAAGGGCCACTTCTTCCCTGAGATGTCACTGCATAAACATCAGGCACACCGAATGATGGTTTTCTTTAAAGCGACCAAAAGGATGTTTGGAAAACTCAAAGAGAATCCCTGAATCTGTTTCCCCCCCCCCCCTTTTTTTTTTTTAATTGTAAACTCTTGTAAATTCTTCTTCGGAATAAAGGAGGCTTTTACCGTTCACAAGGTTATTTGTGAGTTGCAATTTTTCCCTGTATTCCCCCATTCAATCTGGGCTGCCACAATCAGACAGACAGAAAGTGTGAGGACACTTTCTTCTTGCATCTGTAGTGGAAATCTTAGCAGACAGTAACTGCCCCAGGTCTGTCAAATAGATGCACTGTTTCCCCTTCTAAAAACCACATATTCTTTCCACAGGTGACGCCATCGCTGGCTGGAGCTGCCTTGATCAGGAAACGTAGCAGCCATTGGAAAACGAGTATCCCCACCAGCTCTGCGCAGGTGCTGGAGAAAAGCCACTCCCAAGCCCTGGAGTCGGGGGGTCCCGTGAAGAGAGGCGCAGGTAAAGCAGATGGAAGAGAAGAAAGAAAGAACTTGGTGGATGCGAGGTAACCATCTTACTGCCCAAGTTACCAACATTCAAATATGTTTCAGACTCCCTCAAGGGTGAGTTTCAGGTGGCTGTCATTTACTTGAGAAATCAGTGATTCGGGGTAATTTGCCCTAAGAAGCTAAATAAAGTGGAACACTGATGTGCCACCGTGTCTCTGGCTGTCGGTGGGCAGCTCCGCTGGGTAAGCGCTGTTGGTCCAGTGCTGCGGCCACGGTCACCGACACAGGCGGCGTCAACCACTGGCCCCTCCAGTACCCCGGAGTGGCAGGCAAAGAGCAATGAAAAATAGAAAAGCCCTGTTTGCTGGGGCCCACCATAGGATCATGACAAGCTGAGAAACTGTTCCAAAGGAAACGGCCAGGGTATTCCAAGGTCTCAGAGGTCCTTGGGTCTTCCACCTTCCGAGCTCTAATCCGTTTCGCGGGTAAGTGCAGGGTGTAAACTCAGAGCAGCCAAAGCTGGTAACAGAGCACATCTGCCTCCGTGTCAGGAGCTGTGACCAGTTTCCCTGTTCAGGTCTGAAATCCACACCCCAGGCCAGCTCCCCGCTCTGTCTGGAGCGCTCCACCAACCCCCTTCTCACTCCGGAGGGCTCGGGGGTGCTTTCCAACACACATCCGCGGGACCACCGGCCACAGGGCAGGCTGAGGACAGGCGCCCCCTTCCCAGACACAATCGCTGTTCACAGACGCCAGCTGCAAGCAGAGCTCCCTCTCCGCGACTGTTTACACAGCCCTCTGGGGCTCGTTGTACGGGATGGAATTGTGATAAGGCCGGAGCACTTCCCTTGCTCCTTCCAGAACCAGGAACCAGACTGGAGGAAATCAGCTTTATGTAAGCGATTCCTGTAGAGGCGCTCCGTAACCACAGTCTGCGATTTTTATCTGCTTGACACACAAGATTGCTTTGTTTTGATTTAACTTTCAAAATTACTTTGCTTCTTCTGGGTGAGAATAATTTAGGGGAAGGTTAATTTTAGTTGAGACTAATATTAACAGGTTGAAAGAGGCTTATTCAAAATAAAACCACGACTTACTAAAATGAAGAAAGTGTATGCAGGGCTGAGCTAAATCATCACCTCAAGGTGGGAAATCTCAAGCCAAACAGTTGTCACCGCTGGCCTCAGTAGGACCGGAGAATGGAGTCAAAATGACGCCACGAGGGGACTGGGTCACACAGTAGGGACAGACCCCAACTGGTGACACTTAGCCAATTTTCTATTCCAGAACTGGCAGTGTCTGAGAGGAGAGACCTTCCACGCACCCTTGAGGACAGCAGGTGTAGGATGAGAGAAGTCTTCCCGAGTTTTTTAGACTGTTGCTTTCGTGTCACATGAAAATAATATGGGGGGGGGGGTATGCAAAGACATGCCAGGGTGGCAGGGGAAGGCAGGAAAGGTCTGTTAAAAGGAACACCCAATCCCTGACAAATGAGAAGATGCTGCAACATCTGGGTTAGCGAGGATACAGGGACACCTGGCCCCTCGACAGCAGGCGTGACAACACGGCACACGCCGTTAAACCAGCGAATGATTGCTTTTGGACGACATTCCGTGGAGGAAGCCATTACCACTGATTCCAAGAGCCCTGCCAGCCCAGAAAGCCCTCGACAGCTGGCAGAGTTCGCCAAAGCTGCTGCTGGCACAGCGTGGATGGCCCACACCTCACAAACAGCTGGAGGACGGGCAACTGGCGCCAGGGCAGACGCGCTGCCCTCTGACACCTGCAGCCGTACTGATCAGCTTCCTTACGGGAGTCACCGAGCACACGGTCTGGGCCTGACGACGCTAACGTGGGGCAGGCGTGGTCGGCCCAGCCAGCGTGAGATCTTAGGCTTCTGGCCTCCAGGACTGTGAAGAAATACATTTCTGCTGTCTCAGGCCCCCTGTCCGTGGTCCTGTGCTCCGGCCGCCCTAGCAAACTAATACACCGGCTCATGCTTAACCATCGTTCCTGGTCCTTCACCTTTCAAGTGAAAAACAAAACTTCTTAGCTCATAGTTGCGTAATGCTGTTTTAGTCTAAATCATAAAAACACTTTAGAAAGATACATTACAATGATTCATTTGGGGAAAGAACTAAAAAACTAAATATGCTCCTAGGTACAGACAATTTATGTCTTACACACACACATATACAAAGTGCAGGATCCCATCCAACTGGGATTTTCATCTCCACGGTCTAGATCAAGAAGCGGATTATTTGGGGTGACTGACTTTTATGGCCATCCTGACAGCCCATGCTCCTCTCTGGCTCAGGGGCTCCGGCATCACGGGCAACGCTCGACTTTGTAGCCTGTCTGCACCCAGTTAAGTCTCGTGGGCACTCCTGAGTCACCAGCACCACATGCAGGAGAGCACGGCGCAGCCCACCGTACAGCGCGCCCACGGGGCCACCATCAATGAGAACAGCCCGAGAGAAAGCTCCCCTGTCTCAGGAGCCAGAGGCAGGCAAGTGCAAGCTCCCACCTCGCAGACGGAAACACATCCACACATGCCAGTGAAACCTGAAGCCTACACCAAAACGCAGTCAAGATGCGGAGGGTCCTTCTTGTCCGAAGAGCAACATGACAGCATCTTCTTTACGGAGCTTACACCCTGCTGAGGGACAGAGCCATGCGAATGAACACGATCTTGTGACAAGGGTAATACAGAGGTAAAGACAATGACAGAGAAAAAAGCATCGGCCAGAGAGGCGGGCAGCGGGGCCAGGAGAGCCGGGGCAGGAAGGCACAGAGCCAAGCCCCATGCGGAGTCAGAGAAAGAAGAGTTACTGGGAGGAAAGGAGAGGGAATTACAGGAGGAGAGGCAGGGCCCTGCACGCAAGAAGGAGCAGACGGCTTGGTAAAAATCGTCTTTTATGGTAAAATATAGTATTTGATTTTTCACAATAAGCCAGAATGAAAAGCAGTGTCAAATTCCGGGACTGTTCCATCCAAGAATCGTCCCATAAAGGTAAGCGATGGATTCAGGAGCTCTGAGTTTCCCCGGACAGACTTAGGTTTTCTTTGAAGATGTGAAATATGACCTTGGAGACAGTGTCAAGAGCATTCAGCAGGGACGTTCCCTGCACGTCCACACCAGAGGCCACGGGCTCACCTGGGTGGCACATGGGGGTAGGCTGTACCGAGGGTCTGCCCTGGAGTGGGGAGCAGGGTCCAGGCTGACTTGTCGTGACCGGGGAGCAGCCTGTATATCGAGGAGCTGGGCCTCCACGTGGGGTGGGACAGGAGAGCAGGCTCAGGGACCGGACACAGCGCCGGCGACCACCATGGCTGTAGCACCGGGACCGCCTCAGGTTGCACTCGAGGCCACCAATCAAGTATCAGGGAATTTAATTACATTTTAATGCCAAAACAATCACAGCCAAACCAGGGAAGCAGGTGTGCCGCATGCAAAAGAGGCCTGGAGCCCAGGCTGCCCCGGGGAACTGGCCAGGTTGACCGCAACATACCCGCAGTGGGCCGCTCTGATCCCGCTTCACTCTCCTGCAGATGGAGAGGAGCCCAGCCTCCAGAAAGTACACAAGACACAGCAGGCCTTCGGACTTTGTGAGCCTGAGCTTGGGGATGAGAAGGATCGCCCGCTGTCACCGATAAATGGAACAACCTGGCACACGCCTTTTCAGTCTTCACGACCCCCGAGCCAGCGTGGTTCTCCTGCCCTTTCACAGACGGAGCTTGCGGGTCAGGAACCACCAAGTAACCCCGACGGTTCAGCTCAACTCCAGCTCAGCGCAGAACACCCACTCACCGATCTGGGCTCCAAAGGCAGGGTCAAACCTCGCTGGGCCAAGTGACTCAGTACGTACAACCCACAGGTACACTCAGCATTACTCAAGGGGGCTTACCGTCAAAACCACACAGATGCGCACAGTGCCGTAAAAATGAAGGTTGAGGATGATCACAAATATTAAGAAAGAGAGACTTACCCTGGGAACTAGGGCTGAGATTTGCTGCAACAGAACCACAGTTTAGGGAAGAGCTTCCTGGCAGTCAAGGTAACAAGGACATTATTTTTCACCGTCTTATCAAAAAGAGCTCAATACCAAACTCTAGGAGACAAACCAAAAAGCAAGGTATATCCGCAGAACTCTGAGACTACAAGCAATTTTTAAAAACTTGTTCAAAAACTTGTTTCTTATAGAATTTCAACACTGAATGCCTAAGACATCCTAAACTTCTTTTTTTTTTTTTTTAAGGTAGATACATTTTTAAGTGGGAACACGTTATAGGAGACTCAATTCTGGACTCTGAGCCCAGGAAGGGCTCTGACAAAGAGAGAACCTCTGCTCCAGTTTGGGCCAGTGAGGATGGAGTGTCTGTCTGTCTGGATGGCATCTGCTCCCCCAGGGGCGGTCACAGCATCTTCCAGAACAGTGCTGAGAGCTGCCATCATCACAGGTGACAGAGTGAGGCAAGGGACAGAGCGGCCCCGGTGATGGATGGAAGACCACCTCTACCCCCATTCATAACCCATCAATCTAAACGTTATTTTAAGTGACAAGCGCGTGACACAGAGGTCAGAGAGGAACAGGGCCCATGTGTGACGACTCAATGTGGAGACTTGCTAAGAAGACCTGGTCTCTCTCCACTTTAAGACCAAGAACCACCGTCAAAGGACATCTCAGCTCAGATTCCAGTGCAGGTTCCATATCCACTGCTGTCCTCAGGTGTCAGACATGCTGCTGCAATGCTGCCCAAAGACCAAATTCACTTTCTATTTATCACCAAGGCAACATGGGCATTTGCATAGCTAGTGCCTAACATGCTTTGATGTCAACACAGCTGTGGAAAGGGTGCCAGCGGAGCTCCTTCACCGGATGTGGTGCCCCCCTCCACCCCAAGCACCAGAAGTGAGCTCTCCCGCTAGGGTGATGATGCGATCCTCTCACGTCGCAGAAAGACTGCATCTGCACAAATCCCGCTTTCCAATTTTCAGTGCATCATTTCAAAGAATCTATTACAGGTACCGCTTTTGGTAGGACAAGTAATCACTTCTCCCATTAACCTGACATGCACTGCATTTTCTTAGTACAATACCTCCCCCTCCCCGCAGTAGATCCCTAGATAACTTGTCGGCCCCCAGGCCCCACGGCCCGAGCTGGCTGAAATGAAGAACCCCGGCCCGTGACCTTCGAGGTGTGTCACTGTGTCAGCCACGGAGAAGACGGAGAGATGGCTCTTACAACTCCCGCACGAGGCACCGTTAGACGAAATATTAGACGCAGAGCAAGAACACGCTGTTCTATAATGCCCCAGCCTCCGACAAATGCTAATGAGATGTAAGCACTTTAACCGCAGCTCAAACCCCTCTGCTTTGGCTCAGCTGGAAGAAGTCTAGCGGAGGATGACGTGATAGGCTGATTATTTCTGTATGTCTGCAGGAGGGCCGAGCCTCAAAGTGCATCTCCATTTCCTCCTCAAGAGATTAAAAAAAACCCAGCTCGACCTCTCTGAAGTCCCCCTCCCGGCACCTGCATCTCCAAATGGTTACGTGTTGATGGCCTCCGGTGCCCCAAGGGCCAGACAGCCATGCAGGTGTGCCCACCTGCCACAGCCCGACGGCGCCCTCGCGGGCGGTGTGAGCGAGCACACAAGCCACATCCAGCTCGGTGCCCACCCAGCCATTCACACACACACCAGCGCCTCAACCTCGGCTCACATCTGTGTAACCCAGACAGACGCAGCACGTCCGGGGTCCCCACCCCCCGCCCCCGGGGGTCCCCCCCGACATTTCCTTTAACAGGTTGGGTACTTAGCAGACACACAGGTGAACAAAGTTACTAGTATCTCTCTATCCAAAGCTTAAAGACCGATGGAGAAAAGTCTCAACGACAGTTCAAAGTGAGACAAAACAGAAGGATGGTAGCAAGGGATGATGGACAGCATTTTCTAGAGGTATCTCTAAATGTTTTGGTTTAATCGTCACTACATCCCTAAGAGACTGACAGAAAATGGGGCTCCTGAAGGTGGACAGACGGGGTCTGACCCCAAGGTCCCTGCAATTGTCTATGAGCTGCATCTTCCTACGAGATCACCTGGGGCTCCTGAAGGTGGACAGACGGAGTCTGACCCCAAGGTCCCTGCAATTGTCTGTGAGCTGCATCTTCCTACAAGATCACCCTTTATCCTCCACAAGTCATGGAAAGCCCTCGTTCAGCCCTCCACAGCCACGGTCTCCATGGAGATAATCTGAACCCCATGCTCTCGGGGAAGGTCTCAGGGAAACATAGCAGAGCTGATGTCACAGGAGGGAGGCTCTTCTCTCTCACAGGCTCTGGCGTCTCCGTGATGGGCTCATTCTCTTCGTCTTGTCATTGTTCGTGTGGTATGGATATGGCATGTGTCAGACAGGTGTGCAAGGCTCTTAAGACCACAACTGCCTTATCCAACTCCAAGGAAGACACTCATTAAACCTGAAAACTAACCCAAATAAATGGCAGGCATCAGTTTATCCTGCTCACAGCTGGTTGTGCTACGAAAACTGTCATTCTATCAACCTGTGTGAGACAAATGTGGGGCATCATCTCATGAGATAGGATGGGCCCAGTTTTAATGTTTGATATGCAGATTTTTCATTATTCTTTTCTCAGACAGTAATAGAAAGCATCTTATTTTGTTAAACTCCAACATGTGATTAATGAAGGCCTCGAAAGAGGGCCGTCTGAGAACATGCATCTCTGGACGTATGGTTTATGCTATTACCAAACAAGCTACAATTTTGACCTCTCCCCGTCCACTAGCTACAGAAGACCATCTATAGAAGAATATCCCTTCCGAAAACGAGGATCAAACAGCACAGGGAATTTCACTTGTTAGGAAAGACAACACATACAGATTTCAAGTTCACATATAGTACAGTTGACCCTTGAACAATACGGGTTTGAACTGTGCAGGTTCACTTACACACGGATTTTTTTCAATATGGTACCTGTTTCATTTTACAGATCTTTGAATTAGCAAAGTGGGGGGAAACGTTTGTGTTCAATTAGAGATCACAGTATGTGGAATCAAAAGGACTAGGGTTTGAGTCCTGATTCTGTCCAAACGGTTTCAGCTTCCTGCCCTTGGGTGAGTCATTTATCAATTCCTTTGTCTTGAGGCAGGGATGGCAGCGCGTGGATTTTTGACTCCAAGGAGGGTCGGCGCCCAGAGCCCCTCTGATGTTCGAGGGTCAACTTACGTGAAAATGCTCATGTGTTGACACCAATTAAACTGTTGTTTCCCTCAGAACCAGCCCGAAAGCCACCTTTTCTTCTCTACTGTGTCTGGTTCAGGGCTACGCTTCCCTCTATGTCGTTCGGTCAATTCATGCCTGCACACGCCCAGGACAGAAGTAGGAGGCAGGCAGTGTGAACAAAAGATACACTGTCTCTTGTGATCAAACAATGAAAGGGTTTTCATCTACTTCTTGGCCCTTCCAGAGAGCCTGTCCTAGCATCGCGGGCTGCTGTCCACTGCAGTCCCCCACCGGGACATCCCCATGCCACAGCTAACCAAGAGCAGCCTATTTGAGCACAGAGTGACTTAGGCTGGACAAGCTGATGGCAAGGCAAGAAGGTGAGTGATCACAGCCTCGGTACAGCCAGGGCACGCTGGTTAGAGAATGGGGCTGATCACCCCAAGAGCACGTGTCTTCACGTTCTCAAGGGTCTAGCACCCTCTCCACGGCCTGAGATTGCAACCCCAGCCAGGGCCAAGAATCGCATCCAATTGGACACCATCCCCAAGAACCGGCGATGAGCACACGGCATCCCACGCCTGCAGGGGACCGGAGCCCACACTTGCTGACGCTCCCTCCAGCAGATGGGACCTGGACTTGCACTCACGCAATTTCTGAATTGCGAAAGAAGCCAGCAGAGGCTATCAAGAACAACAGGAAAGCTGGCTGCCTGGGTGGAGGCCCCCACCCACGGGGAAGAGGAGGCATCAAGGTGCCAGCTGCTGCAACACACACAGATGCCGCTGCACCGCGGCTCCCAGCCAGCTGCTTGCCCTCTTCAGAAAGCCCCAGAGAGAGATGCAGTTTCCCCGCTGACGTCCCTGGCTGCCCGGGGTTCCCCGAGAGCCCTCGCCCTCCCTCCCCGGAATCTCACAGAGCTGGACACGGGGAGCTATGGGGCCAGGACACCGTATGCTTGCAGGCCACCCAGCAATGAATCCCAGAGCTCCACCGCTTCTCTGGACCCTTGGGTTCTGTCCCACTACACGCTCTACGTGTGCCTAGGCTGCTGCAGCACTTTAATGCCTAATGACATGGTGGAGATGCACCACAGGGCTGCCACTGGCCAAATCTGTGACAATCTGAGCATTAAGTATCGAGAGGGACGCATAATAACCTGTTGAACTAAACACAGACCCATGAACTAAAGTTGACAAACGAAATAAACACAGGGGAGAAAGGGAAGTTCTTCCTCATTTATACACACTTTCCTTCTATGACAAATGGAAAAGTACTGACTCTGTAGTGGAGGACACCACCTCTGACCAGAGTCCCAGGAACGGGACAAACCGACACCCTGTGCCTCCCGATACGATGCACGGAGGAGGACACAATGTCACACTGTTGGGACAACTGGTGAAGTCTACGTAAGACCCACAGATGACACAACAGTACTGCCACATTGTTAGTTTCCCAATCACTCTGCGGTTGCACAAAAGAATACCCTTATTCTTAGGAAGGACATGCTGATGAATTTAAGAGTAAAGGAGTATCGTGCCTGCAGCTTGTTCTCGAATAGTTCAGAAACTAGTTTGCAGACAGGTAGGTACAAGGAGGGAGGACGTTAAAGCAAACATGGCAGAATGTTAACAGCAGGGGACTCGGGTGGCAGATACAAGAGGGGTCTTTGTACCATTCTTGCAACTCTGGCGTAGAAGTCTGCAATTATTTCAAAACAGAAAGTGACAAAAATACAGCAGACTTGGAGCAGTAAAACTCCCATCAGGTAGAGGGGCGGGTTGCCCTGCCCTGGCAGGGTTCGTTTGGGGCGATGACACCCACCGAGTCACAAAAGGAGAAGGGAACATGCACCGGGGCTTTGCGCTCACCTGTGCCTCTCTCACCTCCTGCTTCAAGGATTCAGACTCCACAGCTCCGTCTCATATGCTTCCCCACTGCCCTCAAGTGCACTGAGCACATGACAACTACACGACAACTTCCTCTATTGCTCTAACTGAAAAAACGGGAAAATATCCTGTCAGGCTTCGCAAGGCTCATGGCAACAAAAGACCAACACTTTACAAAACGTACTGTAACAGTATTAAGCAAGTAGAGACACCGAATATTTAAAAGGCTCCGATCCACCATAAAGCAGCGCGGCGACGGACTCTGCTTGCCAAGAAGGGACACCTCCCCGGACAGACAAGCGCGTAACTTGGAAGCAGAATCCCTCCCATTTCCTCCCCAGATTTCCACCCCCAATATTCAACAATGGCCCATCAGTGTGACTGCAGACAATGGACTGTTTTGAATCCGACAACTCTTAACACAGGCGTCTGCGGCCCTGGGGTCACTGTGTCACTATCCCGAGTTTCAGAGTCTGCTGTTTTGCACTGGCTGTTTATAAGACCTGGAGAATATGTTTGTTTCATTTTCGAAAAATGAGGTTATAAGCTAGAGTCTGTCCCTACTCCTCCCCCGATATTCCAGCCTTCTTAGAAAGCTAGAGTCCTTTCAATGATTAGCGACTGCATTTTTGCATTGGTTCTTTTTTAAGAGATGCCAAATAAGGTTCACGATTACAAAATATTGCGAAATACTGCAATGAGACCCATTCTATTTATCTTACCCAAAGCACTGAGAACAGGTTACAGCTCATTTGAAAAAACAGATGAGCACCTTCAACATTAAACCGTGTAATAACACTGGGAGCACGGTGGGGAGGCGGGGTGTGAACCGTGAGAGGCTCTTCTCCCACCTGCACGGGAGGCTTGGTGATAAAGACCACCCGATGGCCTGTGTCTCCTCTGCACGTGATCTGAACTGTCCCCCACCTCGGCAGCCTACGAGTGGGCATGGCTGTGCTCCAACCCCCCCGCCACCCTAGCCCATGTCTCACCACCGACCATTCGGGGCCACCACAGAGATGCATCAGCCAGACCCATCCAGGCAGGCTCGGGGGAAAGCTCTGCAGAGTCACTGATACTTCACGCCAATCATGGAGTCATTGATACTTCATGTAAGTTTGAAGAGAAACTTTTGCAAAACCTTCTTAAACACATCTGGCTCTCTGGCCAAAGGTTCTGATCCAACCCCCTGAGGATGGAGCTGTGCTGACTTCATCTCGGTGTCCAGAGCTCCCCGGACTCTGAAGGCACCAGAGCCCGGCAGCCTCACTCCTCCTGGGGAGCCCCAGCCAAGCCAGACCTGGAGCCCTAAGGACCTCTACCACCCGCTTTGAGACGGGATGGGGAGGTGGCAGGCCCAGCGTGCCGGTCAGTTCACGGCCCAGGCTCACCCTGAGAAGCCGCCGTAGCCGTCAGAAGTGACCTCTTCCTGCTGGATTCGTGACACGTTCCAGAATCAGGACTGGATGTATTCAGCCTACCCTCTTGAAGGGACCGACGTCCCGAATATCCTAGGGCCCTGTTTCTGACCACTGTCTCCCAGTCAAGCGGGAGAGCTGAGTCCACGCGTACAGGAACCCCGAAACCCCACCAGCGAAACCGAGGCAGAAGAACTAGGGGAACGGTAACTTCTGTGGCAAATTACAAAACAACCCACCTTGCCAAAGTGATTGCCATTTCTGATCTAGGCTGAGAGGGAGTTCATGTTCTGTGAGCGGGTCCCCGTCAGGCGTAGGCTGCCAGGTACTCTGTCAGCTAGACCCAGTATCACAAGAAATTCCGGAGCCCGTTCGTCCATGTGACATTTCCCGTTTAATGACAGAATCACACGATAGCACATTTCCCATCAAACACACACATACACACCCTATAGAAGGTATGAAGAGGATCCAGTGTTGAGTTTTCTGAAAGTCCCTAACTCCCTTATGGAGATTCTATACTGAAGAAATGAAAAGACTCTCTTGTAATGGGAAAACATCTCCATGTATGTTTAAAAAACCTTAAAAGGCATTGTATATAACAGGAAAACAAAACTGATTGAAGGCAATTTACAGGTAACATCTGTTTACTAAGCAACAGCTAGCTACAAAAGAGACTAACATTTAAAGCAGGACAGAAATATTGGGGGGTCCTAAGCATAAACTCCCTCCAGAAGGAAAAAGAAAGAAAAAAATATCTTTAAAAAGTATTCATGTGAAACAATAATGTTTGGAAGAAAAGGAGTCAGATGAAAAGTAACACAGTAAGAAAGAATGATATTAAATCTTATTTTGTAGAAAATAATTGTTAAGTGCTTCCTTCTGGATAAATCAACAGAAATACCTTCATACATGGTTGCCAGAAAAAAGGTAAGCAAGCCAAAATCACATTCTCTCACACATTTGCTGGTGTACCCCTATAGGAAGTAGTCACACATGCTCATAAGAGCCTAACTCCCTGAGTTAAACCCTACCCATTTTAAAATGTCTTCCATGGGAATAAGGTGTCCAAATGGTAACATATATTGCCACTGGGCAAAACAAAATACACTCTGTGCCTGCAGAGTAAGATCTAAAGCTGAATTTTTTTTTTTTTTTTTTTTTTTACCCAACAGCACACCTCAAAAATCCCAGTGGCACTCAATTTGAGGTGTAAAATTTTTATACCCCAAATTACAGGCTATGAATTATTGGCCTCCTAATAACATTTCAATAAATGAACACTAAGGACAGCAGTGGGGGCTGGAATGACACAAGAGGCCCCCCTGCTCTGACTCACTGCCTGGCAAATCACAGGGGCAGACTTTTACTTTAGAGCTGGCATCGTTCCCTTCGGCTGAGTGAAGATGGAAATTTAAAAATTTCTTTACTTTTGACCCAAACTGCCTCCAGGGAGAGCTGAAACTCCCTCTCTGGCTTGAACACTATGTTAATATTTATATGGGAAAATTTCAAAGCATATACATAATCCCTTTTTTTTTTCAAGCATGGAGGGTTTAAGGTTTGTGCTCCTATCACCCCTTGGTCGGCCTTGGATTTTGTCTAATGGCCACCACTTAACATTCAGTCATAAAACAAATGGAAAATGGGAAAGGAGGAAGAATGGTAGGTCACACATAGGTAATACCGCTCATTTCCAGAATAAGCACAGGATTATTACTAGTCTTTTCTTTTCTTTTCTTTTTAAATGGCAGGGAGAGGTAGGGTGTGAGGGAGAAAGGGGGTAAAGAAAACATCATTACCCTCCTTGGGTAATATGCATTAAATTCGTCTCCAATACGCCGCAACTCTTGCGCAATCCATATCTCCGGACGCATATCTGCAGGTACAGCCTGAGACTGCCTCATGGAAGCTGCATCAGAACAAACAGAACAAAAATCACATTGTTTTCCATAGATCATTTAGAAAGTCCCAAAGGTCAGTTTCTAGAAGCAAGCCCATCTCACACACGCTTTCATGTTTTGGGACGCTCCCTAACTTCAAGAGCTACAATCATGCATTCGAGATTATGGTGGCAGGCTCTGCTACGTAACTCTAGTTCATGAATAAGGAATACAGAGTAATTTCCTTTTCAACAACAACTGGAGATTCAGAATTGCCAAACTTAAAAATCTCCTGGCCAGTGAATTACATACTTTCATTTCGAGAAGGCAAACTAATACAAAAACGGCACAATCGATACCGCCCAAGAAATAGCCTCGAAACATATGAGAATGTAAAAATTTAGGCTGCCCGTAAAATAACTATTATATTTTGATCTTAAGGCAAGGTAAAATTCCTAGGAAAATGTCACACGTCATCGAGGAATATGAAATGGTTGTATTCAAAGCAAAGTCAGTGAAAACCTGAGAAATGAATGAGCTTGTTTCCATGGAAGGAGGTGCAGTGATACACAGCCAGTCTGCACAAGTGCCACCAAGGGGCCAAATTAAAGCATAATTGCATGTTTTGTTTCGATATTAATGCAGCCAATAAAGATGGCCTCAAGTCTGCAAACACCATATGGAGAGAGGAAATGTTTTGGGTGTAAGAGCAAAGGCTTTTTTGAAAGGAGAAATAAAGAGGGAGGTTCACCCTTTCATTAAGCTGTCACTCCCATCCACACCCAGTACATTCAGCCGTTGGTTAATGAGCCCATTTCAAAGCCACGTGACGGCCAAAAATGGAGCACAAAAATGTGAGTTGTCCAAAGATCCACCGAGCATCAGGAAGATGATATTCTCCAAGTACCACGAGGAAAAGTGTTCTCCACACTCAGAGAACAGCTGGGTAACACGGGTGACAGGAAAAGAGATGAGATTATTGGATTTCAACTGCTATTCACATGCGGCTTACGCTAACTTCCTGTTAAAAGGAGCACACTCTACTGGCAATTAAACACACGTGTTACGCTTTAACCACAGCGAAAAATGTGAACACCTAGGATAATCAGATTTTGCCATAACATGCATATAGCTTCCTGTTTTGTATTTCTGTAAAAAAAAAAAAATTTTGTATGTTGTATTAAGAGTTTTATTTATCGTTGCAAATAAAAGTGATGTTGGTTCCTGGGTCTACAAAAGCACTTAAAAGTGAACTCTTTTTTGAGTTTTTACCAAGTCTTCTCAATCTCTTGCCCCAACTTCTCTGTCCCCCGGCCCTCACCCAAGAGAAATGAACGACGATCCCACAAAGGCTGAGAGGCAGGGCGTCCTGTGTGTGTGTGTGTGTGTGCGCGCTCGTGTGTGTGCGTGCGTGTGCGTGTGTGCGCACAGGTGTGGGGGCACTGAACAAAGAACACACGTGCATCCTCTCCAGAATCATCTGTGCTGGCAACGAGCCAGAGGGGAGATTCCCCAAGGACGCCTGGTGACGAGCATAAAGGCTGATGACAGGAAACTTTTGGGATAAGCCAGGCATGTCCCCTGAATACCCCTCCAACCACACAGAAAACTGCGTTGGCTGTACCTCTGTCACAAATTCTATCGTTACTCTGTACAAGCCTATTAAAATTAAATTTTAAGTAGCTAAACCAGCAGAAAACAGAATTCCAGGGTATATGTGATGCCAAGTGGTCTGTAACAGTTCACTCCCTTCTCCTGGGTTTGCAGTGCTTTTAGGATTTTGTCCATCACAGGTACCAAATCATTACTATCTTTTATATACTATCAGCCAATCAAGTGCTCTTTCCCTGACTTTAGCAGCTGTTGTTACAAAGTTAACTCGCCCTGGAGGAAAAGGAAAGCCTCTTTTCTTAGAATGATCACTGGTCATCACCTGCAGAGTTATCTCAGGGAGACGCATGTATCCACAGATACAAGTGACCAGACCAGCGCACAGGAGGCCACGTGGTCGCTCAGAACCCCTGTCACCCACCTCTCCTGGGCTCCAGAGCCCCACTCATTTCTCACTACACTTGGCTCTCTTTGAGAGAGTAAATCTGCCTTCAATCCTAGAGTCAGAAATGCAGAAAACGCCAATTATCCAAAGAAAATCTGTGAAATCTAGACTGCGTAATTTACAAAGATGACAGACTGGTAAAAACTGTTGGCAAGTTACCCAGAGTTTAGTAAGTCAAGATACTCACTAATTTACCCAATGAATATGAATGCCCATGAGCCAGACACTGCTCAGGAGATGGTCTGGGTACAGCAACCAAAGACGCCCAAGCCCTGCTCCCACGAGCTTACATCCCTGCAGATTAAATGCTAAACTTCAACTAAATGATAAACTTCTTCTGGACAAGGATACTCATACCTTACATTCTTATAACACGAAACGAAGTTAACTCCCCCGGTTGATTTCCCCCAACCTGCAGGTGAAGTCTACTGAATTCTATTTAACACCCTCACTTACCTATGTGGTTTAGAAAGTTCTGTCTGACTCACAGGAGGGCTGACGGCCAGAAGCACCACCATGGGAGCCGGTGCACATCAAAATGAGCACCTAGTGACTGCATCAACCTGGCCAGCAGCTGAGAAGGACATGTAGAACATTGGGGGCCAGATCCAACTTGTTCATCTTAGAGATAAATGCCCTGCTGTTTGTGGGGGAAGAAGATAAGCAGATGTTTCTTCTACAGAAAGAAGAGTTCCATAGCTAACTGCTAGCTTCAATAAATGCACAGAGAGAAACACATCCGCGTGGTCTGGCAGTGAGGCCCTGGAGGCTGTACTCCTACAAACTCCCGGTGCAGACGGTCCGCAGACCAGGCCCTGAGAAATCCTGAGCAGGAGGAAGAAACCACGGATCAGTTCTGGGGCCCAGACGTGTGTCTTTGGAGAACATTCAGGAGTCGGGACAGTTGTATTAGCCAAAGATAACTGGTTAGACCAGGCTTAGCATACACTAACTGATAAAACAGATCAGTAAGAGAGCTAGCAACTGTGCTTAGGTATATATATTTTTTGAAGTTTCTACAGAATAGTAACATACAATATAAATTAACGTTTGCGAAGGAGACTGATGTGTCTGGACTACCCTAACACAGCAGCTATCACCACCTGGCTTTAAGAATTGGAGTTTTTTTGAGAAGCAAATACTGTTCTTATTCCTTGAATAAACCTAAAATTAATGACCAACATTCACCCTGCAATAAAACCTAGCCCATAAATACAGAGAGTACTGGTTTTAAGGTAAGATCATAAGATAAAAATTCTATTTTGAATATTTTCAAAGGCATCCTATTCCTATATTTTAAAAGGGTGGCCTTAATCTCAGTTAATACAGTGGATTTTTGCCACCTAAATTTCAAAGATTATTTCTCAAGTAACAAATAACAAAATATCTCCTTTTGGTGGTGAGGGGGGCCGGGGGCTTTTCCTTAACTTCATCACTAGTTTAATGTTGGTGTCTGTCACATGTGGTCTCATGTCACGTGAGAACCTAGCAGGACTAAGAACGGGGTCTGGCTGACCCGAGAATTTGCTTGTCAGCCCCATGGCCGCACTGGTCGGAGCCAGAGTTAAGGTTTTTATTCCCTTTATCACCAGTTTGCTGAATTCTGCCCCCCAGTGACCCAGAGCACGAACCACCACGATGCGGAAGGGATCCATGGCTCGGTCTTCCGAAGGTGAACCTGGAGCTGGTGGGGTTCAAGGGCAGGGGATAATCAAAAAAAACACATACCCTCACTCCTACAATCCTTTCTAGATACCCAATCTGCCTGCTCCCATGCTAATATAATCCACTTATCAAAAAGATCATTTACATTTATATCTCTAGCCTGTAAGACAGATAAACATCAAACATAAACATTTTATTATGCTCTCTGCAATGTGCTTAACAGCCGTAAATATTGATACCTGATCAATAAAATGGGTCTTTATTTGAAACAAAAGCTCTTATTAACTTGGATCACATTTTTAACTAAGGCAATTTCACATAAACATAAGAACTTCAAAGGGGAAACTGTGATGAGGTGTATTTTCACCCACAGAAAATGTAGTTTCAGCATTTAAGAAAGCATTTCATGCCATAAACCTGGTGCTAAAACAGGAGAGGGGAGGGAAGAGGAAAAGGCACAGTGAAATATAAACAGCTCTTAATGTAAAGCTACTACTCCAAAGCTGTAACCAGAAGTCCACACAAGGCCGGATCCGATCCTGTAAGCACCATTCTGAGCTGGGGAACTTGCTGGGCCCAGATTTTCTAACCAAAGCCACTAATCAAAACTTTGGAATGCAAGCAACTGTGTCAGACACAGGCAATTCTGTCAAAAGTGCGATATGTTAGTTGAATTTTCATCAACTCTTGGAAACAATGCTAGAATTTTCTGAAATCTAGCATTTCAGAATCTAGCATTTCAGGTAACCTGATTTCCTATAGGAAAAAAACCCCCCAAAACCAAAACAACCACGAGGTCTATGATTAATCTATTTTTCTATACCAGTGTGCCGGGTGGGTAGAAAGGAGGACATTTTTTCAACGCCAAAGAACTCTGAGTTACTGAAAGGTGTGCAGTATTGCATTAACAGACTGTTGTGGTTCAGCTACAAAACTAGTTTCCAGCCCAGAGGGTAATTCCAAATCTTAAAAGCTCAGCGATTGAAAAAAAATTAATATCGTGGTTAAGTGGCTGATAGTGAAATCAGGCTGAGGCTTTCGGAAAGGGCTTTCTGTAGCACCGCCAGCGAGAGTGGGAAAATTTTAAAAGAACGAGATTGTCGATGCATAATGAGCTCGACATCAGTCAAGCCAAACCTTCTGATTTTTCCTGAACGCCCAACCGCTTCCACCCCACTGTTCCGATCGGCAGGTGTTCAAAGGAGCTGAGGTCACATTCTGACGTTCACTGCCATCTTTCCACACCCGGCCGGGCTGCTGTGCGGATGCTTGCTGTGCGGATGACGAGAACCATCCTGCGGGCGGCGGGACCGTGTCTTACACGTGCGCTCACACCACTGCAATCATCCTTGGGGACAGGATGCTCTCATGTCCCAGGGCCAGCATCTGTTTGAGTTCCCAGCACATCACTACTGGAGCTTCAGGTGCAGAACCAGAAACCAAACGAAAATCCACGGACACATTTCACTCTATACTGTTTTCAGATGTTCGGTGAGCTACAAATACTGGGGTAGAATTGAGATTAGATTTTCAACTAATCAACATGAACTGAGCTCTGAATCAATATGCAACTCAGAGCTGAGAAAGGGTTTCTTGGTCCCTGAAGAGACGCGGAATGTATGACTTTGAAGAAATTGTTGTTTTTATTTTAAACACACCACAGAACATAATACTTAGGCAAATAAGTGCTCATTTTGCCCGGCACTTACCAGGGACTGTGGAGCAGAAAGCAAGCCCCTCCTCCTGGCATTTTGGGGCTGTCCATCTTTATCCCTGAGGAGACTCTGGATTGAACCAAAAGACATAAAGGACCCCTTCCTTGTTGGCTCTGAAAACAGGGCTAAGCCAATTCCAAAAGAGATGCTCCAAAAATGTTCGGAGGAAACACTGCTCCTGCAGGTGGCCACTTTGAAGGTCAACACTCATTTGGAGAAGTAAAAATTCTGGGATGTTTATTTAACCCAACAGTCTCCTTACTTAAGGGGCTATCTTCAGAAATATCTTTAACAATTGAGATTTATCCACAGCTTACAAGAAGGAAGCAATCAGACAGCTGGCCAAGGTTTCCATAGGAAACCCATCTGAGTGACGGAGCTGTCTCAGCAGCTCCAGAATTCCCAGCCACAGGGGAAGGAGGGCCGCTACCATGATAATAACTGACTACCAGTCATTTACTATCATTTACTGACTGCAGTAAATGCTATCAGAAATCACCTTCAACTCTGATGGTTCTCAGAAAGCAAACGAGCCAGAACCCATTACACACACACACACACACACACACACACACACACACACACACATAAAACCCTCCCCTTCTGGGTCTATTATTTCTCAATTCCATCATTTTATTTTTTGATAAATACTGTTATCAATTCCACTGAACCACTGGATGAAAATGAAATGGATCAGAAATAAAATAAAGAGATAGTATTCAGCAGCAGTACTCATGAAGTTCCTAAACCTGCTTTTCCCTGGTACACACATGGGTCAAGCCTGAGCAGTTGCATGAATTCAAGATGCTGCTTTATAAACAGCTGCTAGGACAAAAAAAAAAAAAAAAAACCTAAGAAAGCGAATGAGATGTAGCCAGTGTTTTCATACTTACTCTTTCCATGTGTATTGCCCACTGCTTTTTTGTGGCCATGAATAAGAGAATCAAAATAAGCTGCTTTGATCAATTTCCAGTCTGACCATTTGGAAACTGCCAGTAAACCAAGGCTGTGAAGCTGGACACGAGTCTGGAAACTAGTGTTCGTATCTTCCCCCTTTGACCTTAACTGTATCCTACAATAAAATATGACTCTAAAGGCATTAAGATGAATGTGTCATGCCTTCAACCTCAGAAGACCTAGTTACCCATCTCCCCTGAGCTGTCCTCTACACACATATTTTCTAGAAGCCAAGGCCAGGAGCAAACCCAGATCCCGAGTTTTTATGTCTATGTCCAAGGACATACCTGGCTAACTCTGGGTCACAGCAGAAGCCAGCATCTTTCGCCAGGTGGGGGACCTGGCAGGAGCCTCCTGCACCATGATGCCTGGTCGCCCGCCCTGGGCCTGGTGCACCCCTTTTCCTAAGGCACTGTAGCCCTCGCTGATAGGCATTAGGCACTACAAACTTCTCCCTCCTGGAACTGGAATGTTCTCTTCTAACCCAGATCCCAATCTAGATTCTGTCCCCTGGGGCTACAAAGACAATCTATGATCCCTCTCAATCATTACCCCTCTTTTTAATCAATGCAACTGCCACCTCGTGCCCCAAAGCTGGTCCGGAACCAGTTCCTTCCATGTGCCTGTATGACGAGCCCTGGGAATGCCCTCCATCACCACTCTGGTCCCCCTCGGGATGCTCCAGAAGCATGATGCTCTGATAGCGTGTGGCCGTGGTCTGCACTGGGTCTGGTGGGGGGCAGCAGGACACAGGACACTACCGTTCCTTGCTGTCCCCACACTGCCGCTAGCCCCCCAGTCTCCAGAACAGCTGTGTCTCTACTTCCATAGTCTTAGATTCCTTCCAGAATATCACAGAGGACTTGACTGTGCCTGTGCCATCTTATTCAGAAGAACAAGTCCAACCTCGTGACCCTTCCACTGACAGTGGAGGCAAATTCCTATCCAGACAATTTATTTCACTACTCACTCCAGCAAAACTACAAAAAGAGAAATGCTTTTTGGAGACCTTTTATTTTATTTTGGCCACACCATGCGGCATGCGGGCTCTTAGCTCCCCGACCAGGGATAGAACTCTCACCCCCTGCAGTGGAAATGTAGCATCTTAACCACTGCCAGGGTTAAACTGTAACCCTGGCAGTGGTTAAGACTTAAGTGGTTAAGGTTAATGCAAAGTAGTCTAGAAGTGAATTCTGGATTGGGATTGGCTAAGTGGTTACAGCCAGGGAAGTTGTAAATATACAACTCTACATGTTAATTCACTTGAGACCGTTCCTTAGAAATAAAGTGTTAACAATTTTGAAGTTACTAGCTTTCGGTAACCATTCGTTGTTCCTGGCCCAAAATCAGATCTAGGGGAGGAAATGAGAATTTAAACTACAAATATAAAAATTTTTGATTACAGAGTGTGTGTGGCTTCCTCTATAAAATTTAACGCTGGCGGCAGGAAACAGGTGACGAAAAATCTCTTCTCCTTAGTTCACGTGAAGGTCTTAAGCATCACTCTTATTTTGTCCTGATGATAGCGGAGACCAAGGCAAGGGGCAAAAAACCGAATCCTGAAAAGCTACATCCAAAACAGCTTTCCAATTAAGACGTGTAAAAGCCTATAATTTTATTTATGCAGTTAAAATTTATACTGGCAACGCACTAAGTGAAGCGCTCATCTGTGAACGCAGATATATGGTGACTGATAACACACCAGAAGGATGAGGCATAATGAAAGCTTCCCACTTAAAACAAATTCACAAGAGGCAGCTGCCTCTTTTTATCCCACATCGTTATCAAGAGAGAAAACATTACACCTCAATTCCAGACACATTTTGCATAATCACAAGGATGGAATCATTGTGTTTGGACATTTGATGGCTTAAATATTTCGCCTCAAAACATATGTCTGCTGCAGTTGGGCTGTCTGACTTCTCCCTAAAAAACTCACAAAGCTTGTGCGTCTGGAGAGCACGTTTATGCTGAAAGGGACACAAGTGAACACAGCCCCAAAGCCTTTTGTAGGAAACCCAATGATAAAAAGAAGTGTAAGAACTGAACGCTGTGTAAAAAATAAGAAAACCAAAAGGCTAAAGCGAGCAGAGAATCTGACCGGTATCGTGAGCGGTCAATCAGAAAGACGGCTGGAGCCCAAGTCCCTTCATCCACTGACCAGCCTGTGCCGACCTCGTTCAAGCCGCCACCTAACCTCCGCGCGCGACACGGCACTTCGGGGGCTGGGGGGCTGCGGATCCCAGGCCTTCTCTGCTAACCACAAAAATGTTCTGTCCATGGCTGTGCCATGTCCCCCCCCCAACACAGGAAAAGAATGGAAGCTAGAGTCACCGCCTTAGGGCAGATACAAGTGTAAGATGCGCAGAATTCTGCACTGAAAGATGTCTGGTCTGGTGGTATCAAAGGTCTTTTTATCTGCTCAGGTTCTCAGGTTCTTCCTCTTCCTCCCGATGCCCTTTCCCCTCCAGAGACACAGCTGCTGGCCAAGCTCTACCACCCTCATGGGCTCAGATCCTGGGTGCGATGGTTTGGTTACCCCCGCGCTGAGAAAACCACTGTGCAATACCGACTAAACAGGGTCGTTCCAATCCAGAGCAACTCCCACCCCGCCCACACCGGATACCCTTCAGTGCTCTGACCGCTGCAGACTGGCTGCAACACCCTCCCAATTCAGGAGGACACTGGTCCCCAGGCAGGTGGAGGGACTTGCCCCGGGGACTGCACGGCATCAGAGGAAGGACCAAGACTGGCCTGGGTCACCTGCTGGAACCTTCCACTCCAACAATTCCTACCAAACTATCAGAAAAAAGGACCGGGGCTTCCCTGGTGGCGCAGTGGTTGAGAATCTGCCTGCTAATGCAGGGGACACGGGTTCGAGCCCTGGTCTGGGAGGATCCCACATGCTGCGGAGCGACTAGGCCCGTGAGCCACAATTGCTGAGCCTGCGCATCTGGAGCCTGTGCTCCGCAACAATAGAAGCCGTGATAGTGAGAGGCCCGCACACCACGATGAAGAGGGGCCCCCACTTGCCGCAACTGGAGAGAGCCCTCGCACAGAAAGAGGACCCAGCACAGCCATAAATAAATAAATAAAATAAATAAATAAAAATAAATAATTTTTAAAAAAAAAGAAAGGATTATTTACAAAAAAAAAAAAGAGGACCAGAGAGAAAACGAAGCATGGTGTATTGTGTCAGGCCTTCCTTACAGAGAAAACCCAGTTCTAAGCTTCAAATGAGCCCAGTGATAAAGAGGGAATCACGGGCACTCATCCACTGCCTTAAATATCACTGAATTCTCTTTAAATCAACAAATATATGTGCTTCTGCCACGTACCAAATCATTTCCTTAAGTTGGTGAGTTGTTTTGACCAGTTTAGCAGAATTTATGCTCAGCTGTAAGTAAAACTGAGGTCTGAATTCAAATATATACTAACATAGCATAGATCCAGAATTCACTTCTAGACTACTCTGCATTAAGAAATTTCTCAAGGGATGAAAAAACAAATAAGAAACCTTCTTTTAGTCTCTCTTCCCCAGCAAACTCACCCAAACTAAGGTTGTCAAGTGTGGTTCATCCCATACGTGCACGCCCTGACCCCGCCGACACACATTTGCAGGAGAAAAACAGGTCCCTTCCACATAAGCAAGCTTCTGTTTAAAAAGTCTCAAATCACTCACTAAATCTATAAATCACTTACATCAAAATGTTTTAGGAACTGGAGTGGGACGCATACTCTGGTCCAGGAACGTGACTTATTTTGGGAAAAAAAAGTTCCCAGAGCGACTCAGATAGTCGAGAATCATTGTGTCCAACCGGTTTTAATTTTAACACATACACCCTCTTGGACTGAAATGGTTGATTCCATTTTTTAGAAACTTTAGCTCCAAAACCATTTTCACGCCTAAGGAAGGGCCGCAAAGCCCAAACTAAAAGCAGCATCGTGCCCTGTGCAGAGAGCCAGACACACCCGTGCCGAAGGCCCGGGTTCAAGGCCCTGGCTCCAGCACCAGACAGGGCCTTGAACAGCCCTCACTCCTGGCCTGCGGGCACACGTGGCCAAGCAGCCCCCTACCAGGAGCTGGTCTGCTTCATCACCGTCTGGTTGAACCACAACTCTACTCATGAATCGTGGGGATCTGGTCCAGGGTAGAGAACAGAGGAAATGCAAAGTGAATTTGGGTTTCCCACAGGACACTGGGAATATCAACTCATCCTAAGCAAATACTTAAAACCACGAAGGCCAGCCTCTTATAAACTGGGCTTCAACTCGTGCACCAGGGAAATGTTTGTACTGACTGTTGGCATCGGTCAGCCCACAGCGTGTGAAGCAAAAGTTCCCAAGGATTCATGATTCGCTCACTCAGAAGCAAAAACCAAAATTTAACGATGGCCAAAGGAGCAGAATTTCCTCAGGGAAAAGGAAAAAAAAATTAAAAAGCTGTTTTAAAATTCTTGATTCTAGTCAGGCAACGAATATTTCTAATGTTAAATCCACGAGCAAAATAACTTTTATTTTGAAAAAAGGTGCAATAACTTCTGATTGCAGGAAAAAGTAGTTCAGCCTATGTCTTATGTCTCCAGACCATTCTTGCTCCAAACACACGCCTGAACTACAGTCAAGTTTCTGCCAAATCCAATAGGCCGTCTCCCACAGGTGTCCCCAGCACAGGGCCGGTTCAGACAGAGCCAGGCACAGTGTGGGTTTCCAGATGTCTCTCCATGGTCTAAAGATTCACCAAGGTTCCTTCTCAGGGTGATATACGGGTTCACGGGCAGGTGAGGGGTGATTTGGACCTCCCCCGCCCTCCCAGGCCAGTTTTTAGAATAGATTTTCTTTTTTTGTTTTTCTGTTCTGGGACCTGGCAGGGTTAGAATTATAGTAGCATTTCCAGATAATTCACTTCCCTGTGAGTTGCCTAAACTTGTGAAACGACAGCTCCTTTCCATGGAAAGGAGAAAAGAACATTTCCTTACGTCATGCTTGCTGACCTGCCGTGGCCACGACGGTCACTGCAGAGCAAAGAAAATAGTGACCGAGTCCCTACCAGCCGCTCTCTGCCCAGCAGCTTATGCAAAAGTCCCCCAACCCTCGGAAGTGAGCACTTCTGTCTCCACCTGATGGATGAGGAAACCGAAGCTCAGAGGGACTAACAGATCTGCCCAGGTCACTCATGGGTCTGAAGAACAGTCGGATGCCATCCAAATCCTGCTCCAGACCCAGGCACAGCCCTGCAGGGAAGGCAGCAGCAGCTCACGGGCACTGAATCAACCGGTAACCCTGCCCGATGAAGATGTTTTACAATGAAATACTCACTTGGCTAAAATAAGAGGCAGACCCCAAAACAGTAAATTAGGGGGCTAACGTCCATCGAAGTACTCATGGTGATGGGCCAAAAGCTTGATCTCGTCTGGATGAAATCATAAGGGGCGTGACAATTAATACCAAATCACATGAGCAAGTTAATACTGAAATCGTACATGCCGCAGTGACAAGCTGCTGTGCACGCCAAAAACGAAGATTAACGTTAAGAGAAAATTTTAAATATATATTATTTATTAAATTTATTCTATTATAAATGCTAGCCATGATGATTTTCCATATACAACAACAACAAAAACAAAAACAGGTAAGACGACCTGTAAGTTGAATACAAAAATATTCACTATTAACATTTTGATATTATTTTCCTTCTAATCTTCTTGTTATGCTTATAAACTTCTTGATACCAAAATTACATGTTATGGAGTACATGTTCATGTCCACCACAAAACTCATATGCTAAAATCTCTTCCCCAGTGTGATGGTACTTGGTAGGTGGGGCCTTTGGGAGGTGATTAGGTCATGCTGGTGGAGCCTTCGTGAATGGGATTAGCACCCTTGTAAGAGGAGGTCAAGGAGCTAGCTTGCCGTCTTGCCATCACATGAGGACAGTGAGAAGGTGGCCACCTACAAGCTAGGAAGAGGGACCCCACCAGAGCCGGACCGTGGCGGCACCTTGACCTCAGACTTCCAGCTTCCAAAACTGTGAGACAAATGTTTATTACTGAAGCCACCCAATCTATGGCATTTTTATTACAGCAGCACAAACAGCCTATGACACTAGGATGTCGCCAAGAACTCTGTAACCTTTTTAAATTGAACATTATACCAGGAGCGTTTTCCATCATTTTTAACATCATTAGAAGACAGCACCACAGTCTGGCTAATGGAGAGGTTTTCCCATACCATTTGGACTGCCAATAGTTTTCTGGCTGGTATAAAAAACGCCACGACGAGCCCTCTGCACGTACGTTTCTGCCAGCATTTCCTACAGAAGGAAGGAATGGCAGGTCCTGTTCTGTGCCTGCGGAGCAGGGTTGGCAGGCGGGCAGGCGGGCGGGCAGCACAGTGTTCACAGCCCGGTGCCCGACACAGCACGGGACCAAGGCGGCCGGGTCTTAAAGGACAGACGTTTGCTTTGGGTCCACAGGACCTCCGCAGAGAAGGAAAGCAGTCTTAGGTCGCATGCCCCGGCACGGGTCCTGGCCACTGACCAAGCAGAACGACCAGAGGACGGTGCCCAGAAGGTGAAAGCAGATGGAAATTGTGTCGCAGGAGGAATGCACTGAGACTGAGGCTGCCCCAGCAAGGGACGGATGAAGACCACTGGGCTCCAGTGTGGGAGGCGGGAGGGGTGCTGGTCCACGGGGAGTCCCATCCAACACAAGCAGGGTGACCACAGACCAGGGGCGTGCAGAGACTCGGGCACTGGGCAAGTGCTCCGATTCAGTGGTTTTAAAGTAGGTCAGGAAGCAAGGCATCAAGACAGTCAAGCATTCAACCGGCAATTATGTGCATATGTCTATCTAGAAATCTAACACCACAAAGGCCCTAAATACTAACCGAGACAAATCAGTGGATGATTGATCTTTCTCCTGCCTTCGAGTCCAGTCACACAGAACTACAAGACTTACCATTTTCCTAATGAGAAGTTCCCTTATGGCATGTGGAGTCAGACTTGTGTCACCCATACATTTTCAGGCAGTGCGTTCGAGGGTGGCATGGTGTGTACCCTCTGAGGGCACATCACCAGGGGAATCACAACAATAGATACTGCAGTTAGTATCTGAAAAAAGTGGCTAGGATTACTGTTAAACCGCTTCCTGACATTAAAATCCTACTATTCCATATAGAGGATAAAAAGAAAGGGGGAAAGAGGTAATTTCTAAAGTTCTGAGTAGTACTTTGCAACCAGAGCCAATCAATACCAATCGTAGATAGTTAAAAGAAGATACAGATTTTTAGCTCCATGAAGGTGGGGTCAACTCTACTCCTCCAGGTCCTCCTTTTTACAACTAAGCACGCAGGACTGAGAGGGGAAAGAGCGTGGGCTGCCTGGGGACCGTGGGGCTTAGGGAATGACAGGGGGGCGGGTTCCCCGGTTTGCTCATTACCCTCCATACACCTCGGCCAGGGCACTGCAGAGGCCTGCAACGTGATCTCCAACAGGCAGAGAGAAAACGCTCCGAGGAAAGCTGTTCTCTTTAGCCAAAGGACTGGGGAATGGGGGCCCCCAACAGAAAGCCTTTTGGCCATTCCCACCCTACTCCAGCTGAACACTGCACACTGCCCATCCCCCTGCCCAGCAGGAGTGGTTGGTGCTCTGAAACCACCCAGGTGGTACTGGCAGGTTAGGCAGGGAGCTGATCTCCCAGGCCCTGCCCGGTGGAAACAGATGACGCTGTGATTCCCCCCTCCAGGGCCCCAGAGACAGCTGATGCTCCATCGTGACTCTGCAGCATGGAGGTGGTACCAGGCAGGGTGAGCCGCCACTGCACACACACATACACACCATGTATCAGCGGGCCCAGCCTCCACCTCCACCCAACGCTGACGAGCAATGGGACAGAACAAGTCAGAGTGAGTCAGCCCTCACTTCCCCCCCCTCAGGCCGGCGGGGAAGGCCTAGCGGGAAGCTGAACCTGCCCAGCCCCCCGCAGCAGCAAGACTGAATGAGGCGGTGGAGAACGGGGCTAGTGGCCCACTGATCCCCCTACCCCAGTCTCAAGGGTCAGTGGGACCCGGTGGGTCACTGAGACTCCACGCCCACCTGGCATGAAGGAGAACGAAGGGGAACTCACACCCAGCACCAGTGAGGGGAACGAGGTGATGGAGGGCAGGGCTGGTGTGTTTCACCCGCCCCCCCCCCCCCAACCCCAACCCCAGCCCTCACGCTGGTGTAGACAGGGAGCAGAGAGGAACTGAGCTTTGGCCCCCGCCCTGCAGAAACAAGGCCTGCGGGTCAGCCCTCCACCTCTTCCCCCACCAGGTGTCAACAGGGGCCAGGGGAGCTAAGCGTACACCCCCGGCTGGGCTCCGTGAAGCCATGCGGGTCAGTGCCCTGCGGGTCGGTGCCCTGTTTTTGCTGGGAAAGTAGCAGCAAGGCCCAGGAGGGATCTGAACGTCCACCCCACCCAGCAGAAGCAGGAAAAATTTTAGAACTGAAAAATACATTTAAAGTAAAAAAGCAAAAAAAAAATCACTGGAAAGGACCAATAATAGAGTGGAAGTGACACAGGAGAGAACCAGCGGACATGAGGCTAATCAGCAGAATTTAGTTCATCGAAACAAAGAGAATATACGATGAAAAATGAACAGAGTCTCGGGGACCTGTCAGATCACAACAAAAATACTAATACTCTTTTGTCACAAAAGTCCCCAAAGAGGCAGGCAGGGACTGAAAAAATATCCAGAGACATAATGGCTGAAAACTTCCCAAACTTGGCAGAAAATATCAAACCACAGATTCGAGAAGCTGAGTGAACCTTGAAAGGGATAAACCCAAAGAAATCCAAGCCACATTAAACTTCTGGAAACTAAAAGACAAAGAAAAACCCCTGAAAGCAGCCAGACTGAAATGACACATTACTTATAGGAGAACAATTCAAATGACAAAGGATTTCTCACCTGCAACCATGAAGGTCAGGAGCAAGTGGCATGTTTTTCAAGCACTGAAAAAAAAAACAACCGTCAACCACAAATTCTATAACCAGTGAAAATATCCTCAGGGGGTGCGGGGGGCGAGGGGAAATAAAGACATTCGCAGATGAAGGAGAACTAAGGATTGTTGCCAGCAGGCCTGTCATTGAAGAATGACTAAAGAAGTCCTCTCAACAGGAAGGAAATGATAACAGAGCCTTAGGACTTCAGAAAGGAAAGAATGTTGGAATGGGAAAAAGTGGGAGTAAATAACTAGGCTACTTCTCAGGAGTTTCTTAAATTACATTTAGCAAAAGAGATAACATCATCTGACATGGTGCTCAATGTATATGGAGGAAATATTTAAGACGATTATATTTGAAAATCGGGGCAGGTAAGGGGACCTAAATGGAAGAAGTAAGGTACCTACACTGCAAGTGAAGTCATAAAATGGTGACGCCACTGACGGTGGTAGATTATAGTAAGTTACATCTGTATAGTGTAATAGCAGAGCAATATATGTAAGAACACTACAAAAAAAAAGGCAAGATGGAATCCTAAAAAATGTTCGGATAACTCACAGTAAGGTTGAAAAAAGAAAATAGGAAACAGAAACACAAACAGAGGAAACAGAAAGATAGTAAAATGGCAGACTTAAGCTCTAACATACCAACAAGAACCTTAAATGTAAACAGTCTAAATGCACCACTAAAAAGACAGATTGGGTGTGGTAGAAAAAAACAATATCATCTAAAGATATGTCGTATACAAAAAATCTTATTTCAAATACAACATAGGTAGGCTGGAAGGGTAAGGATGGAAAAAGACATCCCATGTAAACACTGCTAATATTTTTTACAAAAAACAGGAGTGGTTATGCTTTATAGCAATGATAAAAGGATCAACCTAACAGGAAGATGTAGTTCAAAATGTGCAAACACCAAACAGTGCCTCGAAATATACAGAGCAAAATCTGACAGATATGAAAGGAGAAAGAGACAAATCCACCATTATAGTTGGGGACTTCAACACTACACTGAGCAGTTGACAGAACTATTAGACAGAAAATCAGCGAAGATATAGAAGAACCAAACAACACAACCAACCAATAAGACTAAATCGACAAATATATAATGAACATGCCAACCAACAAGAGCAGAAGACAGTTTTTTTTTTTTTGTTTTCAAGCACTCATAGACCATTCACCAAAAACAGACCATATCCTGAGCCGTAAAACAAACCTCAACAAATTCAAAAGACCTGAAATCATACAGAGTATGTTCTTTGACCATACTGGAATCAAATAAGAAAACAATAACAGAAAGACAAGACAGTCTTCACGCACTTGCAAGTGAAACAACACATGTCTAAATAATCTAGGGTCAGAAAGGGAGTCTCAAAGGAAATAAAAAGAAAACATACAGAAGTCAATGGAAATGAAAACACAATATACCAAAACATGTGGGATACAGTTAAAGCAGGAGAGAAGGGAAATTTATGGCACTAAATGCTTGCAGTAGAAAGGTCTCAAAACACTACTCTAAGTTTCTACCCTCAAGAAATTAGGAAAAACAAAACAGACACAAAGCAAACAAAAGAATAATAAAACAACAGAATTGAAAACAGGAAAATAATAGAGAAAAGTCAACAAAACAAAAGGCTGGTTTAAAAAAACAAAACTGGGGAATTCCCTGGTGGTCCAGTGGTTAGGACTCTGTACTTTCACTGCTGTGGGCCCCAGTTTGATCCCTGGTCAGGGAACTAAGATCCCACATGCTGCACGCAGCCAAGAAAAAAAAAAAAGTGTTTAAAAAAACAAAACTGACAAACTCTGATAAAGATTAAAAAGACTGATAAAGATTAAAAAGTAAGAAAACATAAGTCACCAATATCAGGAATAAAATGGACTATCACAACAGATCCTGTATCCATTTTAAAAGATAATAAGGGAACACTATAAACACTTCATAGGCTCAAAAATTCAACAACTTAGAAGAGATGGACCAATTCCGTGAAAACCACAAAGTACCAAAACTCAACCAAGATGAAACAGATAACCTGAATAGTCCTATAAACACTAAAAAATTGAATTTGTAAAATTTAAAAACACCCAGAAAGTAAATCTCCAGGTTCAGATGGTTTCATTAGAGCATCCCACCAAACATTTAAAGAAGAATTAATACCAATTTTACAGAATCTCTTCCAGAATAGAGCAGGAGGGAACACTACGCAACCCACTATTAAGGCCTTGATCAAAGCCAGACAGTCTTAATACAACAGATAAATACCTCTCATGAACTTAGGCACAAACACCCTCCACAAAATATTAGCAAATTCAATTCAGCAATTATGAAAAGAACTACACCCTGATCAAGAAGGATTTATCCCAGGCATGCAAGGCAGATTAATACTGAAAGTCAACATAACACAGCATATCAACTGGCTAACATAAGTCACATGATCATATCAATTGATGCAGAATAAATGTTTTATAAAACCCAACATCCATTCATGATAAAAAACTCTCAGCAATGTAGAAATAAAGAGAAACTTGTTCATATTTTTAAAGAGCATCTACAAAATAGCTACTTCATACTTAATGGTTAAAAGACTGAAAGCTTTCCTGTTAAAATCAGGAGAAAAGGCAAAGATGTCTGCTCTCACCACTCCTATTCACCATAGCACTGGAAGTTCTAGCCAGTGCATTAGGGCAAGAAAAAGAAATAAAATACAAATCACAAAGGAAGAAATAAAACTGTGCCTATTTTCAGATTACATGGTTGTCTAGATAGGTCTCCCAAGAAATTTCTGAATTAGAGTTCAACAAGGCTGTAGGATATTAAGAGCAATGCACAAAAATGAACTGCATTTCTATATACTAAAATGAATACATAGAAACTGAAATAAAAAATAACGTACCATTAATAATTTCTCCAAGGTAAATGAAATCTAACAAAATATGCATAAGATGTTTATGCTGAAAATTACAACACCTAAAGACCTCAATACTTGAAGAGACATCCCTGCGTATGGATTACAAGACTTAGCATAGTAAAGAGGCAAATTCTTCTCCAAAGTGACTTACAGGTTTAACAAAATTCCTATCAAAATCCCAGCAGGGGTTTTGGTAGGCACAGACAAGCTTATTCTAAAAATTATATGAAAAGGCACAGGGCCTAGGCTAAAACAATTTTGAAAAAGTAGAATGAAGTCTGAAGAATCACTCTACCCATTATAATGGCTTCATACACAACCACAGTAATAAGACAGTGTGGTATTGGCAGAGGGACAGATACCTCAATTAATGGAACACCAAAGAGAAACTGGAAACAAACCCACACAAACCCGACAACTGATCTTTGACCAAGGTGCAAAGCCATTAGATTGAAAAAGAAAAATCTTTTCAACAAACAGCGCTAGAGCAACTGGGCACCGTAGTCCAAAAGAATAAACACTGACCTAAGTCTCATACCTAACACACAAATTAACTCAACATAAATCAGAGATCTAAGTGTAAAATGTAACACTATAAGACTTCCAGGAAAAAAAGAAAAACCTAGGAAAAAAATTTGGGGACTTAGAGCCTGGTGAAGAGTTCTTAGACCGGACACCAAAAGCATGATCCACAGAAGGAAAAACTGATTAAATGGACTTCATCAAAATTAAAAACTTTTGCTCTATGAAGAGGACAGAAAGACAAGCTACAGATTGGGAGAAGACATTTGTAAATCACATACCCGACAAAGGCCTTGCCTTGACTCTAGAATACATAAAAACTCTCAAAGCTCAAGAGTTAAAAAAAAAAAAAAATCCTATTAGAAAATGAGTGAAAGACATGAACAACCATTTCACAGGAGGGTAAACAGAGACAAAAAACATACACAAAATATTCAACATCATTAAAACTACAATGAGATATCATTACGCACAGGTCAGAATGGCTAAAATACAAAATAGTGATTAACACCAAATGCCGGCTAAGATCTGGAAAAAATGGATCTCCCACACATCGCTGATGGAAATATAAAATGGCACAGCCACACTCTGCCAAACTGTTTGGCAGTTTCTTAAAAAACTCGAGTACCGTAGGATCCAACAATTGCACTTCTGGGCATTTATCCCGGAGAAATGAGACTCATGTTCACACAAACACCCACACAGCACAGTTCACAGCGGCAGTTCTGTTGCCCAGGTGAAGCCTTGGTGGCCAGTCTGATGGGTGGCTTCACCAGGAAGACTGTGCCCATGGCCTTCAACTGGCAGCTGCCCAAAGATGTACCACAGGACAATGTGTAACGTCCAATGCAGGCTGGCAAATGCCCCCCAAGTGCCAGCTGTGCCAGGTCCCTGCCAGAGCTGCAAATGGCCCAAATGTCTTTCAACAGGTCAATAGCTGAACTGTAATACATCTAATACACACAGCATCCTGGGTGGATCTCAAAGGTATTATGCTGAGTGAAAAAAGCCAAGCTCAAAATGTCACATAGAGTATGACTCTATAGCATACTTGGAAGAACAGAAGTATAGATATGCAGCACAGATTAGTGGCTGTCAGGGGTTAGGGAGCAGGAGGGAGTTGGCTGTGATATACAAAGGTAGCAAGAGAATCCTTGGGATGGAACTGTTCTGGATCTTGACTGTGCTGGTGGTCACACAAACCTACACATCTGATGAAACTGCACACAAGTAAATACAGTCTCACACACACAAATGGAATGCATGTGAAATTGGTGAAATCTGCATAAGGCAGCTGGAGTCTATCAAGGTCATGTGCTGGCTATGATACTGTACTATTTAAACGAGGTGTTGCCATTGTGAGAAACTGGGTAAAGGACACACACATAGGTCCTCTCTGGGTTATTTCTTACAACTGCACGTCAAACTATAATTATCTCACAATAAAGTTCTTTTAAAGATGTAAAACTTTAAAATGTCTAGACAGCTATCAGTTACTAAACTTTGTTTGGAACCAGTAAAGAAAATTTTCCCTCTCTTTCGTCACTTTCTCTCCCCACACAGGACCTACAAAGTGAATTTGTTTCTCTTGTTGTCCAAACGAGTGACCCTGCGGGTCTGAAGGCCAGAACCAGGTCTTCAGCAGAGAAGACTCTATCTCTGTCATCAGGCTCCAGGGCACCATGAGGTGCCCAAGGAACCAAATCACTCCGCCTTCCACCTTTTCAAAGCCTGCATGTACCACAGAGTTTAAAGAGGTGAAACAAAAGGGATACTCATATTTGCCTGGAGAACAGATCTACAAAGCTCACTTGATGTTTAAGATGCTTACGAGATTAGGGTAATTACTTTCACTCGTCTAAGTCAACAAAAGCAACCAAAGGAGTAAGTTCCACGGACATGATGTGCTTTGAGTGGAAGAATCAGGTCTGGCTTGCTAAAGCACAAAGCCCGGTCCAGCTCTTCCATCTGCCAGGCCAACCCAACCATTCTGTTAAAACAGAATGCCAGTGGCAGATCTAATTTGAAATTTTTCTAGTAGCCACGCTTAAAAAAAGTAAAAAGAAACCAGTCAAATTAATCTCAAAACAAACTTAATGGCCAACATAGATAGGAAAAGATGCTCAACATGACTAATCATTAGGGAGCTGCAAATCTAAACCACAAGGAGTTATCACCTCACACCTGTTAGAATGGCTATTACCAAAAAGATGAGAGATAACAAATGCTGGTGAGGATGTGAAGAAAAGGGATACTGTTGGTGGGAATGTAAATTAGTGCAGCCACTGTGGAAAATAGTATGGAGGTTCCTCAAAAAATTAAAAATAGTTCTACCATATGATCCAGCCATCCCACTTCTGGGTACACATCTGAAAGAATTGAAAGCAAGAGCTCAAAGAGACATATGTACATCCATGTTCACAGTAGCATTACTCACAATAGACAAGAGATGAAAGCAACCCAAATGCCCATCGACAGATGAATGGACGAAGAAAATGTGGTCTATACATACAATAGAATATTATTCAGCCTTAAAAAGGAAGGAAATCTGCTTCACATGCTATAGCAGAGATGACCCTTGAGGACATTATGCTAAGTGAAATAAGCTAGTCGGAAAAAGCCAAATACTGTGCGACTCCACTCATGAGGTACCTAGTTAGAGTCTTCAAAATCACAGAGACAGATGGCAGAATGGTGGCTGAAGACCTGGGTGGGAAAGAAAAATGCAGAGGCGCTTTACTGGCTACTGAACTTCAGTTTTGCAGGACGAAAAAGTTCTGAGAACTGAAAGATGTGAAGATACTCAACACGACTAAAGGGTACACTTAGAAACAGTTACGATGGTAAATTTTGTGTTTACCACACACACACACGAAATATATATATATATATATATATATATATATATATATATATATATATACATTTTAACCCCCATATTCAAAAATCTCAGCATACAATTAATATAAAAATGACTGAGATATTTTACGTTCTTTTTTATATGCTAAGTCTTCAGACTCCAGTGTGTATTGACACTGACTGCACATCTCAGTTTGGATTAGTCCCATTTCAAGTGCTCAATACTCACGTGTGGTTTCCCCACTGGGCCTGTGCTGGGCTCGACCGTACCTGTCACCCCTACCTGACAAACCTTATAGCTGAATCTAAAGAACAAAACTGTTTTTTTGACAGGTGTTGGCTGGGTCTTCTTCTTGCAAAACCTTTTGGGAAATCTTTATTTTTTTCACATTTTAATTAATTAATTTATTTTTAAATTTACTTATTTATCTTATACAGCAGGTTCTTATTAGTTATCTATTTTAAACATATTAGTGTATACATGTCAATCCCAATCTCCCCCTTTTGGGAAATCTTATTTGTCCCTGGTCAGCTCTATGGAAAGGGCAAAGCTCAAATGATGCTGAACATCTCCCAAGGACCTGCAGGACATCACGCCCCTCCCCCCCACCCTACTCTGAGAGCTCACAGCTTAAAAGAGGGGCTGGTAACCAGCTAAAGCAGGCACAAGATGCTGACGGATGGACGCGAAGAACAATGCAATTAGCTCCCACCCGTGATTTCTGATGTGCCAGGGAACAAGTATAAAGTTTAAGTCATTTACCAAAATGACGTATGAGAGTTGTTAATAACTAGCATTCACCTATATCCTGACCTTTCTCAGCTCTGATTTGCAATTGCTTTGACTACATCTTCAAAGCACGAATTTGTACAGAATTTAGTACACATTTATATTAAAAATACACACAGAATAAGCACACTCACCAGAAAAGGCACTCGGCAAACCAATACCTCTGTTGGTGATTCTGATTCGAATAATCAGCTCTTCACTGATTAAGAGGGCATTTGTCAAGCTAATCCTCCCAGAGTGTAAACAGAATAGAATTTGGTGAAAGTGAAAAAACTGTCTCTCTCACAGCTGAATATACCATTCTTTGAATATACCTTCAGAAAAATTGAAGACAGGGAGGAAAATAGGAAGACGTTTCTAGTACAAACACCCAACTGCTGTACATCCCAGACAAGAATTTACTTTCTCAGTAGAACAAAGTGCAAGAACAAAACTGCCACACACATGCTCTCCACCCCAAGTCACTCAGCAGAAAACTGCTCTGTGGCTAAAGGAAGCCCTAAGGAGGACCTCTTTCTAACCTCACATTTGTGCTGCACTGGTTGAAACCAATATAATGACTTCTTTGTGAAAAACGTATTTTGCAGTAAATTATCAAAAGCTTCACTGTAGATCTTAATGGACATGGCTGAGTAAGGAGTACTAAACACGGCTATGTTTAGAGAACCCAAATTTACCAACTCAGCGTATTTCAGTGGTCGCTGGGCACTGAACTATTTTAAGAATAGCCAGGGAAAAAAGTTACAGACTACAAAGGGTGCAAATTTTTTTCTTTAATTTAACACACTCACATCTAAATCCCCTCGTCCCACCAGCAATTCCTCCCTCCCCCCATCCCACCTCCTCCCCCCACCCCACCCAAACAAATCTCGCAAGAACTTAATACTGAAAACTTACCTTGGTGCGTTAACTTCAGACAAACCCCTCAGAACTTATCATTTAATCCTATGCATTAAACTCTAAGTTATCTCACCAACCTACGGGAACGTAGTTAATACTATAAAATTACACCTCGAGATCCATTACTTTACACTTCACAGGTAAAACCATAACTTTGCTTAATAATTTAGATTGTGATCTCTCTAAAGCTCTACATCTGTCATCTCAAGTTAACGGTGCTTACCTTATAATTTGCTTGCTAAATGGCACGTCACCAAAAAAAAGCATTCATGCCTATCCCTATTAAAAAAAAAAAAAAGAAAGAAAACAAAACACTACCTCACTCACTATTCCTGGTTAAGGAAGGAATATTCCAGGGAAGGAGCAACTATTTCCACGCACTAAGCCACCTGATACAGAGGTCTGCATGGAAAAACTATAATGGCTTCCAGAGGATCCTTAAAATACATGGGGTTTTAAACACGCACACCATAAGGCCCCATTAATTCATTTAGTAACTCATTTACTTGTAAGTCCTCATATAGTCAAGAGCATTTTCAAGGGCAGAAAAACATATGCAAGCACCAAGACCTTCTAAGGCTAAAATGAGCTCAGGAGTAGCAATAACTAAAGTAACAGTAATAATAAAACTTCCAGCTCCTTTCCCGAAGGAGGGGTCCTAAGAAAGCATTTAGCAGGAGACACGCAGCCAACATGTATAGCTGCTGGTATTTTTGTCATTTGTCTGCCACTTCCAAGGTGTGCCCAACCTCTGACAAAGGACCGAGGTCCTGAGGTTCTTACTAACTCTGCAACATGGGGACGGACCTGCACGGTTTACTGCACTGAAGATTATGAAGACTGAAGTCTACTGTATTTGCAAAACTAAGATTTGTCATGTGTTCCAACAGTTACGTGGCTACTCTGATGATTTTGTTTTAGTTAGCCTTTGGCATGGTAAGTATCACCTATGTTTTCATAGGATCTATGCTGGATTTCTTAATTGGAAACACTGCCAACTTACTTGTATCTCTTTAACGCAGAAGGGCTAATCTGGACAAATGGTAAATGAGAGTCTAGTGAATCCTGATCAAGACATGAACCTTTTCCACTACTGGGGAACAGCGATTTGAACCGACACACTCACCCCTTGATCAGGGTGGTGAGGACTCTGCATACTCAAAGCCATACCCTGGAGGCTCAAGGATCAAATCAAGCCCGCAGATGTTTTTATTTGGCTTACACAGTGCTTTCAAAGTTCTAAACAAGTTGCCAAAGCATCAGGAGATTTGGTATCAAAATCTGCATTCTCGGATTATCTGGCCCTATAGGAAAACCTACCACCTTGAGACCACACACCCTCACAGCCCCAACTGGGAGCAGCCAAATGGACAAGAGCAAACGCTCTCCAAGCTGCCATAATCCCCACCAGGTCAGTTCCCTCACCGATGGGACTGCCAGATTTTTCTGGGCATTTACGTTTGCCACTCTTCCTTCAGACTCTGAAACTATCTTTAATCCCTGAAATAAAAACCCGCAATCTAATCTTATTAGTACTATGTCCAAACCCTCCAAGCAAACAAAATAAGCCCAAACAGGAACCTGAGTAGAAAACAAAATATTTTCATGGTGCTATGGTGGTAATGCTGATATGAACTATTTCATCTTCTTAAAATGTCATTTTTGAAAACGATTCACCTGTCTCATCCCTTCTTCCACACTTTCGGTTAGGTTATTACTCTATCTGCCGTAACTGATTGAGTCCCTTTCAAGCAGAATGTCATTAATGAGGAAATCTTAGTGGTTAGGACAACATGCCACAGTTAGATACTTTAATGAAGGCACCAGGGGTTCGAGATATACTGCCCAATAGGCTGATGCTTGGACCTCAACTCATCGCTGCCACAAAACTTGGTAACGTGTTTTTTAAATGTTGGTTGGATGTTTTATTTGACGTATGCGTCATTCCCAACAAAACATGGAATATATCTGTAAAAGGATTCTCAAAGGGGGCTTTAAATGCTACACACAGCCTCTGGACAGAGAGTCAAGCAACCACACGTGCACTGCCGCTCCCCCGGGCATTGCTTACCCATCGCACTGAGATAATGGTTGAAGGCCTGGCAAGGAGGACTTGGGGTTTGTGTTGATTTGTCACAACTCATGGGTGCCGGGCTCCTGTCTGTGTCAAAAGAGAAATACCCACTGGAGGATCGAGACAGCAGGGAAGATCTTCTCACGAAGATGAAAAGCGGGGATCTGGTAGCGAAAGGGCCGGGACTGGCCGGTGGGGCCAGTGGGCCCTGCGGGCTGCCTTGGGGGCAGCGGTCCCCTTCTCCTTCGGGATTACCTTGCCGCTCTGTCTGTAGAGAGATGGGGGCCCCAGGCCTGAGCTGAGGAGGCCTTTCGGCAGGCTGCAATTGTCCACCTTCTCTGTCACACTCAGAACTTACATCGGAAGGTTGCTTTGCCATTTGGTCTTTTTTTCTGCAAGGAAAATTAAAACTAGGGTTATCTTAAGCAAAATAATAATTACAACGAATACCCAAATGGGCAGACTTTCACCTATTCTTGAAAAATCGTTAGAATTAATGCCCAACACTTTAACACTGTCATTGCTTATATAGGAATAGTTTTCCATACGCTCTTCCAAATAATAATAAAAACAACCTGCATAACAAAGGTATCATTATCTTTGTTTGGGGGGGGGGGTGAGGTGGGGAGGAGGGACTAAACTCCCTACCACCAAACAAAACACAGCAACAATGTCAATTACTAGTGGAACTGGTGCTCTACCACCACACACACACACACGTTTTACGAGAGGCTGCTTGTTTGAGATCTATTCACATGTGCTCTTTACTCAGGCCCGACTAGAGTAAGTCAGAAACTCCCAGCGGGCTCTGATTTCCCGGGATCAGATACAGCGCTGGAGCCCAGGAGCGGGCGCAGATGCAGCGATTGCAGGCGGCTGGCCGCGTTCCCCGCTCCGGCCCCATTGTTCTGCCGAAAGTGCTGAGGACAGCAAGTCTGGGGAAGGTTTGGCAAGGGCCGTCAGTCGTAGTAAGTGCGTCACAATAGAGTTTGTAACTCAGCGCGGCTCGGCCCAGCCGGGCTGCGGCTCTCCGCCCGCCCGAGGTCCCTCCCGCTCCCGGCTCGCGCGCCCCTCCTCCGGCTGCGGGGCGGGGGGGCAGCGCGCCACACCGAACTCGCCGGAACTTCTCCGAGGTACACCCGCACTGTTAGGTGCACACCTCCAAATGGGAGGGGGTCCCCAAAGCCGTGCCCTGGCGACCCCTGCAAAGTCCACAAGTAACTCCGCACGCCGGGCGGCATCGGGGCGCGCGGCTCCCGTACCCCATAGACTCTCCCCTCCGAAGGCAATCAGGCCGAAACTCACGTTCGCCCCTTCCCTTCCGAGCGTCGCGTCCGGGCCGGGGCCCGGCGGCGCCCAGCCCGCGCCCTTCGCCGACCCGGAGCCCCCTGACCGTCAACACGAAGGCGGTCCGGGAGACAAAGCCCGGGACTCGCGGTCGGAGCGCCCGGGGCAGCGGAGAGCCTGCAACTCGCCGCCCGTCCGCTGCCGCGCTCCGCCGGGCAGCTGAAGGCTCCGCACGCCGCGTCTCTGGTCCGCGCTGCCCCGGCCGCAGCCGCCGGGAACATCCTCCGCCTCCTCCCGCTCCTCCCCTCGCGCACTGCGCCCGCCGCCGCCGGCACCGCCGACCTCCCCGCGCCGCTGGCGCCGGGTGCCCGCGCTCCCAATTGGCCCTCGTGCGGTCGCTCCGCGCCACAGCCAATCGCCTGCGGCGGCGGGGGCGGCGCCTGCCCGACAGGCCGCCAAAGGCCAGGCGATTGTTGACAAACTCGCCTCCGAAAGCGGCTCCGGCCGTCGCTGCGGCGGTAGCCGCGGCGAAGGTTTCCGCGGCCTCGGGGCCGGAGGCTGCCGAGGCTACCCCGCCCCGCCCCTCCGCCAGTCCGGTCGCCGCGCGCGCCTCCGCAGCTCCCGCCGCGCCCAGCAGCCAGTCACCTGGAGACAAAACAGGACCCTCACGGCCGGCCCCAGACTCCAGTCCCAGCAGCCGACCCCCGCCCAGGCCCGCTAGGGTGCGGACCCCAAAGATCACCCCCTCCCCAGCTGTAGCCCCCATCCTTCTCCAACTTCCTCCCTCTTTCTCCCCGTGCACCACGGGACACGCACCAAATCTGAGCGGCTACCACTGGCCACCGACGCGCATTTCCGCGCGCACCCGTGACCACCGCAGACAAGGAACACATCCATAGCCCCATCCCCGGTGTCCGGCGGGCCTTCCACTACCTGCGCCAACCCCGAGTAACAAGCCCCCGAGGGCACGGCACTGCCAGCCAGCACTGCGCTCGGGCACGCCCGAATCGCTAAGACGGTCTGGCCCCACGGTCCGGGCAGGTTCTACAGCCAGCGGCTGGTCCATCGCGTGGCCCCAGCGGTCGGAGGAGGCTCTCTGTCTCTCGCTGTCTGTGGATCGTGCGTCTGGCATCGTCCGCAGGGCGCCTGCACACCGGACAGGACCCCCAGACACGTCCGAGAGAGAGGACGAACGCATTAGTTGCCCAAAACGTCGGCCTGAACGGGTAAAAGGAAAAGCCGAGTCCCGTCAGTTTAATCACCATCACTGTTCCATAAATCCTTCACAGCGGGCCCGCGCCCGAGAAAAGCCGAGACGCGAGACCGGCTCGTACCTCGCGGCAGCTACTCGTGCGCCGCCAGGGCGGGCGGGCGGCGCGACTTCACGGCTGGGCGCGCAGCCCAGTCCGGCGCGGCGGCCCCCAGCTCCCGGGCCAGTGCGGAGAGCACGCGCTGCCTCTCCCAACCGGCCCGGAGACGCTTCACCACCCCCGCGCGCCGCATCTCCGCCGAGCCGTACTTAGACTAACTGCTCGCAGCCTCGGTGCGGACGACCCCTCCCCGAAGAGGACCTGCCTGGGGAGGGAACTCGACCCTCACTGGTGACCGCCTCCTGCCGCCCGACAAGCCGGACGGGGACGCGCGCCTCTGCCTGCACGTGCGCGGGAAGCGGGCTGGAGGTGGCGCCGTGCTGGCTCCCGCGCCAATCTTCCATCAGTACCCAGTCTGCTCCCCGGGATTCGGAAGTATTTACCTTGCGTTTCTCGGTCCGAGAGTCAGAGTCAGACATTGGGGGGACTAGAGCCAGGGGAAGGGCACCGAGGCGGTAGCGGCGGCGGCGGCGGCAGGAGCGAGGCGAATCCAGCAATCTGAAGCGATGCTGGCCTCAAAGGGCAGGGCGCTCAGGACGGCTGAGAGAATTTGGTGACGGTGGCGGCGACGAGGGACGCAGCGCTCCCGCAAACTCGAAACCTGGAGGCTGCGCGGAGCGAAATGAAACCTGCGCGGCTTTGCTCCCCAGCTCATGCTGGAGGCCCCGCGCTCGCGCCCAATCACCGTGGGCCCCGCCCCCGCTAAGTCCCGCCCGGCGCGCGGGCTGGCAAGCCCCGCCCCCGCGGCGCCGCGGCCGCCGGCGCTTGCAGGCACGGACAGGTAAAGGCGGGGGTGTCCCTGCTGGGTTCCCAGCTGCGCGCGCCGCCGTCCCTGCCCCTGCCGGGCGTGTTTACTGGAGTGACTTGGGCTGCGGACTGCTCTGTGCGCACCCATCCCCCACCCCAAAGTGTGCCCTCTCCTCTCTTCCCCGCCGCCAACCCCCCACCCCCCGCCCCGGCAATCCAGTGGTGGCCACGGCGTGCGCGTGGAACAGAGGGGGTGCTCCGGCCACACTCGGAGCCAGGCCCGGCCGCTGCCGCCAGCGGAAAGCCTCAGGAGGCGCCCCTGAGCCCAGGCTCTGCCTCGGGAGTTTCTCTCAGCCGCCCTGGGGCAGGCGCCAGGACTGGGTGGGTCCTCGGGAACGCGCGGGGCGTCTCTGAGCTCTCCTCCCTTCCAGATTCTGGGGGTCCGCGTGGGACCCCCATCCGCAGGCTGCTCATCTTCCTCGCCCTCGCCTCACGCGGTACTTTTTAGGCGCCCTCTCTAAGCCACCCCGCAGGGGCACCTAGTTTTTCTCCCGCGCCGAACCTCCGGTAAGAGGCATAGCCTTTGGTGGGGAGTTGAGAAAAGGGCCAGGAGCGATCCCCGGAGGCGTTTTTTCCGCAGCCCGGGTGCGAGGCGGGAAGCGAGTGAGCGCAGAGCAGGTGAAATAGGGAAATGAAAAAAGAACTCAAAAAAAAAAATCATTTTAAGAAAAAAGGACTGAGAAGAGTCGTGGCCTCCAGGTGGGAGAGAGGATGGTGCCTCGGCTTGGTTGGGATACTCGAGATTTGTTGGGCTCTCAGAGAACCGTCCAGGAACCGTCCCTGGGCGTGTTACGGCCAGAGAAGACGGCGCCGTGGAGAGCAGTAGGGAGAGCGCAATACCCCCCACCCTTCCTCCCTGCGCGTCCCCATCCCCCTTGTCCTCGGTGTCCGAAGGCCCCACTCCCGCTCCTTCCCCGGAAGACCGAACTCCGTGCACACCCTGGGCCTCCTCTAGGTCCGCACCCCTATCTGACATTTAAATGCGCACCCTGCATTCCCACTTCTGCCCTTCCCTGGGCTCCCCTGGGTTTGAGAGGCCCGCAGCGGAGTAGTGGGGGGCAAATCGGTTGGGAGATGGAACATCCCGCCGCGGGAGAAACCAGGCTAGATGGACTACAGACTCAATTTAGGGGCCTCCCTAACCCGCACCCCAGAAGGGTGCCTCGGTGCAGAGAAGCAAGACAGTGAGGAGTCGTCCCGCCGTCTGGCCACCTTGGTTAATTGTTATGTTTTGTAAGCAGATGCAGAACGTCAGCGTGGCAACACAGCCCCGGGTCAAAGTCTCCTCGGCGCATCCTCCCGATAGTCCTTAGCGAGGTGAAGGAGGCCAAGGGTTTCTGGAGGGGCTTGAGAACGCGCGCCGGGCTCCACCCCGGGGATTTCGCTGCAGGAGGGAAGGGACGCGGGTGTGGATGTGGCGAAGTAGACGCAGAGGCGAGAGGTCTACAATGCCCGCATCTGGAGCTCCCGTAAGTGGTTACAGGTGGCGGCCGCAGGCAAACTCTGCGCCTTAACCGCCTATCGTGGCACCCGGGGAAAAGAGACCAACCTGCTCTGCGGGAGAGGAGCCCCAAACCCGCCGCGCGCCCGAGTGCTCCGCGCTCTCCGTGGAGTTGGACGACGCAGACAGGGACCGGAAAAGAACCACACAGAAAAAACCCTGATGGTTGTCTTCTGCTTCTGTGCAGCTCGGCCGCCCCCGCGTCGTCTGCTCCAGTGACCCTGTGAACACTAAAAAAAAAAAAAAAAGGAGTCGGGGAAAGCAACCGTCTAAATGCTCTTATTTGGGGCACAAGCAGGAGGTCGGCTCGGAGGCGGCAGTTCGTGCAACCCAGACTGTGCTGGGGAGCTTCGGCCGAGCGCCTGGCATCGGGTGACCACGAGCCCTTTCCGCCCTCTCCCGCAGAGTCCGAGTCTAGAGAAGGGCGGGTGGGCGTTAGGTCTCCGCTCTGGTCCTGGATGTCGCCTTTGCAGACACAAGCAGAGCGGTGTCCCCTCCTGCCTCCTCCACGAGATGTGGAGAGGGAGAACGGAGGATGGCTTGGACTGAAAGCAAGAATGAAGTCGGGCGACATCTACGGCCCTCGCTGGAACCACAGGCGTCGCCGGCGTGGTTTCTCCAAGTTCCGAAACCAACTTAACTGCAGTGTATTGCCCTGCTCCACCTCCCCGTCCTCTGCAAGCAGCGGGAGCCTTCCTAACGCTTAATTTCTTTATTAAACTTTAGCTGTATCTTTGCTCGTCTCAAGAATAGATTACACATTCATTCGGTCAAAACGTTTTCTGCGCTTTGTCTTGCGGCCCCTCCGGAAGCTGCCTGCCCTGGAGGGACGAGCCCGGGTTCGTGCTTTGCCCAGAGCAATACTCCAGGCTCACACTTCCCTCTCTCCTCTTGTGTATTTCCTCGCGGAGCCCAAGGGGGCTGGAAAAGCATCACTTGCTGGACTGAACCTTTGCCCGCGGGTGTTTGATTTTCATAGTTTTCTTTCTTTCCACCCAGCACAACAGTCTTCCCAAATCACTGGGAATCTGAGTCACCACTGACAGCGGGAGACCTTTGGTGGCAACCGGTTCTGGAGCGCGCTCGAAGAGGAGCCCACTCTCTCTAGGGCGATCTGGTGACTTAGGCGGCAGAGGGCATGGCCCGGCCAGTCGTGGTTACAAGGAGAGGATAAAACGCCACACTCTCGGGGCTGCCACCTGGCTCCCTTTCCCAACAGCCGTAGTGCGCCTCGCCAGCCTCAGCGGGACCCCCACCGCACGACCAAAATCCCTGAGGGCCGCGGCCCAGCACGTGCCAGCCGGCCTCGGGCCCCAGCTCCGGGCGTCTGAGAAGCGTTCTGGCAGCTGCCGGCGGGCCACCACCCTTCCCGCCGCCCCCGCTATAACTTGGCTCCCAGCTTGGGCCGCGGAGACCGCGCTCCTTCCCGGGCCAGGGGATGCTGCGGTGCTGGGTAGAAGGCCCAGGAGGCCATCGGGTCGGCGATTCCAGCGATTGGTGCGTGGAGGGAGGTGTGTGGGATGTTAAAGGCGGAGATCCCCCTCAGGGCATCATCCTTCAGTGAGCTGCACAAATAGAGCAACTGCAAAACACGACACAAAGGGACGGGTCAGATGTTGGCTCACTCATAGCGATTTAGTGCCAGCGGCTGTACGCCCACCCCCGAAGCCCCGGCCCGCCGAGCAGCCGCCGACACTAGTTTCCCTTCCGATTTCCCGGGACCCAGGAGGGTAGGGGCTGTTGGTCACCGTCACAGCCTTTTTCCTCTTAGAAACTCCTAACTCTGACACTTAGTCTGGCAGAAGCCCGCTTATTCCGTGAAGGGGTACGGGTGGGCTCCAAGTTAGCTGGCAGCCGGAGACCAAAATCAGAGACTTTATCAACTTTCCCCTTTGCAGCCCTTCTCTCTCCACCCCTTCGCTGCCCTCCGATCCCCTTCCCCCCACCTCTCCTCCAGTTCTTTCCCTTTTCCTCCATTCCACCTCTGGAGTGCCTGGGGTGCCACCCTCTGGCGTACAGAGGCAACTGAACAGGAAGAGCGTTAGAACAGGTGAAGCAGAGGAGACCTGCCCCAGTTCTGTCGGGACGAGCACCTCCCACCTCTGGCTGGCAGCAGGCCATCGTTCCTGAAACACCAGCACAACGGGACTGGGGGGACCAAGACCGGGCACTGGCACCTTTGTGTGCCTTCCACCTGGCTGCTGCGGGAAATCTACCTGTGGGAAGTTAGCACAAAAGAAGCCCACTGACACCCTCCATGTTCTGACAACCTTTGGAAGGCACGGATGAGTCTTCCTTGCAGAAGGGAGAGGGAAATGCAGGCCAGTGATTTTGGAGGAGCTGCATCGAGTGTGTTTTTATTTCATTTTCCATGGTTTAGGTGCCAGGAGAAAGAAAAAAAAAAAAAAAAAGCTCTCAAAAATAATAGATTGTTTTCCTAAACCTCGACCAGGGCAAGATAGAAGAACTGCTTTCCTTTCCACTTACCAGCTATGCGCTTTACTCCTCCATTTTTCAAGTTTTCAGCCAGCCGTACATTTCTTTCGCTCGCCAAATTACAGTTAGCCCCCAGGTTTTTATGGTTTATTTTTATGGTTTTAAATACATCGCTTAACACCAGCCCCACCTTTGCCCTCATGGTGGTGGTCATCGCTGAGCTGCACTAATGCTGTTAAGACTACACGTCTTTGCAGCAGTTCAAAACGCCATTTCAGGTGTTCAGAGACAATGAGAGTAGGGCCCCCAAAAGAGGGGTGGGGTAGGGTGGGGGAAGAGCATGAATTTTAATAGTCCAACAATCCCTCTTCCCTTACAGCGTGCTCTATTACATCAGTAATTTCTAATGAAAACCTTCATTCTTTACACACTGTGGTTAAGCATCATCAAATCAGTACTGAAAAGACTTTGATCATATTTGCAAGATGCACTATGATGAACTTTCACTGACCAAGATTTCAAAGTCTGTAATTAATACTCCTGACAAATCCCTGACTAATCTGTCAACTCTCAATGTCTCTACCCACACAGTTCAAAACCATGAGATGGTGTACAAATCCCTAAACTTTCCACGTATTGTAATATCATTATTCAAGACAATTTTTCCTTTGGGTTAGCATTGTGAAACTCAACCAGTTTTGTCATCTATTCCGCAACAGGGGAAATTCAATTATTCGAATGAGCACTGTGTAGAAGAGAAAATGGGTTTGGTCTGCCTGATGCCGAACACAGAATAAGGGTCCAGAGGTAGAAATTGCAGGAGGCAGGTTTCTATTCGATATTTTTACACCTTTAAGAGTGAGAATAAAGTAGATTTTTTTATGAAAAAGGAATCCAGTGGCTGGTGAAAAAGAGTGTTTCCTTGCATGTAAGTGTTCAGACACCAAACCCTCCAAAGACACTCTAAAGAGGAATACTGGATTGACCGAGAAGACTGTTGATTGCTAAGATTCGTTCTAAACCTGAATTTCTGGGGCTGTGTGAAAGAGCCCTCCTCCTTGCTTTCTCCGTGTGTCACAGACTGCAACACGAACCCAGAATGATTAGTGTCCAGATGGAAGGATTAGGCATCATTCCTATTATAACGCGTTTGACTCTGACCCTAGGTAGCCTCCCACCTCTGCCTGTGGGGACGATAATAATAATGATGATTCTTCTACTTACAAAGTATGTACTGTAGTCCACGCTGTGTTAGGGGTTTGCTGGGCGCTGGAGTTAGAGGCGCACACTGCAGAGACAGGCCTCCTACCTCGTGGAGAGCTATTGAGCAGTTCTAGAGATTTTTTACAAATACGATCTTCATACAAAGTAAACTTAGGTAGGTACTGTAGCATTGATTAGTACTCAATTCCAGCATTTTCTTATTACCAGAGAGCCCTTTAGGACTTAGCCAAGTACTATACAAGTTTAGTTTTATTACCAAACATATACTTCCATACTGTAAGCATAAACATGGTACATACTGTAGCCACCTTCCCTCACCCCATCCTGCCAGTATGTGAGCCAACTGTGCTGGATAAAGCACCCCAAGCCCACCCATCTCTTTACAAAGAATACTCACCAGCTTTTGGAAAAACATCAATGGAGAAGTGCCCTCTAAAAATAAGAGAATATGAACAAGTTATAAATTCTTGCAGAAAATTTTTAAAAGGACAGCCCCAAAGCAAGGGAAGTATTGGTCTAAAAATAAGAACATAAGATCCATTGGAAGTATCCAGTGAGCAGGATTTGAGAATGTCTACTTTAAAGAAACAGGAAACAGCCCAAGAGGGAGGGACAGTATGTGGATATGTGAATATGTGGATTTGGGGGGAGGGATTTATACCATCGATTTTGCTTTCCATCCCCACCTGGCTGCAGTAGATTAGTTTTTTCTTCCTCTTTTTGACTCTCCCTGCATTTTCCTTCTTCCAGTTGGGAGCGCGGGATGGCCTAGTATGGGCAGTGACTAAGCTTTACAGCCCTCTAAACAAACTCTATTTTTCCATGGTGTTGGTGTTAATTATACAACAGATGCCCAAGGTGCGAGGTACCCGGTGTGCTTACAACACCCCAGCTATTCCTAAGACTCTGTGCAGAAGGTTTTCCTGCCTCTTCCCATATCCCCACATCTCTGTTCCCAGCACCAGATGACCTTATGCTGTTCTCTGTTTGTGTAAAGTCCCTTACCCCAAGTTGAAATGTCCCTTGATTAGCCCCCTTCTTGCTTGGGCACCGTGATAGAGCCTTTTTCTCCATCCCTTGAGTCTGGGCTGCCTTGTGACCTGACCAATAGAATGTGCAGAAAGTGACACTGTGTGAGTTGCAGAGCTTAGGCCTCAAGAAGCCTTGCAACGCCTCCTCTTGCTCTCCTGGGACCCTGAGACCCCTTGCTGTGCAGAAGCCCAGTCTGTTGGAGGATGAGAGGCTATGTGGAGATGGACCGAGGTGCCTTGGCCAAGAGCCAGACCCACGGCTAGATACGTGAGTGAGGCCCTTAGGCCTGTTAAACTCAGATGACTGCAGTGACCCTACCTAAGACTAGCTGAAGAACTATACTAGAACCCAGGTTGCCTACTCACAGAATTGCAAGAAATAAACAACTGTTATTTCATGACACTAAGTTTTAGGGTTGTATGTTACACAGCAATAGGTAACTGAAACAAAAAAAAATTGTAATTCAAATTGCCATCCACTGGGGTTATCTTCAGCTGCACTTCTACCTTCCTACCTTAGTTATCTGAGGACAGTGCTATAATTGTACAATTAAAGCAGTTGACAGGTGTAGCTGACCAATAGGCTTAGTGGAAAAGAGAGAATGTCAGTCCTGAAAGAACAGCTTATAAAGCCAGATGAGTGTCCAGTTAGTGGGTATCTGGGAGAGAATCTGAATAGCAGGCTGGAGGTCTCACTGCAGGCCACCACCTAGCCCACTTCCCTAGTGCAGTTTAGAAGGCAAATCACCAGGACTTGCCTTATAACCATCCTCCACTCCTTCAGCATCTCTGTGAGGTGCTTTAGCCTCCAACATAAATCCTCAGTACAAGCAAAGTGTCAAGGATGGGGAAAAAAGACAGAAAATATTTGCAACCAGGGACCCCAAGTCTTGTAAATGCTTAAGTTCTCCTGTGCCATTAGTAGAGGAAAACAGATGGGGTCTGGTCAGGCCCAGCCAGAGGCACCCTGTGTGACGGACGGGTGCCTCTTTATCACCTCACTTCACCAGGACTGCAGTGTTTCCTGACTCCCAGAGATGGCTTAAACAAGAATGACCAGCAGGCGTTCATCTCCAAGGCCTGGAGTCTGTCTACTCTAGAGTGCGGGTGACAGGTCTGATGCCCAGAGCGGTTGGGAGGATGGAATGAGGTACTTATGTGCAGGCCACAGTGTAAGCTGCAAGAGGCAGCAAAGCAGAAAGTTATCAACTCTTTATCCCCAAAATACCATTATCAAGGCCTCTAAAAGCTTCCAAGAAACTCATATCCAGGTAAGTTTCAATGTGCATCTATCCATTTACACATAAACTCGGGGGGCTGAGTTGACAGGGTGTGAAATCAGGCATGGGTACATGGATGCATGACTTGCCACTTCTATCTGGTTGGATTTCTCTTTATTCTATGATGCCTACATTTTCTCATTTAAAACAGCTGTAAGGAGCATTCTCCTTAAAGAAGACGGTCTACATCAACACGTATGCTTTTCAACAACTGAGTTGGTGGGCTCCACTTGGGAGAGGATGGCAGTGTGAAAGTGACAAGCTGGGGAATAGGTACAGAGACACCTTATCTTATGATTCGACCCCTTTGAGACGTCTGAAACCTTTCATAACGATGGGTGCACGCGCATGTGTGTGAAACAATATCAGAACGTACTGCTTCATTTCAGTGAACCACCTTCTCCAAATGGTTGTTGAAAATGTTAAATGAAATGGGTATCAGGGGTATCAGCACACATCCCTCAGGCACACCTCAAACATTTCTCATCAAGAGAAAGGTCGATTCATCTTTGTGGTCTGTCTTCATCAGCCGTGGAAAAATCATCCAGAGTTTCTCCACTCTATTTATTTTTATCCTGGAATCTGGTTTGAGAACCCTCTCCGCTATTTTCCGTAGCCCCTTTATTCAGACCTTCATTATGTTCTCTAGATTCTTGCTGTGCAAGGTTACCTTCCTCGAGTATTTTTTGATCTGATCATTCTTCTTCCCAAAAGCCTGGAATCACGTCCACCTGCTTCTCAGGTTAAGGTAAAATGACCGATTGTGAACTTGAGTCCTTTAGCAGCACTCGATGTTTTGAGTTCCCATAACCAGTTTCCTCATCCACCATCCAAGCACAATCTGCACTTTCTACTTGGGGCCAAGGAAGCTTATCTTGCCTTCCACACGACACTCTTCACTATCGGGGTCTGGACCACATTTCCATTCTCCCTCACTTGACACACTGCAACGGAACCAGGTCTCTTCTGTACTTGGTTACAGATTTACTGCCTTTGTAAAGCCATCCTAAGATAGTTGCTATGTTAGTCGAAAGAACCTGGACAGGTCATTTCATTTTGCCAAGCCTCAGTTTCTGCATCTGTAGAAAGAGAATATTATCTCTCTCTTAGGGTTTTGTAAGGATTAAGTAATAAATATGTAATAATATATTTATATTATATAATAATAATAATAATAAAGCATTTAGCATTACTGGCCTTGTCACATAGTAGGTACTAGCTAGATACTGATTCCCTCCATTTGCTTTCTTTTTTTACTTTTATTTGCATTTATTTTTTGTGGCATTTATTCCTGGGCCATAAGTTTTTGTTTCTTCAGTTTCTTCTAGGATATCTTTTCCTGCTGGGCAACCTCCTCTTCTGGTTTAGGAACAATCTGTTCTCTTTCAGTAAAGATCATCTCAATGCAGCAGGGACAGCTCACGTATGGGCTGATCCGACCATGAGCTCTGTAAGTCCTGCGCCGCATCCTGGGGGCTTTGTTCTCCTGGATGTGACCAGAAAATCTACATCTAAGCCCTTAAGTTCAGCATTACTCTGCATTTTTGAGCATGTGCAGTAAAAATTCAGCACTGTTTTTGGGCCACCAACCCTGCGTCCAGCCCTACTGTTTGGCCTGGGCACACCTACCAACTCCACCATTGTAACGACGGAATGGCACACATTGCTTCTTTAAAGTGACATCCTTCAGATACTTGGTGGCTTTTCAGATATGCGTACCCTTAATGGCCTGGGCAGTTTCACAAGTGTTCTCAAAGTGAACATGAAGATTTGAACCTCTTGACTTGCATGATTTTGTGGGGTTTTCTGGGTCAAGTGAATAGCGAACCATTTTTAGAGGTCACCTCAGGCCGCTTACTGGAAAAGCCCTCCATTTGCTTTTCCGTCACTTTTATTTTCCCTGAATGCTTAGTTCTTATCTGTATATCTATGTATGACTATTTTATATATATATATATATATATATATATATATATATATATATATATATATATATAATTTTTTTTCAGTTCAAAAATTTCCATTCACTCTTCTTTACAGTTTCAATTTCTTTGCTGAGACTTTCTGTTTTTTATTTGTTTCAAGTGTATTCATCATTGCTGGTCGAAGCATTTTTATGACAGCTGCTTTAAAATCGTCAAATAATTCCAACATCTCTGTCATCTCAGTGTTGGCATATATTGATTGTCCTTTTTCATTCAGTTTGAGATCTTCCTTGTTCTTGGTCTGATGACTGTTTTTCAACTGAAACTTGGACATTTGGGGTATTATGTTTTGAGACTCCAGTTCTTACTTAAATCTCTGGTTGTAACTGGCCTCCTCTGACAGTGCTTTGACTGTATCAGGCAGCAAAAGGATATATCTTTCTGGGTGTTATTAAAATCTCTTCCAAAACTCACTCTTGGGTCAGTAACAGAATGTCAGGGCACAGGAGAAGAACACAGCTGCTCTTGGCAGGTGACATGGCGCTGTTCAGGCTTTTGCTTGACTTGCCAAGGGAGAACGATGGCCGAGTGGCTGTCCCCTGCACTCTGAGACCCCTTCTGGCTTTGGCTGCCTGGAAGAGTGCAGCCAGGACCAGGGGAAGTCCTACCCATCACCTACAGAATGGCCTCCCATGCCTACGCTGACCTCGAGGAAAGGACAACCTGCCTTACAGAAGGGTAGTAAACCCATGGGAAACATCGATTTTATTTTAAAATTTTATTTTTTATTTTTTTGGAAAAACATTGATTTTAAAGAGTGATATTTTGGAGCATATCTTTCAGGAGGTCTGGGCTGGTTAAAAATAAAAGAATAATACCTGTCCTTATATGTCTCGTTACCACATAGATGCTACTCAGATCACGTACCTCCAATAGCAGAGCTAGATTTTACATGATTAGCATTTCATGCGCGTGGATGATAGAGGAAAAGGTTGACATGGGCATCTGACCCCCAGATGCCTGGGAAATCAGGGGTGATGGGTTTGTAGAGAATTCTCTCACGAAAGCACACCAGGCAGCCAAGGTATGGAATGAGGCTCCAGCACTCCCTCGTCCTGTGACAGTGGGCAACTAGCCTTCCCTGACCTGTTTCCTCATGTGTGAAATGACATCATGTGTGTGTCCTAAAGGTGATTTGCAAGAGTGTCCTTCTTGGTACCAATGACTATAGCTGGTTAAAGCACAGAAATGGAAACTTGTAACCTTACCAAACCAAACCACAGATACACTTGTTATAAGATAGCAGTTACACATACTTTTCAAAAGGAATCTCTATGCAGCCAGTCTTTACTTTCTAAGGCATTGTTAGATATTGGGGGGCTATTCACATAATTTTCTGCCCCTTCTTCTTCAACTTACTTACTTTGGATTAACTAGAAAATGAGCCAGAAACTTTCAAAGAAGGGGAAGCTTAAAACAATTAATCGACAAATATTTTTTAATCTAAAAGATGTGATGAGGGAATAAGTTGAAGTGATTGGTGAAGTGAGGTTTCCATATTGCTTGTGCCTATCACTTACGGCCTTCACTGCTGCTGTGACATATAACTGAGATTCTGCCAGGTGCCTCTGGCCACTTTTGCCTGCCTTTAGCCTCCGCTGCTATCCCATGCTTGTGTTGTTCAATCCTAGTCCCCAGTGGACATGTCGTAGATTGGTACCCCCCAGCCTTTGCCAAGGAGTCACCTCTCCCACGTAGTGTCTACGCTTTCCACACCCCTTCCCAGGTGGCTGAACACGTAAAGGTACAGAGGGAGCCACTCGGCTGCCTTGATTTGGCAGCATCCCTGCATCTCCAGCATCTTTATAACAACATCGTGCAGCGGCCTATCAGCTATGTGACCCAGGTGTTCTGTGCTCTGCTCCCTGAGATGGCCATTTACTGGATGTCTACTGTGTGCCAGGTTACAGATGAGGTCTTTATATTAACTGCCTCCTTCAGTCCTCATAACAAGTCTGTCAGCTACCAGCCCATTTTACAGATGAGGAAACCAAGGCTTAAAGAGTTTAGGATTTTGCTCCAAGTCACATAGCTCATAACTGGGACAACTAGGGTTTTCATCCAGAGTTTTCTGCTTCCACAGCTTCCATTCTGCCTCCATCTTTCCCCCAGTGCCTCACTGTTCCTGGTCTCTGGAGGGTACAGGGTGTTGCCCTGAGGAAATGCCTCCACCACTGTAGCAAACATGTGACCTGTGCTATCCTCCCTAAGTCAGAATCAATGCTCCACATGTGTCCAACGTGGAAAGCATGGATCTGACCAGCCGCACTGCCTCAGGTTCCCCAAGAGGACTTAGGACAGTAATGGATGGCGCAGGAGGGCTATCAGATGTTGCCTCTGAAGGAAGGTGCTGAGGACACTGGCTTCAGAGCCAGCCGCCATGACGTGAAAGGGCCAGTCTGATGCTCTTCCCAAGAAGGACAAGGCTTCAACTCTCCAGAAAACAAGCCAATGAGGCTCAGATACAAGGGTCTTCAAGAAACAACAGATTCTCTACCTGTGGACAGAGGGCCACTTGCTCTGTGGATTCTCCTCCTACACAGGCCTTCCTGCTTTTCTGGTCCACACCTTAAGTCACCAAACACAAGTCAAATCCCTTCAAAGAACAACAGGCTGACTGTCAAATAGTGATGAGTGAAAATCGCCTCAATCAAGTAATTACCCTGCAGCTGGTACCACTTGTTGTGAAGACTTCCTACTTCTCTCCCATCCATTCACCTCTCTTGCAGAATTGCCTTCCTCTGTAGACAAACATTCTCTAAAGGGTCAGAATGGTAGGTCTGTAACAGCTAATCTGCCACCTTAGCCCCAAATGCCAGGCTAGTGGTCAACATAAAGAAAAACATACCTGAAACGTTTACATGGGGCAGAATCGCACACTGTGTGCTGTGCTTCTAGCCCTGTCAATTTACCCAACAACCATGGGAAAGGGGAGCTCTGCTCCTGTTTCTACTGACCACTGGCCAGCTCCTCAAGGCGGGGCCAGCCCTTAGCGTCTTGGGCCCAAGAACTCATACATTCTCATGGTTGCTATGGCCAAGTTTCATTAGCATCAAGTGAAATTCTGTGGTTCTGTTAAATAATCAGGACTCCAGCTTAATATTTTCTCTGAATCAATATTAATTATATTTTATGCTGATTACTTCTTCATCTGATAAAAATGTTTAGCATAGTCTGAGATGTTAGAATGGAGAAATTTCATTCCTTACCAACCAAAAACAACAACAAAAATGCCTTCATTTAGCCTAACTAGAGAGTTTATTTTGAGGAGAGACAAATCTACCTTCCAAGTGTTTTTCCTATTGCAATGTTTCTTGACCAAAGAGTACATAATTCTGTTCTTTTCTAAGTATTACTGGCAAAGCCCATTTTAGTAAAGTAGTGGGACTTTGAATCCTGATGTTGTGACTTCGTTATCTCTAAAATGTCAGAACCAAGTGAGTTTGGCACAGAGTATTTATAAATATTATTATTATTGTGTGTTCTTTACTTAGTAAAAAAAAACAATTTCTTTATAACACTGGCATTTTCTAATTTAAAGTCTGCTTAATCATCATTACTTAAATCAAGAACGCTGAGACAGAGGTATCAATTTTAACCACTTAATAAGAACTTCTGACATTTATTCATACTGCTACTGATTCATAAGAGGAAAAGTTTAAAAAGAAGACAAGTGCATATAGCCTTCCCTTTAGAATACAGGAAACCATATAAAAGTATTGGCAATGGAATTAAAGTAACCACAATGCCGCCCTTGGTAGCATTTTCTACAAAGGCATTTACATGAACCGAGAAAGAATATTAAATTAGGTGGTTAAAGTAAAACTTCACTACTAGCTTCACACGTTTTCATACATGAGATTATGGCATTATAATCAGCTGATAGTTCAGCCGTATAAGTACAGACCCAAAGAAATGTGAACATACCCAAGAAGGAATAATTTTCAGTCAAACTTTTTTTCAAGAAGCAGAAGCTACACAAACTGCCAGAACTAAATATGCAGTAAGAGTCCCAAGTTATTATGGAGAAATTCTGTGTCCATGGGTCCTGGAATTTTGAATTTCATCAACCAAATGATTTCAAAAGCAATTTGGGAGGACTTCTAGTTAAGATGTAAAAAGATTCAAGAGAACTTAGCTCCCATGGTAACAACCAGAAGTTGAACCCAAAGTTGAATCAAAGATTTCTGAGACTGTGTTCCAACATCCTGCCAACTCAACTGCTGACAGGACTGAAAAGTCAGTATGGGAGTGGGGATGGGGGTTGGGTTAATTAAAGCAGCCCCTGCTCAACTTGACTCTGGAACCCTAATGATCAGCCCCACACCCTAACCACCAGACAAAAGAAAATAAAATCTGTTATACATTGTGTCTGGAGTATAATAAAAAGATATAAGATCTGCAAAGAAGCAGGAAAATATAACCCCAAATCTTGAGAAAGCACAATTAGTAAAAGCAAACTTACAGATGACCAGTTATTTGAATTAGCAAAGTTTTAAAAATAATTATTATAAATGTATTCAAGAATTTATAAGAAAAAAATGGATATAATAGATTAAAATGGAATACTTCATGAGATAAATGTGACCTCTAAAAAAGAATGAAAGGAAAATTTTAGAACTGAAAAAAGGACTATTTAAAAATGAAATAAAATAAATGTTTTATTTAAATATTGAAAATATTGTAAAATGAAACAAACCCATTCACGGATGGGTTTAATAGCAGAATGAACATTGCAGAAAAAGATTAGTACACTTGAAAACAGATCAGTATTATTCTAAGTGGGGCAGAGAGAAAAAGGAAAAAAAAATGAAGGGAACATCAGTGCCCTGTGGGATTATATTAGCAACCTAACATACATGCAATTGGAATCCCAGATGTCAGAGAGAATGAGAAAATTCTAGAAGACATAATGGTTGAAATGTTTCCAAATTTGATATAAAACATCCTCTATATATTCAAGAAATACAATGAACACCAAATAGATAAATTTTAAAACAAACAAAAAAACCCCATACCTAGGTACACCATAGTAAAATTGCTTAAAACAAAAGGTAAGGAAAAATTGTAAGCTTAGTCAGAGAAAACTTAATCTCATGCATGGGAAAAATGATAAGAATGATAGCTGAATTCTCATCAGACACAAGGAAAGAAAGAAGACAACAGGATAACAAATTAATCTAAAATTCAACATCCAGTGAAATTGTCCTTTAAAAATGAAGATGAAATTAAAAATTTTAAGATGAGTAAAAACTGGGAGATTTATTGCCATAGACTCTCACTACAAAAAAATTGCCCCCAAATTTTCTTTATTCTCAGAGGGTATTACACCAGATAAAAACACTCACTGACAATTTTATACAAAATCTCTTTAAAAAAATAGAGGGTTAAGGAACATATTTTTCCTCTTATGAAACCAGCATACCCTGATGCCAAAAGCTAACAAGGTCATAACAAGGAACTAAAAGACCAATATTCCTTATGAACATAGATACAGTAATCCTTAACAAAATGTTTGCATGTAAAATCATCTATATATAAAATGGACCAGCATCATGGCCAAGTGGGATTCATCCCCAAAATGCAAGATTGGTTTAAAACTAAAAAATCATGTAACTGATTACATTAATGGAATCAAGGAGAAAAATCATATGATCGATATGCAGAAAACAATTGATTCAGAAAAAGCTTTTGATAAATTACAAAATATTCAAGATAGAAACTCAAAATAGGAGTAAAAGGGAGCTTCTGCAATCTGATAAAGGACAGCTATGAAAAACTTACAGTTAATATCAAAATATAGAAGTCTTTCCCCGTAAGACTGAGGAAAAAAGCAAGGATGCCTCATTTCAATATTTCCTTTCAACACTGACCTGCAGGTCTCAGCCAATGCAACAAAGCAAGAAAAATGCATTAAAAAATACAGATTGGTAAGAAAGAAGTAAAATGTTTTTATTCTCAGATGATATTATTGAGTACTTAGAAAATCTCAGGGAATCTACAAACAAACTACTTGAACTATTAAGTGATTTTAGTGAGCTTATTGTACAAGTCAATGTACAAAAATTCATTGTGTGTGTACTAAATATGGAACATATATGTAATATACATGTAGAAAATGAAAAATTTAAATATACCATTGGCAAGATCTTTAAAACACATTTAAAATTTTTTGAAATTAATTTAATGAAATATGTTCAAGGATTCTATTACTGAAAAATACAAAACATTGTTGGAGGGAATTAAATAAAATGGAGAGATATACCATGTTCATGAATTGTTGAAATATCAGTTCTCCCCAAACTGATATATAGATTTAATGCAATAACAATCAAAATCATATTTGCCCCTTTTATTTCCCAGGAAATTTATAAGCTAATATTTTAAGTTAAAAATTTTATTTCATCAAATTTTAAAGCTTCATCTTCTCAAAAGATACTGTTAAGAAAATGAATAAATAGGCTACAGACTGGGAAAAATCCAAGAACCTGTATTTAGAATGTATGACAAACCCTTACAACTTGGTGTTTTTAAAAACAATAACAACAGCACACAGTTTAAAATGGGCAAAAGATTTAAACAGACACTTGACAAAAGACACATGAAAAACAAGGAAGCACTCAAAAGGGTGCCCCAAACCATTAAATATCAGGAAAATGAAAATTAACACACAATGAGATATTACTACGTACCCACTGGAATACCTAAATTAAAAAGGTTGACAACACCAAAATGTCAGTGAGGGTGTGGAACAACAGAACTCTTATACACTGCTAGAAAAGTTGTAAATGGTATAACAACTTTTGGAGAACTGTTTACAGTAGTTTTTTTAGACAGTTAAATAAATGCCTACTATAACATCCATTAATACCACTTTTAAGTATTTACCAAAAGAAATGAAAACATATGTGCAAAAAAAATGAACAAAAATGATCCTGACAATCTTATTCGTAATAACACCAAATCCATGACATCCTAAATGTCCATCAACAATAGAATAAACAATTTTTTTCAACACAATCAAACTCATTTAATGCAGAAAAAAAATGAAAAGATCTTAAATCTTCAGTAATTTTTTCTTCCCGCAGGTGCGTACAGACAGGACATTGTACCTTAATAACTGTGGAATGATGCAGTTGAGGTCAGCTGGAGGTAACAAGGCCAATTTCTGAAGTCAGCCTGCAGGAACTGGACTCATAGCAGAGTCCTAGAGAAATCAGCATTTGAGAGGGAGAGGGAGTTGGGAGAGTTTGGCAGAGATATATACAATGAAATGTTACTCTGAAAAAAAAAAAGAAGGAATGAACTACTCAACATCTCATAAACATCATGCTGAGCAGAAGATCCAGTCTATCTACTTCCATTCCTATGAAACTCCGGAGCAAACAAACAGAGCAGTGGTGACAAAGACAGAACCTTGGGAGTGAAGGGAAGGTATTAATGGAAAAAGGGCTGAGAGAAATTTCTTAGATGATGGATGGCGTGTGCACTATGCAATCTACCATTTCATCCGTCAAAACTCACTGAACGGTACCATTACAATTTGTGCATTTCAATGTATATAAAATAGATCTCACTTTTTTTTAACTAAGAGAAAAAGAAAGAAAGAAAGAAAAGCAATTTGGTGAGAACCAGCATCTGATTGCCAACATTTTTTTTAACATCTTTATTGGAGTATAATTGCTTTACAATGTTGTGTTAGTTTCTGCTGTATAACAAAGTGAATAAGCTATATGTATACATGTATCCCCACATCCCCTCCCTCTTGCATCTCTCTCCCACCCTCCCTATCCCACCCCTCTAGGTGGTCACAAAGCACCGAGCTGATCTCCCCATGTGATGCAGCTGCTTCCCACTAGCTATCTATTTTACATTTGGTAGTGTATGTATGTCAATGCTATTCTCTCACTTCATCCCACCTTACCCTTCCCCCTCCCATGTCCTTAAGTCCATTCTCTACGTCTGGGTCTTTATTCCTGTCCTGCTGCTAGGTTCTTCAGAACCTTTTTTTTCTTTAGATTCCATATATATGTGTTAGCATACGGTATTTGTGTTTCTCTTTCTGACTTACTTCACTCTGTATGACAGACTCTAGGTCCATCCACCTCACTACAAATAACTCAATTTCGTTTCTTTTTATGGAGGAGTAATATTCCATTGTATATATGTGCCACATCTTCTTTATCCATTCATCTGTCGATGGACACTTAGGTTGCTTCCATGTCCTGGCTATTGTAAATAGTGCTGCAGTGAACATTGTGGTACATGTCTCTTTTTGAATTATGATTTTCTCATGGTTTATGCCCAGTAGAGGGATTGCTAGGTTATATGGTAGTTCTATTTTTAGTTTTCTAAGGAACTTCCATACTGCTCTCCATAGTGGCTGTATCAATTTACATTCCCACTAACAGTGCAAGAGGGTTCCCTTTTCTTCACACCCTCTCCAGCATTTATTGTTTGTAGATTTTTTGATGATGGCCATTCTGACCGGTGTGAGGTGATATCACATTCTAGTTTGGATTTGCGTTTCTCTAATGATTAGTGATGTTGCACATCCTTTCATGTGTTTGAGGGCAATCTGTATATCTTCTTTGGAGAAATATCTATTTAGATCTTCTGCTCATTTTTGGATTGGGTTGTTTGTTTTTTGATATTGAGCTGCATGAGCTACTTGTATATTTTGGAGATTGAGCCTTTGTCAGATCGTCTTTTTGTCTTGTTTATGGTTTCCTTTGCTGTGCAAGAGCTTTTAAGTTTCATTAGGTCCCATTTGTTTATTTTTGTTTTTATTTCCATTTCTCTAGGAGGTGGGTCAAAAAGGATCTTGCTGTGATTTATGTCTAACAGTGTTCTTCCTATGTTTCCCGCTAAGAGTTTTATAGTGTCTGGCCTTACATCTAGGTCTTTAATCCATTTTGAGTTTATTTTTGTGTATGGTGTTAGGGAGTGTTCTAATTTCATTCTTTTACATGTAGCTGTCCAGTTTTCCCAGCACCACTTATTGAAGAGGCTGTCTTTCCTCCATTGCATATTCTTGCCTCCTTTATCAAAGATAAGATGACCAGATGTGTGTAGGTTTATCTCTGGGTTTTCTATCCTGTTCCATTGATCTATATTTCTGTTTTTGTGCCAGTACCATACTGTCTTGATTACTGTAGCTTTGTAGTATAGTCTGACATCAGGGAGCCTAATTGCTCCAGCTCCATTTTCCTTATTCAAGATTGCTTTGGCTATTCGGGATCTTTTGTGTTTCCATACAAATTGTGAAATTTTTTGTTTTAGTTCTGTGAAAAATGCCATTGGTAGTTTGATAGGGATTGCATTGAATCTGTAGATCGCTTTGGGTAGTATAGTCATTTTCACAATATTGATTCTTCCAATCCAAGAACCTGGTATATCTCTCCATCTGTTTGTATCATCTTTAATTTCTTTCATCAGTGTTTTACAGTTTTCTGCATACAGGTCTTTTATCTCCTTAGGTAGGTTTATTCCTAGGTATTTTATTCTTTTTGTTACAGTGGTAAATGGGAGTGTTTCCTCAAATTCTCTTTCAGATTTTTCATCGTTCATGTATAGGAATGCAAGAGATTTCTGTGCATTAATTTTGTATCCTGCTAATTTACCATATTCATTGATTAACTCTAGTAGTTTTCTGGTAGCATCTTTAGGATTCTCTATGTATAGTATCATGTCATCTGCAAACAGTGACAGCTTTACTTCTTTTTTTCTGATTTGGATTCCTTTTATTTCTTTTTCTTCTCTGATTGTTGTGGCTAAAACTTCCAAAACTATGTTGAATAACAGTGGTGAGAGTGGGCATCCTTGTTTTGTTCCTGATTTTAGAGGAAATGGTTTCAGTTTTTCACTATTGAGAATGGTGTTGGCTGTGGGTTTGTCATATATGGTCTTTATCATGTTGAGGCAAGTTCCCTCTATGCCTACTTTCTCGAGAGTTTTTATCATAAATAGATGTTGAAATATGTCAAAAGCTTTTTCTGCATCTATTGAGATGATCATATGGTTTTTATCCTTCAGTTTGTTAATATGGGGTATCACATTGATTGATTTGCATATATTGAAGAATCCTTGCATTCCTGGGATAAACCCCACTTGATCATGGTGTGTGATCCTTTTAATGTGCTGTTGGAGTCTGTTTGCTAGTATTTTGTTGAGGATTTTTGTATCTATGTTCATCAGTGATATTGGTCTGTAGTTTTCTTTTTTTGTGACATCTTTGTCTGGTTTTGGTATCAGGGTGATGGTGGCCTCACAGAATGAGTTTGGGAATGCTTCTCCCTTTGCTGTATTTTGGAAGAGTTTGCGAAGGATAGGTATTAGCTCTTCTCTAAATGTTTGATAGAATTTGTCTGTGAAGCCGTCTGGTCCTGGGTTTTTGTTTGTTGGAAGACTTTTAATCATAGTTTCAATTTCAGTGCTTGTGATTGGTCTGTTCATATTTTCTATTTCTTCCTGGTACAGTCTCGGAAGGTTGTGCTTTTCTAAGAATTTGTCCATTTCTTCCAGGTTGTCCATTTTATTGGCATATAGTTGCTTGTAGTAATCTCTCATGATACTTTGTATTTCTGCAGTGTCAGTTGTTACCTCTCCTTTTTCATTTCTACTTCTGTTGATTTGAGTCTTCTCCCTTTTTTTCTTGATGAGTCTGGCTAGTGGTTTATCAATTTTGTTTATCTTCTCAAAGAACCAGCTTTTAGTTTTATTGATTTTTGCTACTGTTTCCTTCATTTCTTTTTCATTTATTTCTGATCTGATCTTTATGATTTCTTTCCTTCTGCTAACTTTCGGGTTTTTTTGGTTCTTCTTTCTCTAATTACTTTAGGTGTAAGGTTAGGTTGTTTATTTGAGATTTTTCTTGTTTCTTGAGGTAGGATTGTATTGCTATAAACTTCCCTCTTAGAACTGCTTTTGCTGCAGCCCATAGGTTTTGGGTCGTCGTGTTTTCATTGTCATTTGTTTCTAGGTATTTTTTGATTTCCTCTGATTTCTTCAGTGATCTCTTGGTTATTTAGTAGCATACTGTTTAGCGCCCATGTTTTTATATTTTTTACAGATTTTTTCCTATAACGGATATCTAGTATCATAGTGTTGTGGTCGGAAAAGATACTTGATATGATTTCAATTTTCTTAAATTTACCAAGGCTTGACTTGTGACCCAAGATATGATCTATGCTCGAGAATGTTCCATGAGTATTTGAGAAGAAGTGTATTCCGCTGTTTTTGGATGGAATGTCCTCTAAATATTAGTGAAGTCCATCTTGTTTAATGTGTCATTTAAAGTTTGTGTTTCCTTGTTTATTTTCATTTTGGAAGATCTGTCCATTGGTGAAAGTGCGGTGTTAAAGTCCCCTACTATGATTGTGTTACTGTCGATTTCCCCTTTTATGGCTGTTAGCATTTGCCTTATGTATTGAGGTGCTCCTATGTTGGATGCATAAATATTTAAAATTGTTATATCTTCTTCTTGGGTTGATCCCTTGGTCATTCTGTACTGTCCTTCTTTGTCTCTTATAATAGTCTTTATTTTAAAGTCTATTTTGTCTGATATGAGAATTGCTACTCCAGCTTTCTTTTGATTTCCGTTTGCATGGAATATCTATTTTCCATCCTTTCACTTTCAGTCTGTATGTGTCCCTAGGTCTGAAGTGGGTCTCTTGTAGACAGCATATATACGGGTCTTGTTTTTGTATCCATTCAGCCAGCCTATGTCTTTTGGCTGGAGCATTTAATCCATTTACATTTAAGGTAATTATCGATATGTATGTTCCTATTACCATTTTCTTAATTGTTTTGGGGTTTTTTTTGCAGGTCTTTTCCTTCTCTTATGTTTCCTGCCTAGAGAAATTCCTTTAGCATTTGTTGTAAAGGTGGTTTGGTAATGCTGAATTCTCTTAGCTTTTGCTTGTCTGTAAAGGTTTTAATTTCTCTGTTGACTCTGAATGAGATCCTTGCTGGGTAGGGTAATCTTGGTTGTAGGTTTTTCCCCTTCATCACTTTAAATATGTCCTGCCACTCCCTTCTGGCTTGCAGAGTTTCTGCTGAAAGATCAGCTGTTAACCATATGGGGATTCCCTTGTATGTTATTTGTTGCTTTTCCCTTGCTGCTTTTAATATTTTTTCTTTGTATTTAATTTTGGATAGTTTGATTAATACGTGTCTTGGTGTGTTTCTCCTTGGATTTTTCCGGTATGGGACTCTCTGTGCTTCCTGGACTTGATTGACTATTTCCTTTCCCATGTTAGGGAAGTTTTCAACTATAATCTCTTCAAATATTTTCTCAGACCCTTTTTTTTAACTCTTCTTCTTCTGGGACCCCTATAATTCGAATGTTGGTGCATTTAATGTTGTCCCAGAGGTCTCTGAGACTGTCCTCAATTCTTTTCATTCTTTTTTTCTTTATTCTGCCTTGCAGTAGTTATTTCCACTACCTTATCTTCCAGGTCACTTATCCGTTCTTCTGCCTCAGTTATTCTTCTATTGATTCCTTCCAGAGAATTTTTAATTTTATTTATTGTGTTGTTCATCGGTTTGTTTGCTCTTTAGTTCTTCTAGGTCCTTGTTAAATGTTTCTTGTATTTTCTCCATTCTGTTTCCAAGATTTTGGATCATCTTCATTATCACTACTCTGAATTCTCTTTCAGGTAGACTGTCTATTTCCTCTTCATTTGTTTGGCCTGGTGGGTTTTTACCTTGCTCTTTCATCTCCTGCGTATTTCTCTGTCTTCTCATTTTGCTTAACTTACTGTGTTTGGGGTCTCCTTTTCGCAGGCTGCAGGTTTGTAGTTCCTGTTGTTTTTGGTGTCTGTCCCCAGTGGGTGAGGTTGGTTCAGTGGCTTGTGTAGGCTTCCTGGTGGAGGGGACTGGTGCCTGTGTTCTGGTGGGTGGGGCTGGATCTTGTCTTTCTGGTGGGCAGGGCTGCGTCCGGTGGTGTGTTTTGGGGAGCCTTGAAGTTACTATGATTTTAGGCAGCCTTTCTGTTAATGGGTTGGTTTGTGTTCCTGTCTTGCTAGTTGTTTGGCATGGGGCATCCAGCATTGGAGCTTGCTGGCCATTGGGTGGAGCTGGGTCTTAGCACTGAGATGGAGATCTTGCCAATTGATGTTACATGGCGCCGGGAGGTCTCTGGTGGTCCAATGTCCTGAAGGCAGCTCTCCCACCTCAGAGGCTCAGGCCTGACACCCAGCCGGAGCACCAAGACCCTGTCAGCCACACGGCTGCTAGTGTTGGAGGGTCTCCTGCAGAGGCGGGGAGCAGTGCTGGCTCACCGTGGGGACAAGGACACTGGCAGCAGATGTTCTGGAAAGTAATCCTTCCTGTGAGCCCTCCTGGAGTCCCAACATTTTTTTTTTTTTAGTCAAGTAAGGAAAACAAAACAAAAGCACTACTTACCATTATTTTTTAATTTAAATGATAACTTTCAGCACCTAAAAAGTAGGATGATCATAATAATTTAATTTTTAAATGAAAAATTATTTTTCATTATGGAAAACTCAACATATTTTGTTTCCCACATTTTGCCATAGAAAGGTCCCAAAATTCCCTGCTTGGGCCTATGGGAATGAGGAATCAGTAAATCAGGTTCTCAGGCCATCAAGGACTGTAAAGGAGCCTCCAAATAAAGTCAAGTATTGCCATTGGATGAAATAGTTGCAGGCAGACTTTTAGACGGAACAACAACTGGAAGGTCCAGGGAGACTACTGATCTGGGGTAAGATGAACTCACAAAACACTCCAGAAAGCATCCTACCAAGATATCATTTTCTCTTCTCAAAAATCATAGTCAGGGACTTCCCTGGTGGCTCAGTGATTAAAAATCTGCTTGCCAACGCAGGGGACATTGGTTCGAGCCCTGGTCCAGGAAGATCCAAAAAGCCACGGAGCAACTATGCCCGTGTGCCATAACTACTGAGCATGCGCTCTACAGCCAGCAAGCCACAACTACTGAGCCCATGTGCCACAACTACTGAAGCCTGTGCACCTGCAGCCTGTGCTCCACATCAAGAGAAGCCACCACAATAAGAAGCCTGTGCACTGCAACAAAGAGTAGCCCCCACTCACCACAACTAGAGAAAGCCAGCTCACAGGAACGAAGACCCAATGCAGCCGAAAATAAATAAATAAATTTATAAAAAGAAATCATAGTCAAAGCTCACTTCTGGAGGATGAATGTACTTTTCTCTACTCTCCCACTAAGCACAACTAAAAACCCTGAACATTAAATATAAAACAAAGATAGGAAGACTCTGAAAGGTGAAGAGAAGACCAACTGTCTAGGGATTCTGGGACCTCAGGAACAACACAGTGGTGAATTCCCTGGGTTTTCTTTTGACCTCATACATCCCACATTCAGAGCTAAAGAAACTGGCAACCCAGGAACGTCAACAGATGCAGACAAAAATCTCAAAAAAAGCCTGCTCTTTCTCCCAAAGGGCCAGGAAAGACAGAAAACTTTTAGACAGTAACAGATCTACTCCAGCCAAACACCATAGAAAAACTGTGTCCCCCACTACCCATGTCTCTCAAGGCTGAGTGGGCTGCTTTTTCTTCCATCCTCATAGGCTGTAATGAGGTTCACCTCCCATGGTGACAATGGAGACCACATGGGGAGCCTGGACTTCTACCTCCACCTGGAAGTAGCAATGTACCCGTTCTTCTTCTAGACAGGATGCTGCCAGAGGAGGCCTAGTAAGAGTCGACTTAACCATCCCATGGTGGTAGCAAAGACACTGTCAATGTCATTGGAAGCCATGTGGGGAGAGCAATGAGGCTCTCCTACCCCTCCCCACCAAGCTGATAACTGAAACTTCTGCCCCCACCCAGCAGTAACAAGGACAGAGCCCCCTCCCCCCACCTTGGATATCAGCAGAGGCTGAATGGAGAATATGGACTTCTATCCCTATAAGGCAGTAATGAAGTGGTGTGCCTTTTCCGCCACTGGAGCACTGTCAGAGGAATCCAGCTAAAACAGAAGATGTAAACAAGATCCAAAGTCTCATTACATAATACCCAAAATGTCCAGACCTCAATTAGAAGTCAAACTGAACGAAAAAGACAAGCAATAAATGCCAACGCTGAAATTACAGAAATGTTAGAATTATTGGACAAAGATTTTTAAAGCAGCCACCATAAAAATGTCTCAATAAGTAATTATGACCATGCTTTAAACAAACGAAAAAAATAGAAAGGGAAGAAGTAAAACTCTATTTGAAGACGACATGATACTATACATAGAAAACCTCAAAGTCTCCACTAAAAAACTATTAGAACTAATAAATGAATTCAGCAAAGTTGCAGGATACAAGATGAATATACAGAAATCTGTTGATTTTCTATACACTGATAATGAACTAACAGAAAGAGAAATTAAAGAAACAATCCCATTTACAATCACATCAAAAAGAGTAAAATACCTGAGAATAAACTTAACCAAGAAGGTAAAATATGTATACTCTGAAAACTATAGAACATTGATGATGGAATTTGAAAATGATAAAAAGAAATGGAAAGATATCTGAGTTCTTGGATTAGAAGAATTAATATTGTAAAATTTCCATACTACCCAAAGCAATCTATGGATTTAATTCAATCCTTATCAAAATAATCATGACATTTTCCACTAAACTAGAATAAATAATCCTAAAATTTATATCAGACCACAAAAGACCCCAAATTGCCAAAGCAATCTTGAGGAAAAAAAAACAAAACACAGAGCTGGAGGTATCATGCTCCCTGACTTCAGACTGTACTATGAAGCTACAGTAATCAAAAAAGCATGGTACTGGCACAAAGCAGACAGATCAATGAACAGAATAGAGAGCCCAGAAATAAACCCATACACTTATGGTCAATTAATCTATGACAAAGAAGGTAAGAATATACAATGGAGAAAAGACAGTCTCTTCAATAAGTGGTGCTGAGAAAACTGGACAGCTACATGTAAAAGAATGAGATTAGAGCATATCCTCACACCATATACAAAAATAAACTCAAATGAATTAAAGACCTAAATGTAAGACCTGAAACCACAAAACTTCTAGAAGAGAAGAGAGGCAGAATACTCTTTGACATAAATCGTAGCAATATTTTTTTGGATCTGTCTCCTAAGGCAAAAGAAATAGAAGCAAAAATAAGCAAATGGGACCTAATTAAACTTAAGAGTTTTGCACAGTAAAAGAAACCATCAACAAAATGAAAAGGCAACCTACTGAACGGGAGAAAATATTTGCAAATACTATGATGGACATGGGGTTAATATTCAACATATATGAACAGCTCACACAACTCAATATCAAAAAAACAAAGAAACTAATTAAAAAATGGACAGAAGACCTGAACAGACATTTTTCCAAAGAAGATATACAGACGGTCAACGGGCACATGAAAATATGCGCACCATCACTAGTCATCAGAGAAATGCAAATCAAAACCATAACGAGATAGCACTTCACACCTGTTAAAATGGCTATCATCAAAAAGTCTATGAATAACAAACGTTGACGAGGATGTGAAGAAAAGGGAAACCTAGTATGCTGTTGGTGGAATTGTGAATTGGTGCAGCCACTATGGAAAACAGTACAGAGGTTCCTCAAAAAACTAAAAATAGAACTACCACATGATCCAGCAATCCCACTGCTGGGTATGTATCTGAAGAAAATGAAAACACTAATTTGAAAAGACTCATGCACCTCAATGTTCATAGCAGCATTATTTACAATAGCCAAGATATGGAAGCAACCTAAGTGTCCATCAACAGATGAATGGATAAAGAAGAAGTGATATATATACATAATGGAATACTACTCAGCCATAAAAAGAATAAAAATCTGTCATTTGCAACAACCTGGATAGACCTAGAGAGTATTATGCTCAGTGAAATAAATGCAAGACAGAGAAAGACAAATACTCTATATTATCACTTATGTGTGGAATCTAAAAAATAAAATGAATGTATATAACAAAACAAAAACAGACTCACAGATATGGAGAAGAACTAGTGTTTACCAATGGGGAGTGGGAAGGAGGTAGGGGAGTTAGTGGTATGTGATTAAGAGACACAAACTACTATGTATAAAAAATAAGCATCAGGATATAGTGTACAGCACAGGGAAATATAGCCATTTTTTATAATAACTTTAGATGGAGTATAATCTATAAAGATATTGAATCACTATGTCATACACCTGAAACTAATATAATATTGTAAATCAACTATACTTCAATTTAAAAATGGAAAGGAAATGCAATGACCAATATAAAAATTCAGTGGATAGTCTCAACACCAGAATGGAGGAGACAGAGGAAAACATTAGTGAACTGGAAGATAGAATGATAGAAATTACTGAATCTGAACAATGGAGAGAAAATAGACTGAAAAAAAAAAAAAGAACAGAGGCTCAGGGTCCTGTGTGGTTATAACAAAAGATCTAACTTAAATGTCATCAGAGTTCTTGTGAGAAAAGAAGAGAAAAGAAAGAGGGCAGGGCTGAAAAGTACATAATGAAATGACTGGGAACTCCCCATTTTGGCAAAAGACATAAACCAACAAATTCAAAAAGTTGACTGAAACTCAACCAGGGTATATTCAAAGAAATACACATCATGGCACATCATCATTAAACTTCTGAAAACTAAAGAAAAAAATCCTTGAAAACAGAGAGAGAAAAATGATGATTTATTCATAAGGGAAAAATGACTTTAATGACAGCAGATTCTCATTAGGAACTATGAAGGCCAGAAATGCTTTCAGGTGCTGAAAAAAAGAACTCTCAACCCAGAATCCTATATCCAATGAAACCATGTCATTATTTTCAGATGACATGTTTGTCTGTACAGAATATTCTAGGAATCTACAAGAACTCCTAGAATTAATATGTAAGTTCAGCAAGGTTGTAGAATATAAAATCAACATATGAAGAATCAATTGTATTTCCATATACTAGCAATGGACATGTGGACACTTGAAATCAAATATGCAATACCGTTTACAATCACTCAAAAAAAGGAAATAATTAGGTGTAAGTCTAAGAAAACGTGTACAGGTCTTGTATGCTGAAAACTACAATATGCTGATGAAAGAAATCAGAAGAGATCTATATAAATGGAGAGACATACCATATTCATAGATTAGAAGATTCAGTGTAGTATTGATCTCATTCCTCCAAAAAGCAATATACAGGTTTAATAATTCCTATCAAAATCCCAGAAAGATTTTTTTGTAGATATAGACAAGATTATTCTAATATTTACATGGAAAGGAAAAGAATTAGAATAGCTAAAACAATTTTGAAAAAGAATAAAGTGGGAGGAATCAACCTACCACATTTCAAGTTTATGTAACTAACGTAATCAAGACTGACCATGTGGTATTGGCAGAGAAATAGGTACATAGATCCATGTATCAAAATGGAGAATGCAGAAATAGAATGACACAAATATGCCCAACTGATTTTAGACAAAGGTGTTAAAGCAATTCAATGGAGAAAAGATAACCTTTCAAGAAACTGCTGTTAAGGAAATTGGACATCTATAGGCCAAAAAAAAAAAAAAAGAAAATCTTGGGACTTCCCTGGTGGCACAGTGGTTAAGAATCTGCCTGCCAGTGCAGGGGACACGGGTTCAAGCCCTGGTCCGGGAGGATCCCACATGCCGTGGAGCAACTAAGCCCATGCACCACAACTACCGAACCTGCGCTCTAGAGCCCGTGAGCCACAACTACTGAGCCCACACGCCTAGAGCCCTGCTCTGCAACAAGAGAAGCCACCTCAATGAGAAGCCCACGCACCACAGTGAAGAGTAGCCCCCGCTAGCTGCAACTAGAGAAAGCCCGCACACAGCAACAAATACCCAACACAGCCAAAAATAAAAATTTAAAAATAAATAAATAAATAAAAAGGGGAAAAAAAAAGCACATGAGGAACCCTTGTGGTGAAGAAAACACTCTGTATCTCTGCTGTATCAATGTCAAAATCCTGGGTGTGATATTGTATTATAGTTCTGCCAGTGATTTCACTGGGGAAGACTAGGTAAAGGGACATGAAATCTCTCTGTATTATTTCTTACAGCTGCATGTGAATTTATTATTCTCTCAAAATAAAAAGTTCAATTAAAAAATAACCCCCCCCATAATTGTAGTCAGAGGTCTCTCAGGTTAGGTTTTAACAAAGGGATTTAATAAACACAATAGATGGGCTTCCCTGGTGGCACAGTGGTTGAGAGTCTGCCTGCCAATGCAGGGGACACGGGTTCGAGCCCTGATCTGGGAAGATCCCACATGCCGCGGAGCGACTAGGCCCGTGAGCCACAATTGCTGAGCCTGCGCGTCTGGAGCCTGTGCTCCGCAACAAGAGAGGCCGTGATAGTGAGTGGCCCACGCACCGCGATGAAGAGTGGCCCCCACTTGCCGCAACTAGAGAAAGCCCTCGCACAGAAACGAAGACCCAACACAGCCATAAATGAATGAATAAATAAATAAATAAATAAATAAATATAAAATAAAAAAAGAATAAAGGCAAAATGAAATCTTTAAAAAAAAAACACACAATAGAGAGTTCTTTTCTCTTTTTTCTTTGTATTCTTTTTAGATGGAGCATGATGCAGAGATACAAAGAGTAAGTATATATCAGCTTGCTGGATTATCACAAAACGAACACACACACGTAGCCATCACCCAGATTAAGAAATGGAACACCTGTATAAGACACCTTGCCAAAAGTCACACACTTGAGCTGGCTATTTTTTCTTACATTGTCTCAGCAGTAGCCAATTTGGTGAACTGAATTAATGCCTGGTGGTTCAAGGCCAAATTTGTGATGTGAATGACCAGCTGTCCAAGGAAGAAGGAGACAGAAGAATTTGGGTTTTCTATAGACCTATGGGTGCTCACAAGTGAGTCCTGTCCCTTCTCTGTCCCTTAAAATGGGGCCACCCCTACTAGCTGTCTTTGTATGGTTTACCAAGTACCAAGTTCTTTGAGTCCCCCAGAGGAAGGAAGAAGTGGGACAGGACACAGCAGTATCTAGTCTCTAAAATCAAAGGAAAAGGGCAATTTACCATGAGAAAAAGAAAAATTACAAATACATTTTATTTTATTAAAAGTATTTATTTCTAGCTAGATTAGTAAGTTCTACCAAAGTGGATGTACTAGGCATCATTTCTGTTTCAAGTTCAGTAATTCATTTAATTTTTATTATTATGGAATAATAATAAACCCCCCCTCGTCCTAACTGTGACTGAGGTCTGCTCTGTCTGTTTGACTCAGCTGAATTCCACCTCCTCGAAGGTCTTTTTTTGTGTGTAACACAACTACTCTTAGGAACAAATTTCACCGATAGGGAATTCTCACTGTGCATCCAATAGTGAGGGGATGAACTCAAAGACTTATGGAGTAGGACCCCAATTACCCAGCACTTCAAGTATCTCCCCAAGGGGCCCAGGATAATACAGTTGCCAGAAGAACTCAGAGGCTGGAGCTCAGCAAAACAAGTTGCTCTATCCTGTGGTTATAACAAGTTATCCTTGAATGAATGAAATGGAATGAGCCTGGCTCTCCCAGATACACAAAGCTGTACTGTGAGGCAAAGCACAAGGGTCGACCAGATGGCTGCCACGCAGAACCAGGATTGCAGGGGTGGTGACCTCAGGGTCCATTTTACCGGCCAAAGTGAAGAAACACATCTCACTTGTATTTTCTTAACCTCAGTTGAATGGCCTGCATTTATAGGTTCAACAATGTATTTTATGCCACTGAAGAACAGGCTTGGGCCAGAGGTAAAGGGGAGGGGGGAGGGAAAAGAGAGTTTTTCCCTTTTCTTAGTGGTACTCTGTTGGAACTGATATTTTTCTTGTCTCTCTGGTTTGAGGGTTTCTGGCTCGTGGAAAAGAAGGTGGACCAGGATACACTCATATTTTGTTTCCTGCCATCTCCTGGAAGTGAACCAGGGGTCCTACAATAGTGAAAGGAAGTTAAAACCAGTTCTGGGGGTGCTTTCAAAACAAAGAGGATTTTAAAATTTGACTCAATTGCATTCCATGTAACACCACTTCATTGTGATGTCATTTCAATGACACCCCCCTGGCTTCTAGACCAAGGATCCATCGTTAGGAGCTATCCCTCCCCACCCTGATGGAATGGGTGCTTGTGGTTACCCACCACACCAGCCTGGAGGACACAGCCAAGCATTCTCAAAAGCTCATCAGTTGCTTGTAGCCAAGTCAGATGGACCTTACTGGGTAGGAAGGATGGGGGTTGGGGAACCAGAGATCTTTTCTCAAATTCCTTACAAAGAAAGAGTCTTTAGGTAGTAGGTGAGGCCAAGGGACGGAGAAGCCCCACTTCCCTTTCCCAACCCAATGGATGTTTGCAACATCTTCTGCCTAAAACCTCAGTTTGTGTTGCATTTGATTCCAGTATCTGAACATCTGTTAAGCTACCTTGATCCAGGTGTTTGGGGAAAGGGAAATAGAAGGATAAGAAATCTGAGCGGCCATTTAAAATCTGAGCGGCAGCACGGAAGACAGCCAACACAGCATTTGTAGGAAGTGGAAGGCGCGTGCACCATTTCTAAGCCTCGTGGGTATGAGCATGGGGTACGTGTTCTTGAAGTTAAAATTTGAGGAGAAAAAGGGCTAATATCCCAACACCATCCTTCCATCTTGGAACTCTCCCCCAAGTTTTCTTCCTATTCTGTTTCTTCCAACCCAAGTCTCTATGCCACAGGGCAATGACTGCATTTATACTGTACACTTAATTCAAAATAGTAAATAAGTGTCATCCATCCTCTAAATTCAAAGGAGCCCCGTAGCGTCCTGGCTTTGGGGTCTGGTGTCTGCCACACTTCTGCACATTCTTACTCTAAGCCCATTTCCTAAGAATAAATCAATGTGTTAGTGGCTACATTGACACACCACTATCAATACTTGAATGACCCATCAACATCGGGCTTGAATGTTTTTCCTCCTTAATGAATCAACTATTTGATTGACTAAACTGAGACTATAACCCAAACCTTAGTGGTTGTTTTAGACTTGAGCAAATACAGCAGAAGAGCCAAGATCACTTGCCATCAACAGGCTACCCCTGGCCTCCCTGCTGCAGCTGGGTCTCCCGGCAGTTCTCACTCAGGGAGGAAAAGGATTCCTTTCGCTGGGGCAGATTAAGAATATTAGGGGCTGGGCCCACCCCTGTGTCCACTTGCTGGTGAGGGTACAAAACAGGACTTGGGCTGGTGCTGGTGAATCTGAGCTTCACCCTAACACACCAAAATGCAAACGGCCAGTCTAGAGGCATGGGAGAAGGACTCAGATGGGAAAAGGTGCCAGTCATCTGCTGCTCCAACAGAAACAGTGCTCCCAGGAAGGAACTGGCCGGTCACGACTCAATCCGGACATCAAGGCAACATCTGGGTGAAGGAGTAACAGCTGTGGGTATAATGTGATCAAATATTGTGGAGGTGGCGTGACTGCTTGGCCATGGTCATGATCAGTATTTATTTTCTCCCTTCCTGAATGAGTGTCTGGTTTTTAACACGGTTACTCTTACAGGCAGCTTCCCATGCCCTCTGGGAGGTGGAGAGGAGTGGCCCTCCGCGCTGCTGTGCTGGGTTACACAGCCCTCCCTCACTTCCCTGCAGGTCCTTTAAAACCCGCATTCTCACATGGTTCCATGATTTGGGCGCAGGGCAGGAAACAGAACCTGATTCAACATTTTGCTAAGTATTATTTTCACCACGCTGAATAGGGTCTTTTTTGATCTGCAACCCACAGCTGGTCCGTGGTTCTCTTGATCCACACAGACTGAAGAGCTTCCTCCCCTGTGGATTTCCTAGTGTGAGCTGACCGCACATCTACATGTACTTGCTTCTCTGTATGTCACCAAGAGTCACTGTTCCAATATCGGTGGGCACTGACAGAGCCGGGCAGCTGTGCCAGGGAGTTCAGGGAGCAAGCACTCCAATGAGAAAAATGAGCCAGCCCTAAAACTTAGTTGATTTTGGGGCTTCCCTGGTGCCACAGTGGTTAAGAATCCACCTGCCAAAGCGGGGGACACGGGTTGGGGCCCTGGTCCGGGAAGATCCCACATGCCGTGGAGCAACTAAGCCCATGAGCCACAACTACTGAGCCCTCGTGCCACAACTACTGAAGCCTGCGCACCTAGAGCCCATGCTCCACAACAAGAGAAGACACCGCAATGAGAAGCCTGTGCACCGCAACGAAGAGCAGCCCCCGCTCACTGCAACTAGAGAAAGCCTGCACGCAGCAATGAAGACCCAATGCAGCCAAAAATAAAAAATAAATTAAATAAATAAAAAGTTTAGAAAAGAACCTTAGTTGACTTTAAGGGCTGGTATAAAATAAGGTAGAGGACTCAGGGCCAAATATTCATTTCCATTAAAATACATCATTTTAAAAAGCTGAAGTTTTCGCTTGGTTTTGTCTTATTTTAAGCAACGTGAAGTTGGTTTTAGTGGATATATGCAATTGGTAACTTAAGTTATTTTGAAAGATTTTCCTCCTTACAATGAGCCTCAGCTGATAGTTCCTCCTTAATGCTGATAATTATCTAAAGCAAAACAAACGTCTAGGTCAATGAAGACTGAAACAGGATAATTCCTGGACACTAAATTTTCCAAGAACAAAGCACACAATTGTTCTATACACACCCCTGCAAAAGTTCTTAATGGAAAGGGCACAGAGACCTTTTACTTGGGGGCCTTGTTATGATGGAGCCCCAGAGGCACCACCACTAGACTGCCTTTGAGCCAAGGTCTCACAATGAGGGCGCAAAGGTGGAGCCACCCCACCCTACAGTTCAGGTCTGGGGTCACTGGAACAGCAGGGGACCTGAGTCCAGAAGTACCTTTCCCTCTCACTACATCAGCTGCAAGTCAGCCTCAGACTCCCCATCCCTAAAGTAGATTAGCAGCTCTTCACACGAAAGCGTGCTTGTGGGGATTACACAGGATCATGAATGCGGACCAGCTCTGTCAGTACTGAAGCTCCAGACAAAAGAAAGAACTTAGTTATCACAGCCAGGAAGGGCTTGGGAGATGGGCTTGCATTTTATTTTATTTTATTATTATTTTTTTTGCATTTTATTTTTATTTTTAAATTTTTTTTAAACTTTGGGTTTATTTTATTTATTTATTTATGGCTGTGTTGGGTCTTCGTTTCTGTGCGAGGGCTTTCTCTAGTTGCGGCGAGTGGGGGCCACTCTTCATCGCGGTGCGCGGGCCTCTCACTGTCGTGGCCTCTCTTGATGCGGAGCACAGGCTCCAGACGTGCAGGCTCAGTAGCTGTGGCTCACAGGCCTAGTTGCTCCACGGCATGTGGGATCTTCCCAGACCAGGGCTCGAACCCGTGTCCCCTGCATTGGCAGGAAGACTCTCAACCACTGCGCCACCAGGGAAGCCCTGAAGTATTTTTATATATGCTTTCTGTCATAATTGCTGCCTCCTAAAAAGGAAGAAGATTGTTCAAGGTTCTTCCGAGCCCATTATACTCTTGCTCCGGCAGGCTTCTCCAGGTTTGTCTATCACTTAAGACTTCAACCAAACTGGTCTTTTCACTGTTTCTTAACATGTCTGTCCTAAGTACTCCCATTTCTATGATTTTGCTCACTTCACCAACCCCATGTGAAGGCTCACCTGCATTTCCTCCTCCTCAGTTGAACCACCACCTCCACTTTGAATTTTCCCCTCTTCCAGGTCTAGCAAAGAATGCCATTAATTCCCAAGTGACCTCTGTCCTCTGAACTTATTCTTGTGGCCAAGTTCATTGAAAAGGTCCACTCCCTCGTGTTGTTATTTGTGTTATTTGAAGGCAGTTTCGTGTCCCCAGCTATAATGAGCTCCCTTGAATGCAGAGACTGAGGATATACCTGTCTGTGTTTCAGCATCTAACAGGGGGCCTGGAAGAGAGAGGCAACCCAGAAAATGTGTTGTATAGATGATTATGCTGTTTGATAGTCTTTTTCTAAAGCAGCATCATGGTGATGATTCACTGGCTCTATCTTCATTTTCAGGTGCTCTGTGGCTGTCACACTGAATTCCCATTGCAACCACTGACAAAAATACCACCAGGTCTTTTTTCTAAATATAAAGAATGAGTTAATAGGCTTTCATAAGAAGTAAGAAAATGAAAATCACTTCATACCTCTTTTTTTTTTGCCAGCACTTTTGATTTCTTCCTCTCCTTTACATGTGAGAAGTTCATACACGGTGAATCACTTCCCTGTCACTTAAACTCTGAAGTGTAATACGATCACAGTAGGCAATGAAAACGTGTATGTGAAGTCTCAGAGGCACAAAAATTCGTGAGTGGAAACCGATAAAAGATTGGCAGGACTGTTTTCTAAGAAAGCAAAGAGCCGACAGCTGAGGCACGAAGGGTTTCTTCTGCACCCCAGGGATTGTTACCTGACGCCTAATCTTCATGCTGGCCAGGGGAGTCAAATATTTATGTTCTAGATACCAGGCTCGCTCCTGGAACACCAGTTTGGTTCCATATAGCAGACAAAACTAAGGGGTGGGGGAAGAGGAGAGAAATGGAAAAATATGTTAGAAAATGCAGAATCTAAGGAGGTGAATGAGAAATAGCGTAATATTACATTTCATAAAATCATAGAAGTTAATACATACTTAATGTAAATGGTCATATTTTTTTTAAGTTTTATTTTATATTGGAGTATAGTTGATTAACAATGATGTTAGTTACAGGTGTTTTATATTTTGAAACCACTCTATGGAGAAATTTAAAGCATATGTAAAATTAGAAAAAATAGAATAACCAACTTCCATGTCTCCATCCCCCTAGTTCAACAAATATTAACTCACAGCCAGTCTTGCTTCATCTACAATCTCATCTAATTCTTCCCCACCCCAGGTTACTTAGAATCAAAGTCCACTCATAATATATTTTAAAAAATAAATGTAATATTTCTCTTTGCTTTCTTTCTCGATTCATGAAAGACTATTCTAAATGCACATTCTGAATAATATCATCTTGATATTTTCCATTGAGCATGGTTTGATTAGACTTTCATAAAAATAGCATTCCTCACTTGCATTTTGTTTCAATACGTTTTTCCTATCACGTTTCTGAAACCTACACGCAGACCTCCGTCATGACATCAGTGGCATCCAGCAATAATAGATGAGTTTTCCTGTATCAACAAGTAACTTTTAAGTTAACTATTCTTTAGCATTTCATATTTAATAATTCCAAAATTATACAAACATAGAGGGAATAGTATAAGGTACCTCCATGTCTGTATCATCCAGCTTTAATAGCTATCAACTCATAGCCAGTCTTGTTTTATCTCTACTCCCACCTGTTCCCCCCTTTCCATACTATTGTGAGGCAAAGTTCAATTGTTATCATCTCTAGGTTTGGAGGGAAGAGAGCTATGTCGATCCTGGAAGAGACAGCTATGTTGACAGCGTCCCCTTAGAGGAGCCTTCAGCCAAGGAACACAGAAACCCCAAGGTGATCCCACAAGAAGGCAGGCAGGGGGCAGGGATATCCCAACCTCATTCTCCTCCCCATCTCCAGTCTCTAACTGGGGCTTCCTGTTCTCAGAACCTAACTGGATCCAGAGGGCAAGGATTCCTCTGATGCAAGTTACGTAGATCAGTTTCCTGGGCCCAGAGCAGGGTGGAGAAGGGTGGAGAGTAGAGCTGGAAAAGCAAAGGGAGGATGTCTGGCACAAATCCCATCTCTAACACCCCCGACAGGTGGTCATCCAGCCTTAGTCCAGTCCTATCTCAAGTTCAAGTTCACTTGGTCCCACACAGCCCCGACTGCTGACACCATTCCCACGTTTCATCCCAGAGGGCCGCCTTTAACCGGTGTCACACTGCGTTGCCTGGCTATGTCTGCTCTGCCCTTCTGTCGACTCCTGACTTGTCCTCCTGTTGACAGTCTGTGGTTCTTGTGTATCTGATGCTCAGGGCCACTTTTCTGGCTTTGAACTTTTTCTTTTCTCCTTGAACACAGTTCGGACTCTCCTTTGGCTACCCTCTTTTCTTGTCCTGGGAAACAGGCGTCCTGGTTCTTGGTGGCGACCAGAATACCACCTGGAGGTCCAGATACCATCATCCCAGCCTCAGGTCCTCAAACGGAACCTGAATGTGTTTCCTTTCATATTTCAGAGATGGGAGCCCAGTGCATGAAAAGACATCCAGTTCTCCCATCCACTGTTGGAAGAACCACTGCATACTGAACCACTTGTCTACGTGGAATATGAATTTATGGATTGTTAACTCTGTCGGAAAGGGATCTTGTCCTGCTCATCTCTGTATGCCTAGGGTTTGGGAAAAAAGCTGATACACTGTAAGAGATTGGCTGACACCCAATTTCCTGTATACCTCATAGCTATTAATCCTGTAACTTTTGCTGCCTGAGGAGCAAAGCAGGAGTGTATGAAAGTATCCAGATAACAACCCTTAACAATTTAAAGATAAGTTTCACATCTCTGCTTAGGCGTTCTTTCTTCAGAGGATCAGCCTTCACAGACTGCCATTTTCTCACAACGGAGCTTCCAGCTCTTGTGCCACTTTGGACCTGGTGGCCTCTTCTAAATGCTTAATTCTCTCCTTCAAGGTGTCTCACGGGACTGAACACAGTGTCCAGATGTTTTCTCATCACTGTAGTGTCAGTAGCACCATCGATGTCCTGGTTTGGGACTCTATACTTTTACAAGAAAAGTAAGATGGAATTTGCTTTTATGACAGTCACATGTTTTTTGAAGAAATGAGTGAAAGAATATCATGCAATTTGGTTTACATCAAATGTTTGCTCATCTAACACTCCTACTATGCCTTTTCTCCTATGAACCGTTTTCAACCAACCCATAAATACACATACGCATCCCTAAAGGGATGATTTTAAATTTATTCTCTTAAAGTATCATCTTGCTGATATGACTTACCTCAAGCCCCCAAAATCTCTATGAATACTGATTCAATCACCTCATGTGTTTATGTCATTTACAGATTTGTCAGTCCCATCTTTGTCTTTATATCATAGAACTCAACTGATAGGTCTATATCTTTTCAATCAAGTATTTGAGAATCTATTTAATAGACTCTCATCTAACTCATATTTCTCTAGCTTGTACATAAGGATAACCTAAGAGTCTGGAAAGTGCTGTGCAGAATCAAGATACATCAACTTCCCCAGATTTTGTCTTCTAGCAACCTGATTAAGAAAGGAAATAAGGTTAGTTTAGCAAGGCTTAGCCACAGTGAACACAGACACGGTCCTAGTGACCATCTTTTTCTAATCACTCATAAACTATCTTGAATAGCCTTTCCTAGCATTTTAACTTGGATTTATAAATTCTATAGTTTCCCCAATCTATTTTTTCTTTTTTTTCTTTTTTTTAACGTGGACACTTGCTCATTTACAGTTTCCTGACATCTCTTTTGTCCTCCTTGGTTTCAAATGTCTCACAACTGTGTCCTTCCCAATTCAGAGAGAAGATGGGGACATTCTAGGAGACAAGTATGTCTGCTTTCTGTTTGCATTTATTAACATCAAAGCTTTCTTCCCCAGACCAGGTGTCTGTCTCTTCAAACTCTGAGCGTAGCTAAAAATAGCCTTTTAAATCTTCATCAGATTTTTTGTCAAGCCTCACATTATGGTGGAATTTGACCATCCTGACATTTATTAAATGCTACCCTTTTGTATTTATCCCTGGACAAGCATCTTCCCCCCCATCACCATGCTTCTCATTTATATAGCTTCCTTAGACTTATGGCCATCAGAGTCCTCTCTACACTTATCTTGGTTTCTTTAAATGTGTCCCAAATTACACCTTTTTTTGGTATCTATTGTATGGTCAGAGTAATATTTTACTGTTTTTCTTACTCTCAAGCCCATGTGCCCCTATGAAATCTCTGCCCATAGAATCATAATAACCAATATTTTTTAAGCACCTACTATGTGCCAGGCACTGCAAGGTATTTTACATTCACCTCATTTAGTCTTCACAATAATCCTGAATGTAGCCATAACTCCTGGACAGAGTAAATGGAGAAGCTATTTGAGGAACTGAAAAATAAATATTGATAGTAGGCAGATTTGGGAAGAAGACTAAAATTCAAAGCACCACCAAACAGGTGATGAGTTTAGTTTTTTTTCCTAGTCCTCAAGCTGTTTGTCCCTGGAGACAGGCGTGCATCAGACCAAGATAAATAAACCCCAGATTCCGGAAGGAGGATGGAAAAGGGAGCCCTGAGGAACCAGAGAGTACCGAGGAGGTCATGGAGACGGGGGGCTTGGGAAAGTAAGCCCATAAAGTTGTTTATGAACTTCTGGGCTCAACCCCAGGTGTACATACACGGATCTAACACACATCAGTACACAAAACACTTTGAGAACTGAACTAGCAAATAGATGAAAATGCAGGTGCCAGACTGGCCACTGTGTGGTGCATACATGGGACGGAACAGAATAGTACAGCAAAGGCTTTGAAGACTAAACTGACATTGAAACCACAGTGAACAGAAGGTGAGTTGCAACTTGCAGCCCAAACAACCAGATACATTCATTGCTAAAACAAAAATAATAACGTTCTCCATGGGATTTAAACAAGACCCAGGATCTCATAACATAATATTCAAAATGTCTAGGAAATGGGGGATTCCCTGGTGGTCCAGGGGTTAGGACTCGGCGCTTTCACTGCCGAGGGTCCGGGTTCCATCCCTGGTCGGGGAACTAAGATCCTGCAAGGTGTGAGGTGCAAAAACCAAAATGTCCAGGAAATAATTTTTTAAAGTTCAGCATGTGAAGGACAAGGGAAATGTAACTTGCATAGGAAAAGATAATCAACAGACACCAACAGAAAAATGACACAGCTGTTGGAACTATCTAGCAAAAGCCTTGGAACAGCTATTATAAAAATTTTTCAACAAGTGATCACAAACCCTCTTGAAACAAATGGTAAAGTAATAAGTTTCAGCACAGAAATAGAAGATATAAAGGAGAAACAAATGGAAATTTTAGAAGTAAAAATTACAATGATCAAAATAAAAATGGGCTTAACATCAGAATAGGGGAAACAGAGGAGAGTCAGTGAGCTGGAAGATAGAATAACAGAAATTATTTGAACAATAGAGAGAAAATAGACCGAAAAAAAGAACAGAGCCTCAGGGACCTGTGGGACTATGACAAAAGATCTAACCTTCATGTCACTAGAGTCCCGGAAGGAGAAAAGGAAGAAGGCAGGGCTGAAAAAGTACTTGATGACTTAAATTTGGGGGAAAACCCCACAAATATGCAGGTTTCAGAAGCTTGGTGAACCCCAAACACAATAAACACCAAGAAATCCATGTCCAGGCACATCATAATCAAACACCTTGAAACTAAAACAAACAAAAAATCTTGAAAGCAGCCAGAGAAAAAATGATGCATTACCTCTAGGAGAACAATGATTTGAATGACTGAACTTCTTATCAGAAACCATGGAGGCTAGAAAGAAGTGGAATAACATTTTTTAAGCACTTAAAAAGTATCAACCCAGGATTCTATATTGAGTAAAAATATCCTTCAGGAGTGAAGATGAAATAAAGATATTGTCAGATGAAGAAAAACTGGGAGGAATTGTTGCCAGGAGACTGCTCGAAAAGAATTGTTAAGAGTTTTTCAGTCAGAAGAAAAATTATACTAAAAGGAAACTTAGAACATCAGGAATGGAGGAAGAGCAATAGAAATGGTAACTATCTGGGTAAATATGATAGACTTGTCTTCTCTTGAATTCTTTTAAAATGCGTGTAATGACTGAAAACAAAACTTATAATATTGTCTGATGTGGTTTCCTATGTACGGAGATTACTTACAAAATGCCTATGATATACAGAGGGGAGAGGGCAAAAGGAACTCTATGATGGTAAGGTTTCTTCATTCCACTTGAAGAGATAAAATATTTATTTTAAGCAGACTGTAAGAGTTCAGTACATATATTGTAATCCCTAAAGCATCAACAAAAAAGAAAAAACTATACAAAGAAATATAGATAATTCAAAATGAAATCCTGAAGAATGCTCAAACAACCCAAAAGAAGGTATGTGCTATAGAATGAATAATGGCCACCAAGTGGTATCAGGTCCTAATTCCTGGAATCTGCAAACATCCTAAGGAAAAAGAATCTCTGTGTGTGTGATCAAGTTAAGATTCACAAAATGAAGAGAGGGCCCTAAATACAATCACATGTATCTTTATAAAAGGCAGACAGAGAGAGGGTCCATAGACAGAAGAGGAGGAAGCGATGTGACCACAGAGACAGATATTAGAGTGAGGTGGCCACAGGTTGAGGAATGCCAGTAGCCACCAGAAGCTGGAAGAAGCAAGGAATGAATTCTCCTCTACAGCCTCTAAGGACAGTGCAATCCTGCTGACACCTTGATTTTGGCCCAGTGATACTGATTTCAGACTTCATAGTTCCAGCCTCCAGAACTATGAGAGAATAAATTTCTGTTGTCACAATCCACCAAGTTTGTTGTAATTTGTTATAGCAGCCACAGGAAACTAATTCAACATATAAGAGAAAGTAAAAAATAAGATTGTCCTTATTCACAGACAACATGATTGTTTACATAAAAAAAAAACCACAAGAAATCTGCCAAAAAACTCAAAACCTCTAGAATTAATAATAGTGAGCTTATTAGCAAAATCATAGGATACAAGGTCGACATACAACATGTCAATTGTATTTCTAGATATTAACAATGTACAATTAGAAACCAATATTTAAAATAATCTACGCTTTACAGTAGCCCCCCCCAAAATGAAATATTTAGGTATACATTTACAAAAACATGTATATTATCTTTATGCTAAAAACTAAAAATGCTGATGAAAGAAACCAAAAAAGAACTAATAAAGTGGATTGGCAAGGTCAGCATAGTACATTTGTCAATTCTCCCCAAACTGATCCATAGATTTTACATATTTCCAATAAATATCTCAGCAGATTTTTTGCTGTTGATAGAGACAAGCTAATTCTAAAATTTATATGAAAAAGCAAAGAAACTAGAATGGCTAAAACAATTTGCAAAAGAAGAAAAAAGCTGGAGGAATTAGTCTATTTGATTTTAAGACTTACTATAAAGTTACAGTATTCAAGATAGCATGGCCTTGTCAAGGGACAGACACATAGATCAATGGAACAAAATAGAGAACCCAGAAACAGACCCATGCAAATATGTGTGAATGAGTTTGATACAGATGCAAAAGGAATTTGATGGAAGAAGGACAGTCTTTTCAACAAATCATGCAGAAACAATTGGACAGCAACAGTCAAAAGATAAATAAACATTGACCTAAACCTCACACCTTATACATAGATTGGTTCAAAATGAATCATAGATCTAAAGGTAAAACATAGAACTCTAGAACTTCTAGAAAAAGATATGGGAGAAAATCTTCATGACCTGGGGTTAAGCATATATTCTTAGATATGACACCAAAAGCACAATCTATAATATAGGAAAGTTGATAAATTGGACTTCATCAAAATAAAAAAAATTTTTGCTTCGCAAAGGACTTTAAGAGAATGAAAAGACATGCCACAAACTGGGAAAAATATTTGCAAATCACACATCCAAGAAAGAACTTGTACCCAGAATTTATAAAGAACTCTCAAAACTCAACAGTAGGAAAAATTATCTCATTTTAAAATGGGCAAAAGATTTGAACAGACTTCACTAAAGAGGATATACAGATGGCAAAAAGGCACATTAAAAGATTCTCAACATCATTAGGAAACGCAAATTAAAATCAGATGTTATATTCCTACATCCCTATTGGAATGGCCAAAAAAAAAAAAAAAGACAATACCAAGTGTTGGTGAGGGTGCTGAGCAACTGGATCTCTCATACATCAGGAATGTAGTGTTTCTTACAAAGCTAAATGTACACTTACTATATGATCCAGTAAATCCACTCCTAAGCATTTACCCTAGAGCAGTGGTTCTCAGCTAAGGATGACCTTTGTCCCCCAAGAGACATTTGGCAATGACTGAAGACTTTTTGGTGTCATAACTGGAGAAGTTCCACTGACATCTAGTAACTAGAGGCCGGGGATATCGCTAAACACCCTACGAAGTACAGGACAGCACTCCCACAACAAAGAAGTACTGACCCAAAATGTCAATATTGCCAAGATTGAGAAATTCGCTCTAGAGTAAGAAAACTTGTTTACATAATAACTTGTATATGTATATATATAGCATCTCTACTCATAATCTTCAAAAACTGAGAACAACTCAAATGCCTTTCACTGGGTGAGTGATTAAACAAATTGTGGTACATCCATACAATGGAATACTACTCAGCAATGAAAAGGTATAACTGTGGATGCATGCAATGACTTAGCTGAACCTCAAATACTGAGTGAAGGAAGTCAATATCAAAAGGTTACATATTGTATGATTCCAATGACATAATATCCTCAAAATGACACAACTATAGTGATAAACAACATGTCATTGGTTGCCAGGGTTTATCAGAAGGGGAAGAGGATAATTAAAAAGCCATACCATAAAGAATAATTAGAAAGCCATACCATAAAGGATTATTTTAGGATGGTTAAACTGTTCTGTATCCAGTCTGTGGTGGTACTTACACAATTCTACACATGTGTTGAAATTCATAGAACTACACAGCTCTAAACAAGGTCATTTTGCTGTATAATAATTTAAATATATCATCTTTTATGTCCAGACCTCTTTCTCTTTGTCATGGCAAACTCCAAGCTGAAATGGCTATATTCTCTAATGATTCCCTGTACTGAAATTTTGTCCAAGGACCCCTCCCTGATCTCTTCCCTTTGAACGTCGCCCCTTCCCTTCCTGGGTTCTCACAGCAGTGTGTTTTTCCTTATTACACATTCTGCCTGTTGGTGTAATGATTTGCCCATGTGACTTTCTCCCTAACCACAATGTGATCAGGAAGGCAGGAACAGTGGCTCATGCATCTTGGAATTTCTGCAGCGCCTAGCCCAGTATCAGGGCTCGGTGTGTGCATTTGTACAACTGAGACCCTTGGTTCCCAGGAGCATAAGCCCACTGGGACCAACAACAGAAAGAAGGGAGGTTGCCTGCAATTTATGCCAAGTAGGCAGCCTGTATCCATGGCCTGAACCGCATAATAAGCAAGGAGATGAAGCAAAAGGACTGAGTTGGACCTCTAGTGTCAGAGAAGATGAACAAAGCTTATTAATTCATGGTAATACCAGCGTGATTTCAGAACAGTTTCCCCCAGCAACAACCTAGTTCTCTCACTGTGATGAAGTGCTCTGCCTTCTGCCTCAGACTTTAGCCACTTGGGATCTGCATTACTGCCTTGCGAAATTGATGGGCAGTGGTACTGTCTCTTAGTTAAGGAATTTCTGCCAGCCTTAGCAAAAAATATTTGTTTTGCAATTTCTAAGGGCATTCCTTGCAATAGAAAAGTGATTACAAATTGGACCAGACTGGAACAATGCCCATCTTGAATCCGTATAGTTCACCTGCCCAGTCTCCTCCACGCCATCAGCTCCAGGTGTGAGCTCATCAGCTTCCACAGGTGAAGGAGCCTTATTTGTATTACACTGGAAAAAGGTTGAGGAGGGGGTAATCAGTTCAGAAAGCACAGCTTTGATCACCCAAGGAAGCTGTTCAGATCAAAGTCTCTTTTTCTTCTAAACTGCCTGAAGATGTTAATTTAATTTTTTTTTTTTAATCCAACCTGCTCGATATGTCTTGTGTCTTAAAAGCCTCTCTTCTTGAGAATGGTGACAAGCAGTGGCAGCTGGATCATTCTGGTAGAGCCCAGAGTGCTCTAGCAGAGGAGGGTTAAGGATAAAGGTGATCTTTTCTTTCGGAGTCTCTGGACACTGAAGAGCCTGGGATGGCTCTCTGTCCATCACCACTTTCAGCAGAGGAACCACTTTAGTAAAGTGATGGTGGGCCATGTGCTGGTGTCACAGTGGATCAAAGGCAGAGCATCTGCTAGGGTTAGGGGTGAGAGAGCCAGCCAGACCCAAAGCACATTCTATTTTATGCCTCGTTGGAGACCCCTAGCCATACCTCTATCTTTGCCTTTGCAGATGCCAGAAGGGAAATCTCTAGGGAAGGTAACCGTGAGATCATTTTGCCAGCGTGCTGCGTGTGCTTGGGCAGAGGGGAGGCTGGAGCTCTGCCGCTTCTCAACCCTAAGGGTACACGGATACTTGGGGGTCACACAGCTGGCTGCAGAATCCAAGCTTTCCTGTGACTGCCACACTCAGGCAAACCAACTCTCTACTACTTTGCAGTGTTGCAGTGCACTGTCGGTTACATGGCCAGTGGGAATGGGAAAATTCAGAAAGTACAGCTTTGCAGGCAGAGAGGAAGCTATTCCGTCTGAGACTTCTTACACAATCCACTACATAGACTGGCTCAGAACCACACTCCTACGGCCCTCCCTTGGTATCTGTAGGGGGGTTGGTTCCAGGACCCCCGGAGGATACCAAAATCCACAGATGCTCAAGTCCCTTATATAAAATTGAGTAGTACTTGCATAAAACCTATGCACATCCCCCCATATACTTTAAATCATGTCTAGATTACTTATAATACCTAATATAATGTAAATGCTATGCAGCAATAAATAGTTGTAAATATAAGGGAAATGCTATGTAAATCCTTGCCAGCATGCCACAAATTCAAGTTTTGCTTTTTGCAACTTTCTGGATTTTCTTTCTGAATATTTTTGATCTGTGATTGATTGAATCTGTGGATGTGGAATCTGTGGGTACGGAAGGCCAACTGTACTTTATGTAGACAGTTTGGGCAACTTGTGGAAAAGCATTCAGCCAGGTTCTTCTCTATGATTTGTTTTAACCCAGAATTGATCCCACTTCTTCCCACTCCCAGCTCCTTGTCTGTCATTGGCTGTGCAACCATCACCACCATTCACATCCAGAACTTTTTTCATCTTGCAAAACTGAAATTCTGAATCCATTAAATAATAACTTCTCATTCTCCCTTTTCCTTGGTCCCTGGAAAGGGACCATTCTACTTGCCTCTCTGAATATGACTACTCTAGGTACCTCATATAAATGGATCCATACAGTATATGTCCTTTTGTGACTAGTTTATTTCACTTAGCGTGATGTATTCAAGGTTCCTCCATGTAGTAGCCTGGGTCAGAATTTCCTTCCCTTTTTAAGGCTGAATAATATTCTATGGCATGTATATACCATATTTTTTGTTTATTCATTCACCCATCAATGGACACTTGGGTTGCTTCCACATTTTGGCTGTTGTGATTAGTGCTGCTATGAACATGGGTGTACTATTACCCATTCAAGCCACTGTTTTCAATTCTTTGGATATATGCTCAGAAGTGAAATTGCTGGATCATATGGTAATTCTATGGTTAATATTTTGAGGAATTACCGTACTATTTACCATAGCGGCTGCTCCATTTTGCATTCTCACCAACAGTGCACGAGGGTTCCAATTTCCCCACGTCCTTGCCAACACTTGTTATTTTGGTTTTTGTCGTTGCTGTTTTGATAGCAGCTATCCTAATGGGTGTGAAGTACGATCTCATTGTGGTATTGATATGTATTTCCCTAATGATTAGTGATGTTGAGCATCTTTTCATATGCTTATTGCCCATCTGTAGATCTTTGGAGAAATGTTTATTCAAGCACTTTGCCCATTTTTAACCTGGTTGTTTGGATTTTTGTTGTTAAATTTTGAGTTCTCTATATAGAGATTCTGGATATTAATCTTTTATCTGTATGTGATTTGTAAATATTTTGTTGCTTTTTTACTGTGTTGATAGTGTCATCTGATGCACAAAAGTTTTAAATTTTAATGAATTTCAACATGTATAGTTTTTTGTTGTTGTTTATGACTTTGATGTCATATCCAAGAAATATTGCAAATCCAATGTGATGAGGCTTTTCTCCTGTTTTCTTCTGAGAGTTTTATAGTTTTAGCTCTGACATTTAAGTCTTTGGTCTATTTTGAGTTAATTTCTGTATATCATGTTAGATAACGGTCCAATTTTATTCTTTTGCATGTGGATATCTAGTTTCCCCCGTACCATTTGTTGAAAAGACTATCGTTTCCCCATTGAATGATCTTGGTACTCTTGTCAAAAATCATTTGACCAAATATGCAAGGGTTTATTTCTACATTGGTCTATATGTCTGTCTTTATGCCAGTACCACCCTATTTTGATTGCTGTAGACTTGTAAATTTTCAAATCAGGAAGCGTGAGACCTCTGACTTTTTTCTTCTTTTTCAAAATTGTTTTGGCTATTCAGGGTCCCTTGTGACGCCATATGAATTTTAGAATGAGTTTTTCTATTTCTGCAAAACAAGTCATGCAATTTTGATAGATTGCACTGAATCTGTAGATTCAGCTTTAGGTAATACTGACATCTTAAAAATATTAAGTCTTTCAATCCATGAACACAGAATTTCTTTCCATTTATATCTTCCTTAATTTCTTTCAGCAACACATTTTTGCTGAAAGTTTTTCACCTCCTTTGTTAATTCCTAAGTATTTAATTCTTTTTGATGCTATTATAAATTGAATTGCTTTCGTCATTTCCTTTTTGGATTGTTTACTGTTCATGTATAGAAATGCAACTGATATCTGCATGCTGATTTTTGTATCCTGCAACTTTGCTGAATTATTCGTTCTAACAGTGTGTGTATGTGTGATGTTTGTGTAATCTTTAGGGTTTTCTACATATAAGATCATATCATCTGTGAATAGAGATAGTTTTACTTCTTCCTTTCCAATTTGGATGCCTTTTATTTCTTTTTCTTGCCAAATTACTCTGGCTAGGACTTCCAGTATTGTGTTGAATAGAAGTGGTGAAAGCAGACATCTTTGTCTTGTTCCTGACAAAGGAAACGCTTTCAGTTTTTCACCATTGAGTATAATGTTGTGAGTTTTTTCATATATGGCTTTATAATATTGACATAGTTTCCTGAGTGTTTTTATCATGAAAGGATGCTGAATTTTGTCAAATGCTTCTAATGCATCAATTGAGACGATCATGTTTTTTTTTTCTTCATTCTGTTAATGTGATATATTACATAGATAATTTTTTTGTTTGTTGAACCATCCTTGTATTCCAGGAATAAATCTCACTTGGCCATAGTGTATAATCCTTTTAATATGCTGCTCAACTCAGCCTCTAGTATTCTGTTGAGGATCAGCATTTTGTAGTTTTAAGCATACAAATCCTATCTATTGTTAGATGTATATCCAAGTACTTATTTTTTTGAGAAATTGTACATGATATTGAGTTTAAAAAATTTTTCCTGTCCAAGTGTTCATTGCTAATATATAGAAATTCAATGAATTTTTGTATATTGATCTTATATCCTGTGACCTTGCTAAACTCATTTCTTAGTTCTAGGATGTTTGTTTGTTTTGTAGATTCCTTGGGATTTTCTAAATAGACAATGATGTCATATATAAATAGGAACTGTTTTATTTCTTCCTTTCTGATATGAAAGAATATGTTTTTTATTTCCATCTCTTGCCTTATTTCACTAGTTCGAACTTTTAGTATTATATTGAATAAGAATGGTGAGACCAAACACCATTCCTTTATTCCTGATGTTAGGGGGAAAGCATTCCTTGTTTCACCGATATGTATGTTGTTACCTATAGCAGGGGTCCCCAACCCCCTGTACCGGTCCATGGCCTGTTAGGAACCAGGCTGCGCAGCAGGAAGTGAGCGGCGGGCGAGCAATTGAAGTTTCATCTGTATTTTCAGCTGCTCCCCATCGCGTGCATTACTGCCTGAGCTCCGCCTCCTGTCAGATCAGTGATGGCTTTAGATTCTCATAGGAGCGGGAACCCTACTGTGAACTGCGCATGCGAGGGATCTAGGTTGCGCGCTCCTTATGAGGATCTAATGCCTGGTGATCTGAGGTGGAGCTGAGGTGCTGATGCTAGCGCTGGGGAGCGGCTGCAAATACAGATTATCATTAGCAGAGAGGTCTGACCGCACAGAGACCATAATAAATCAATTGCTTGCAGACGCGTATCAAAACCCTAACAGTGGGACTTCCCTGGTGGTGCAGTGGTTAAGAATCCGCCTGCCAATGCAGGGGACACGGGTTCAAGCCCTGGTCCAGGAAGATCCTACAAGCCGTGGAGCCACTAAGCCCGTGCGCCACAACTACTGAGTCTGCACTCTGGAGCCCACGTGCTGCAGCTACTGAAGCCCCGCTCCCCCAGAGCCCATGCTCCACAACAAAAGAAGCCACCGCAATGAGAAGCCCATGCACTGCCACGAAGAGTAGCCCCCGCTCGCCACAACTAGAGAAAGCCCACGCGCAGCAGTGAAGACCCCGAGCAGCCAAAAATAAATAAAATAAATAAATAAATTTATATTAAAAAAAAACCCTATCAGTGAGTGGCAAGTGACAATTAAGCTGCATCTTACAGAGTAGACGGGACATAAGCAACACACTTTGGGTGTCACTGTCTCCCATCACCCTCAGATGGGACCATCTAGTTGCAGGAAAACAAGCTCAGGGCTCCCACTGACTCTACATTATGGTGAGTTGTATAATTATTTTATTATATATTACAATGTAATAATAATAGAAATAAAGTGCACAATAAATGTAATGTGCTTGAATCATCCTGAAACCATCCCTCCCCGCACTGGCCCCGGTCTGTGGAAAAATTGTCTTCCACAGAACCGGTCCCCGGTGCCAAAAAAGGTTGGGGACCACTGAGCTATAGGATTTTTGTAGATGCTCTTTACCAAGTTGAGGAGGTTTCACTCTCTTCCTGTTTGTCTGAGAGTTATCACAAATGGGTGTTGCATTTTGTCAAATGCTTTTTCTGGTACCAATTGATATGATCATGTGATTTTTTTTTGTCTTTTGCCTATTAATATGAATAACTAAATCGAATGATTTTAGGAAATTGAACCAGTCTTGCATCCTTGGAGCAAACCACACTTGGTCATGGTATATAATTTTTTTAATATATTGCTGAATTCTAGTTCCTAATATTTTGTTAGAAACTTTTGTGTCTATATTCATAAGGGATATGGGTCCGTACTTTTCCTTTTTTGTTCTGTTTTTGTCTGGTGTGATATTAGGTCAACACTAGCTTCATAAAATGAATGTATTTCCTCCTCTTGCACTATCTGGAAGAGATTCTGTAGAATTATTAATTCTTATTTAAATGTTTAGTAGAGCTCTCCAGTGAACTCTGGAGACTGGTGTTTTCTTTTTCTAGAATTTTAAATATAAATTCAATTTCCATAACAGTTATAGGGCTATTCAAATTGTCTATTTCATATTGAGTATGGTGATTTGTGTTTTTGAGGACTTGGTCCATTTCATCTAAGTTGTCCAATTCATGTGTGTAGAATTTTCTCAGTAATCCTTTTATTATCATTTTGATGTCTGCAGGGTGTTTACCGATATCATCTATTTAATTCCTGATGTTAGTGACTTGTGTCTTTTCTTTGTTAGACTTTTAAAGGGTTATCAACTGTGTTGATTTTTTTCAAAGATCCAACTCTTTGCCTCATTATTTTTCTCTATTTTTTTCCTGTTTTCAATTTCATTGATTCCTGCTCTTATCTTTATTATTTCTTTCCTTCTGCTGTCTTTGGGTTTATTTTGCTCTCAATTTTTTAGGTTCTTGAGGTGGTAGCTTAGGTTATTGATTTGAGACTTTTCTTCTATTTCATGTAAGCTATAAGTTCCCCTCTCAGCACTGTTTTAGCTGTGTTCCACAAATTTGATTATATTTTCATTTTCATCCAGTTCAATCCTGCTGTTGACTCCATCTACTGAGATTTTTACTTCAGTTATTGTATTTTTCAGTTCTAATATTTCTATCTGGTTGCTTGCATTTACTATTTCTTTGCTGAGACTATTTATTTGATGAGCCTTTCTATTCTTTTGTTTCAAGCACATTTGTAGTCACTCATGAAAACATTTTTATGATGTCTGTTTCAAGAACACATCAAGTTGTCTCATCCCCATTCTGTCCCTTTCACAGTCCTAGAAGAGATAGAGATGGAAAGATTTTCCCGAAGGCAAAAACATTCCATCAGGAGACTCCGAGAAGAAGCAGGAATCAACTGACTGGTACCTTCATGCTGGCCATTTTCCTGACATTTATTCCCAAACTAAGTTTCTCCCTCCTTCCTCCCTTTCTCCTCCCCCTCCTTACCTCTTGAGAGCTGACTGTGTGCCAGGCATCTTACTGGGTCCTAGGAGAGGAAGGGGGGTAGAGCTAACTAATTTTTTTTCTTTTTTCCTCTCTCAAAGTTGATAACCATGGTGTGTGTGCACGTGTGTGTGTGTGTGTGTGTGTGTGTTTCAGTAGAGTTTTGAATATAAAATTAACCCAAAAGAGATCAGCTAAAATTCAGTAAGGGCAAGAGGAAGAGTTGGGCAGGTCCAGGGAGCAGAAATCATCAAATCTCATAACATTTCCAGTTTTCAATCAGGGCACAAATGTGCTTGGTTGCAGTCAGGGGCTGCTGCCTGGGTGTGAGTGCTGAGCTTTGCCTCCTTTCTCAGCCCCATTCAGCATGAGCCCCCATATAACTTTAGTGCTAATGTCCCCTTCACTGTGTTCTGGAAAAGCCACCTGGTAATTCTGTTAATGTCTAGTAGCCCAGACTCATAGCACTGAAACGCCCTGATGGAATTTCTCCATATTCTGGGTAAGTCACTCAAGAGAATTCTCCTGGGCACTTCAGCATCTTGACCTCTTTATTTAAATGGCAAAACGACAAGTTTGGGGCCTGGCCCTGTTTTCTCCTCCCACTAACTCTAGTTCCCTAGGGCCAAATTTTGCTCTTATTTTCCTACAGATGGCTTTCACCAAATTCTTCTAATTTTTTTATTTGTCTCCAGCGGTTTCCTCTCTTACTTTCGGCCCTGTCTTCTAGAACAGCCTGAAATGAAATCTGCCCCTTGAGCTGTGCACAGAAGACATGGAGGAGAGAGTGTTCAGGCAAGAACCTCTTTCACATGTCCCAGGACAGGCTTGCAGGACCAAGAATCCTCAGAGGGTGATGATCTCCACACTTGGGGAAGCGTGCTGCCGTTCTGAACATGGGATTTCTGCTCTCCAGCTGGTTCTCCACTTAGATGTCGATTTAGATGCTTGATAAAGAAGTGTCAAGGGCAGAGCAGGTGTCATGTTTCACATACTGCTCCATTCGTCCGTGCGATCATATGCTCCTCTTAGGTAATCAGGCACGTGTAGAGTTTGCACATGATGGCGCTTGGCCTGGAAAGCCAATTGGTCCATTTCCCCTGTGAGGAGAGGTTTGTGGAGGAGGTGGGCAAAGTACAGAATGTCAGACAGCAAAGCATGCACTCTTGCTGCAGGACAGGAAATCCTTCTGCCCTTCTCCTCCTAATCCCCTCCCCCTGGCCTCACTCTCTATCTCTGGCCCCTGGTCTGGAGACTGTGCTCACAGAACAATTCTAGGGCAACTGTTAGCTGATGATGGCTTCTGCTGCATTCCCTCTCAGAGATACCCGACACTGACATTAATCTCTGGAAGTTAGGGTAGCCTTCCAAGCCAAAGGAAGGAATGCTGAATGCTGGAATTTCAAGATAGCTACAGCACACTGGGGAAACGTGCATGGCCAACAAGGATGGAAGCTTCTGGAGACCTCTCCCCTGAAAAGGCAGCTGTCTAGGTCCCCTACTGTGGCAGCCAGCTCGCAAGACATGCATCAGTGCACCCAAAATACTCTATAATTGGAAAACAGAACACAACTTCTCACACTGACCCCACCAGTAGGCACGGTGGAACCCACACAGTTGGTTAAATTTAATTTCCTGCAGAAACTTAGCACAAATGCCACCTCCTCTGGCAAGTCTTTTCTAAACCCATGCTGAGTTGGGCACCCCAGCTGAGTGCTTCGTTAACACCCCCAATTTCCTCCGTCTCAGCACGTAACCCACTCCAACACGCTTGCTTATTGGGTTCTCATCTATTAGTCAGGGAATTGAGGGTGAGGGTCTTATTGATATTAGCACCTGCAGTGCCTGGCACATAATAGCCACTCACAGATGTTTCTGAAGAGGGGTTGTGGTAGGTGTGTGAAGACAGTCAACAAAATAACCCTTCTGTTGACCTATCGGGGAGCCTGAAATTCCAACCATTGGATATTTATTTCTTTGAGTTAAAAAGTTACTCCTATGCACCAAAGATTCCTTTCCAAAATTAAAGTTTCATCAGGAGAGATAACTGTCATTGAGATTTGGGTGGGGGTTGGTTTGAGATGAGCCCTGCAGAGCCTTGGCATGAGCTTGAACTTGTGGGGAGAGGACCAGGAATGAAGGGAAGCAGGCATTCCAGGGTCTCAGTGGCACAGAGGTACAGGAATGAGGGAAAACCATTTATGGCTGTAACACGACGTCTGAAATTTGATCTCTTTGTCACTTGTAGCTCTTTTCCCTTATTAAATATATATATATTCTAAAAAACCCGAAATATATTCTTCAAACGAACCAGGTACTAGAAGAACATCACCTGGCCCATAACGGGTCCTCAGTGAATATGGCAGAACAGCTGCCTTGGAACACCGTCAGCCACAGGCTCCCTTCCTTCTGTGTGGCTCTGGCTCGCAAGGAGCAGAGAAGGTAGCAGGAAAAGAACAGGGGAAAAGGATGGGCTTTCACCACCGCAGACCCCGCTACCCTTAATGATCTGGGCTCCAGGAATTCGGAGCAGGGGCTGACACTGTTCATGCTGGACTGGGTTTGGAAATGCAGTCAAGCCCCAGATAGGAACCCTTTTCTTCTGTGTGGGAAGCCTGAGCCCATGACTGGCTGCAGATGCCCGAGCAGGGGCTGCAGGCACGCGTGGTGCACACACAGGATGTTTGCTCCTGCTTCCTGCCCTGGGGCCCAGGACACTCTCAAAGGCAAGGGGCCACGATGGGGTCCTCGGGTGGGAAAAGGGCCACCAACAGAAAGGAGGACATCACAGTTTTCCCTGCACTCAGTGGGAGGTGCTTGCAATTAACTTTTGGCTGCCGGGTTTGGTGCTTAAACCAGCTGCTACCTACACATGCTGAGAAAAGGAAGAAAGAGCAGTTAGAATGCAGGAAAAAGGGAAAAACCCCGTCTCGCCCACTTGACAGGCTCCGACTGCCTCTGCCAGCCGCTTGTGAGGTGGGGACAGTCCCCTGCAGACGCCCTGCCCCTACGCTGGGGTTGCCGTGGTGAGCGCCGCGTCGGGGCGGGGGGGCAGAGGTCTTCTCTAAAGCACAAAGGCAGACAGAGGCCCTGCAAGGATGCGTGGGCCGTTCCCCAAACGGAATGCTGCTCCCTGGGCCGAGCCACACGGAGGGAGTGAGCCGGGTGAGGCAAACTGTGGGAGGAGCCAAGCAGAAAGAACCTTTGTGACAGTGACAACTTAAGGAACCCTAGATAACCAGCTTGCTGGGGTGTTTCTAAACCTTCGAGGGGAGGTGCATCAGTGGAGCAGTCATGTGGAAAATTCCCTTTCTCCTCAAGGCTCTGCCGGTCCCACGTTAAGGTAAAGTCATCGTTTTCTTGTGAAAACCCTCCTTCCTAACAGACCAGGATTCCATCAGGCTAGGAGAAAAGGCCCGTTTCTGGGAAGAAGTTGTATTTTGTAAACCTGGGGGACTGAAGGGTTGGGCCATGTCACTCGCTCAGGGACTTGGAGTTTCAGGAAAGACTCATGTGTCTGATTTCCTAGAACATCATTAGACAGAGAAAAAGCTCCATCTAGCCAGACCACAGTGGTGAGGGGACGTGTGGGAGGGAGGCTTGGCCTCCTTCCCTCCATATCTGCCCAGTTTCCCCTGTGCATTTGGGGGCAGTGTGAACGCTTGGCGGTTGGTAAGAAATGCTAAGGAAGCTTCCAGCAGCACTCCAGCCTCCGGTCAGTGGAGCCTTCCTGCGGAACTGCCTCTGTAGGTTTTCTTGACCTGGGCCCCAGCGCCCTGCGACTGTGCCAGCCACTCTGACGGGCCCCTGCGCGTGCCAGCTGGACACACAGCAGGTACTCAAACTGCTCCGCTTGTGTCCTCAGACCAAGGTATCATCCGCTTCGCCCCAGACAGTCTGCCCTTCTGCCAATCAAATGGAGAATGGCCAGAGCATCATTGCTGCTGCTGGTGTGACAGCCCTGCCGAAGGTCTGCGATCTGGGGAGGAGAGATTCAAGTGGTTCTATTTATTCTTGAGAAGGCAGCTTGGCTCTGGTTACCATTTTCTATAGTCAACGTGGTGTGATATCGGATCTCACCTACAGAAAAGCCGACCTTGAACTTTACATGGTGCCTCCAGCCAGAGCACTTAGGCAGAGTGGCCGAGCCAGGATGGCGCTGGGGGCTGCAGCGTGGGGAACATTCCAGGCACTTGCTCAGCATCCCTGGTGTGGAAAAGCCTTGCTCTGAGCCAACCCTCCAGTTATAGCAGGTCAGCAGAAGCTCCTTCAACTAGCTTTTGTGCCCTGGCCTGGGGGAAGCAGCACGAATCAGGAATGGCCACTTTCCCCAGAACATCCTACTTGCTTTTCCAAGGAAGGCAGGGAGACGCAGCCGGTGATGACCTCAGGATGTGTTTGTCCCGGTGAGGATCCTTGTTGGGCTGCTGTCTCACACCCAAACTGGAAAGACTGCTGCCAGTTGTGTAAGTAACTCCCCAGAGAACAGACTGAGGAACTGTGCTCATTTCTATTTGATTTAGAAAATGATGGTCCGAATGCAGATTGGCACCAAGGGGCCTGCCTTATGACTAATTTCCATCACTGAAAAGAGGGCCCAATTTTTAAGAGGAGACAATCCTGGGAGGCAGGCAGGGAACAGCGGGACCGAACGCTGAGAGCAAAGCTTGATAGGCAAGGTAGAGCCATTTGATTGAGGAAGGGGTTTTGGACTTGACTCAAAAATAGGCTAACCAGATGCCTGGGTTTGCCTGGGACAGTCATGGTTTATGCCTGTCATCCAAGCTTAATTTTTAATGGTGCCCCCTTTCACTCTCAAAAAAAAAAAAAAGAAGTCCAGGTTTCTGGACTTCTGTCATCTCCCTATTTCAAAGGAGAGAGAGACTTAGGGCTGGAAATTTATCCAGGGAGGGACACGTAGGACACGGGGCTCTGAGAAGGTTCATTTGGCTGAGCCCGAAGGAGAGAGACAAGCAGTTGGAAGACCAGGCTGACTCATTCTCAAGCATGTTTAGAATCGCAGGCTTGTTGGCAATGTCCAGGCACAGATTCACAGAGTGTAGATGCTGGATGGGTCTCTGGAGTCATCTAATTCTCTTCCTCTTTTGCCAGAAGAGGACACTGGGCTAAAAGAGGTCAAAGTGACCTGCCCAAGGTCACACGCTGCATCCTGGCAGAGCGGAGATCAGACTTGCCCCCAGTGGACCAAGCCCAGGTGCTCTGCTCTGGAACAGAGGAAAGGGGTGACTCTGAAACATGCTGCCAGGGGAACAGACGCACTGGCTCTGGAGTGGCAGTCCCAGCACAGGGTCATGGACTGTGCCATGGCTCTGAGGCTGAGGAAGGAGGACAGAGACTGTAGACAGGTGAGGTTCAGACCTGCTGAGGGAGCTTGGATGTGGAGCTGGAGCTTAGGTGAGATCCAGAGCCACAGTGGAGTGGAGGGCAGAGCAGAGGCATAAACGGGCTCTGCAGGGTAGTGACAGCAAGGACCGAAGAGATTAATCGGCAAGTAGAACTAAGAACGAGTGAAGGAATAGGTAAGTATGGCGATGGAAAGTGAATGGGGTCATAAGTCATTTACAGAATCTAAATCTTTTCTGTGGTTCAAATCGTAGTGAAATCTCCCTGAGAGGCAAACCCTAATGACAGCTGTCCTACCTCTTGGCATCTTTTCCCAGCCCCTTAGCAGGGCCACAGTGGTGGGAAAATCCTAAGTCATCGACAGCCTTGACCTCTGCTTGGTATTTGGGGAAACTGAGTCACAGGGAAGCCAGCTCCCTCCTGCCTTACGGTAGTCTCAGCAAATAGGGTGTGATTCACAGCGAGCCACGAGCATGATTCCACACACCAGCCACAGCAGTGTACCTGCGGCTTCGTCAGTCTTACCTCCCGTGTGGCTCTGGCCGAGGTGGTGGGTTTTCTGTGAATCTGCTCATCTGGGAGGAGTCCAGGAAGAAGCCCAGCCTGACGGTCCAGAGGCTTTGTGGTCACAGCTCAGCTGCCCGACAACTAGCGGTGCCGTGGCAGAGGGCCACGTCTCCTCCCTGCCCTGCTCTTCCTGGTTGTCACGTGAAGGCTCTGGCCTCTGCCATCTCCAAAACCTCACACTCTGGCTTTGTTTTTCCAGGGGTGTCGCACGTTGGCTCAACTGCTGTGTGTTCATCTTTTGCATCTTCCCTGCAGTCTGTGTCTAGCGCACTCTCACAGGTCATGAAGTTTCTGTCCTTAAGTCTCAATTATCTGGGACAGTATGGGTATGCAATGGTATGCAAGCAAAATATTGTTTTTCAAAACATCATATTCAACACCAATCTGCATTTTTTTTTTTTTTTGCCTGCAACAACTGTTCACTCAACAAGGTGGAGTTAAATATTTAAGTTGGCTGCAGAGAATCTAGGAAGTGAATAGCTCACTCGAGTAAACATAAACTTGACCACAGGCTGATTGTAGGCAGAACGACCTACTGTCACCCTGAGCAAGTTCTCCCACAGAACGATCTACAAAAATCCTGTACACCACTGTCACGCCCACATGATGCTCTCTGATATGTGACATTAAAAAACCTCAATCTCCTGAGAAAAAATCATAAAATAGTTTCAGTATATATGAACTGAGCACACGTTTTTGTTGAGTGAAACTTCTTTGATGATGCCAGTTCAAATATCTTCAGATATTGAGAAAACACCCACAGACATCACCCTCGGTTGCGACAGTCACACAGTCTGCAGAGACCAACAGGGAAGATGTAAAATACTGAATGCCACTGGACATCATTCTGGGACACCTTGGGCTATCTGAACCCTCTCCCACTCCCAACTGTTAGTTTCTTCTTCTTCTTCTTTTTTTTTTAAATTTATTTTTGGGTGCATTGGGTCTTCATTGCTGCACGCGGGCTTTCCCTAGTTGCGGCGAGCAGGGGCTACTCTTTGTTGCAGTGCGCGGGCTTCTCACTGAAGTGGCTTCTCTTGTTGCAGAGCACAGGCTCTAGGTGTGCGGGTTTCAGTAGTTGTGGCTCGCGGGTTCAGTAGTTGTGGCTCGCGGGCTGTAGAGCGCAGGCTCAGTAGTTGTGGCGCATGGACTTAGTTGCTCCGCGACATGTGGGATCTTGCCGGCACAGGGCTCAAACCCGTGTCCCCTGCATTGGCAGGCAGATTCTTAACCACTGCGCCACCGGGGAAGCCTCTTCTTTTTTTAAATTAATATTTATTGGAGTATAGTTGAATTATAATGTTGTGTTAGTTTTAGGTGTACAACAAAGTGAATCAGTTATACCTATACACATATCCAGTCTTTTTTAGATTCTTTTCCTATATAGGTCATTACAGAGTATTCAACTGTTAGTTTCTAACCAAATGTTCCCAAGAAGCCAGCCTGGGGCAACGTGTGCGTGGCAGGGGGTGAGAAAGTAAGAGAAGGAAGAGGCTTTGGGTGGCATCTCTTTCTACCCTCTCCCTATGGATGTGAAGAGAGTGGCTGTGGTATCCCGTCGTGGAGGCCATGGGGACAGCTAGGAGTGGGTCTGGAGGTCTGCTCTCCTGGCGCCAGGCTCTGTGCTGTGCCCTCTCTACCCCAGGCTGCCTCTGGGATGCCCAGGTAATCTCCATGCAGCGCTCACCAGCAGGACCTAGCAACACATAGGAGTTGGTTCAGCCCACAGAGGCATGGAGAAGGGAACACGGAGAGATGAACAAGAGGAGAGAAGCAAGAAGGAGGAGATGGCAGGAGAAAATGCTGGACAGAATAGGAAGAAAGGGCCAAAGGCACTGTGTCCTCGTCACCTTGACTAGCGACTGGAGCGAAGAGGTGAGTGTCTGGGGGCCAAGAGCTACTCCAAGGTCACAGTGCCACTGCCTGTACCTGGAAGGGAAGGTCCTGGGGGAATGAGAGCTTAGGGTGGAAAACCTCAAAATACCGAGCAAAGTTTCTGTGCCTGAATGGGTGCCATTCAAAGTCAGTGTATTGGAAGACCCAGGACCCTGATGGACCACGTTTCCCGGGCAAACCCAATGTTTGGTATCAGCACTTCTGTATTATAAAATCAACATCACTGAAAGCTTTAAAAAAAGACAGACTGAAAATATCACATCTTAGGCAAATGAGTTGAAAATCCCTTCTAGTGACGCCCTATATTTTCCACCCATTTCTAAAGTCAGAGAGCACCTGGTATGGTATTTAGGTAAAGAAATGCAATTCCTGGTACACGCGGTTTCCTGACAGTACAGAACTGAAATGACGTCACGGAAACGCAGATGCCTCTAGGTCAGCCTGAGGACAGTTTCTAGGTGAAAACATGAGTCTCAGCCATTGGTGGAAAAGTGTGTCTACTTTTATGATCTGCTGGTACCTACTGCTTTCTGCCTTCAAAGACTAAGTTTTAATTAAATGCAGGCAGGCTGCTGGACAGGCTTTTCCACACTTTTGGCTCACCTAGATGTACAACTGAAATGTAGGTTAGACCGCACCTGTGCTCCTTTGTCATTTGGAAGGAAAGAAAACGATGGTCACCAAGAAGAAAAGAAGTTTGTCTCCCACTCAAGGGCGAGGAAGCTATGACATAAGATGCCCCTTCTAGTGGTTCACATGAACAGTCTCATTTGTGAAGCTTTCCCCACGGTGACGAAAGATGTGGCAGACACAGAACATATGGGATCTTTTGTCTTAATTAAAAAGTATGGTGAGAGTCATAGAATTTGGCCAAGCCTCATAAATCTGCTCAAAGAATCAAGGCTCTGTCAGATAAGCTTAAATAGAACCAACTGAGCCCCCTGGAGAATTGAATACATTCCCCGCTAGTGGTTGACACCCACTTTCCTGTCACTTTGCTGCACTCCGAGGACGGCGGCTGTGCTCATTAACCAGCAACCCTCCTACCCACCGATGACAAGTTTATCCCCAAGGGGCACAAAATTCAGGGATGATAAATTTTCTCCTGCTCGTAAAAGTGAAACTCTCCTCAGGGCAATAAAAATGCTGTGAGCCTTTAAGGCAATCAGTGCTTTGCGTGATAACGTACCTTCTTTAACAAAGCCTGGTCCTCTTTTCAGGACATCTCCTCACGGCCAGGGAGAACCGCTCTAAAGTAACTGGAAAGGAAGAAAGAGAAAGTGAATGGCATCCCTTTGGACCCTTTGGACCCTGTTTGGAAGAGGACATCGTGGTGATAACAGATAGAGGTGGCGTGCTACAGTCTTTCCTTGGTGATCGGTTCAAGGGGGACACAGCCCGCCCCGGGGAGGTGGGAGCAGGGCCAGCACAGTCACTTCACCCTTGTCAGCAGGGATGATTACATCAGAGTACACGGCCGTGACCATCAGCAAAGCTCCATCCTAAAATGGTACAAATGAGCTTATTTATGAAACAGAAATAGAGTCACAGATGTATTACAGAAAACAAATTTATGGTTATGGGGGGGGGAGGGGGAGGGATACATTGGGAGATTGGGATGGACATATACACACTGCTGTATATAAAACAGATAACTAATAAGAACCTACTGTATAGCACAGGGAACTCTTCTCAATACTCTGTAATGACCTATATGGGAAGAGAATCTAAAAAAGCGTGGATATATGTATATGTATAACTAACTGATTCACTTTGCTGTACACCTGAAACTAGCACAACATTGTAAATCATCTATACTCCAATAAAAAATAAGTTAATAAAATTAAAAAAATAAAAAATACACCGCCGGGAGGCCCTGGGTTCAGCCACCATATGGCCCGTCCTCTCCCCCATGACCACACTGCCTGTTCATGTCCTGTGACCACCGTCTAGAGGACTCCGCCTGTCTTTGTAAATTTGGCGGTGCTACATTTTCTCTCTCAAGTCTCCATCGTGATTCCCACCGTGTTAAGTCTTCTCTGGGTATGAATGATGGGGGCCCAGTGTGGACTCAAGCAAACCCAACAAGTCCCCCAAATATTTCAAGTCGCATTTCCCCTACCATCTTTCTCCAACAGGACGGTGGAGAGAAACCAAGAAGGTCTGCAAAAAAGATTAATGATCCATTTTAACTGGCCATGAAAGCTCTAGTAATATCAACCGAGACACTTTACACAAATTACACTCCCCTTCTCTATGCTGGTGGCCCAGCTCTCACTCAAGGCCCATTCGCGTGAGCGCCCTTTTCAGTGTAAATAAGCACGAAACCACAACTGCGCCCCATGCATGCTGCTTTGACTGTATTGTTTCTTTCTCGAAAATGCTCCCATGATTCCCTGCCACCCTCAGATTTAAATCCACTTCTTTCGACAGGCATTAAGGCTTTAACTGAGTGACCCCGTGTAGATGAGCCTCTTATTTCCAGACTCAAAGTTGCATTCACTCTTCACCTGTCGTCACCCTTCACTGCCGTCTACTGGGCAATCTCACCTCCTGCCTTTGAGGGCAGCATAGCTCAACCACCCATCCAACGGCTCAAAGCCACTGGCCATCCCCTGGGTCCAGCCCATTTTCCACAATGGAATATTACTCAGCCATAAAAAGAATGAAATAATGCCATTTGCAGCAACATGCATGGACCTGGAGATGATCATACTAAGTGAAGTAAGTCAGACACAGAAAGAGAAATATCATATGATATCGCTTATATGCAGAATCTTAAAAAAAATGATACAAATGAACTTATTTACAAAACAGAAGTAGACTCACAGACTTAAGAGAATGAACTCATGGTTACCGGGGGAAAGGTGGCGGGGGAAGGATAGATTGGGAGTTTGGGATTGACATGTACACACTGCTATATTTAAAATTGATAAGCAACAAGGAGCTACTGTAAAAAATAAAAAATAACACCCCCCCGCCAAAAACAAAATCCGCACTCGATGTTCTTTGGATAATCTTTTAGAAGGTGGCTATTTTATTTGGTAGAGGTTTCTGCTGTGACGTGGCATCTTCCTCAGCACAGGCCGTGGACATCTAAACACTTTCTCCTGGCCTCCTCGGAGGGCTACTAGATTCTCACCCTCCCCTCTCCCCTCCCTGGCGTGGTCCCACATCCATGCGTCCAGCTGCCTGTGTGCTGGACTCCACTGTGACACCTTTACTTGTTCACGAGACACGGCACCCAGGCGAGCAGCTGCTCCCTGAAATTCTGTATTGATACATCTAAACCAAACCAGTTGGGCCCCACGCCTAGGCATCCCTTTCCTGAATTTTCCCACTTCAGTGGGAGGGGCTGTCATCCACCTGCCCCCAGGCCCAAATCTTTGATTTTCCCTCCTGTCGCCATGCCTGCGGACGCTCCTTGCCCCTCAAAGGCACCCCTTCCCCGTGGCACAGCTGCCGCTCTGATGCCTGCAGAACCCTTCTAACTTGCTGCCCAACCCTGAGGCCCAGCCCTCCTCTCCTGCCACCGTAGGAAGCCTGGCACTGCCCTCTTGCTTCTCCTCTCCTCCACCATCTTAGTCCCTCTGCCCTGGACAAGACGTCCTCTCCAAAGGCTCCTCACCATCCTCAAACCACGGCTTGGTCCTCGGCCCACGTGACCCTCTCCCTCTCTCCTCCCAGTCTGCCCAGAGACCACCCTCTGCCAGGCCCAGTGGATGGAGGGGTCAGCTGCACAGGCTTGGAGTCAGATGGACCTGACCTGACATCCTCAACGGTGCTGCCGCCACCAGCCTCCTCGGACGACAGATGAGTCACACACTGGCTGAGCCTCAGTTTCCTCACCAGCCACATGTGGAGAGGGTGCCGGGCTCCTGGCGTCAGTGTGAGGACTCATGCAGAGGCTGGATGTCAGTGCCCAGTGCCGGGGGGGCACGGCACCCAATTCTCTGCACCTCTAAGGAGTTTTGTCTAATTTTTCCCCATCACACTGATTTATTCCCGTTTGATGCATTGGCGTGACATGTTACACGCTGGGTTCTTCTTTTTGAGTCTTGTTTTGGTTTTTAGGTGCACACACTGCCGTATCACAGGAGGGAAGAAGCTCCGGGCTCCGGAAGACAGCCTGGGTCTTAGCCTGTTTGTTCTATGCCCGTCCTGCCCAACAGGCCTCAAGTCATGACCCAGTTTTTGGAACCGGACTGGAGTGCACTTGTGGGGACACAGGACCCCACGGGTGGAGCTTCCCCTTAACTGGCCCGCTGCGTTTTATGAATCGATCACCTCTCACTCCTTTGACACAAACGATAAAAGCCAACCTTGACAACTGCAGGTCAAACAGAAGCAGGGCTCACCGATTCCTTGGCTGTTTCCCCTCGCCTCAGAGTCAGGGTGACAGATGCTCTCATGCCCAAAGCGGGTTTCTCCCCCACCTCCCCCTGCTCTGATTTCTACCGAGTCCTGAAAGAGGAAGGAAGGGCAGAAATGTGGCCCGCAGCTCTTGGGGCCCAGTGACAACCCCAGGGGAGCAGCATTGCACGGGTGACACTTCACTCTCCTCTCCCTCCTCCCGCCTCCACTTCTAAATAGGAAAATAACCCTCAAAATGAAAGCAGTTGCGGTATCTACTTTCCTCTCCCTTTGTTACTGATTCAAGGAGCTGCCTGCCTAGTGAGAAAAGAAAGGATGCTGCAGCCAGATCAGCACCCACAGAACACGGGTCGCACTGGGGCGCGCTCTTCCTAAAGAGACTCGGGAGGGGATCATCTTCCTGGTTCCACGTTTCAATTGTTGTAACCGCTCTTAAGTGTTCCAGTGCCTGCCATTTACTTCCGTAGGGGCTGCAGAGGTTCCCGCCTGTCTGAGTACAGTCAAGCCCTCCTTGGTTCAGCCTTTCCACCCTGTGTGACAAAACGATCAGCCTGACAATAGAGGGAGAACAATAGATTTTTAGGTAACATACTTGTTAGCTTTGAGGTTGTTAGCTTTGAGGTTGGGGAGGGAGGTGAGAGGGATGCGTAGAAAAAAATGACCTGATTGAAGTAAGAAACAAAACCAAAAAAAGTGGTAGTTGGGGAGAAAAAAATGATAGGCATGAAATACATAGGCCTCCCCTTCGACGAGCTGGTGGATAAATTATGTACAACGGCCAAACCCCTGCAGCCATTTCTGAAAGGCAGACAGGATTTTGCAACACGAGGGATACCCTAAAACTCAAAGAAATGCTTGTGCCTAGGATGCTATCATGATGACGTGTTGATACAAATAATGGGGGAAAGTAAGAAGAACCAAATGCACAACGTCATCGTCCTTTTTGAAATATGGCTGGTGAGACTGGGCACAATCGTTAAGTTCGCAGGCACAGCTGGCCTGGACATGTTACAGAAGGGGTTGTATTTCTCAGGAATCCTGTCTCAGAATATTCTTTCAGCTTTTCTGTCAATCCCTATGACAGGGCCCTGGGAACCAGGGGTCCTGCCCCGGTTGTCAAGCTTTAGAGAGCCCTGCTCTGGCATTCCTCTGTCCACAGCCTTCCCCACGGGCTAATGGGGGAGCGCCCGCCTGGAGCCCCCATCTGACTTCTCCAGCCCAAGTAGCTTGAGCTTCTCTGCTGGGAATGCTCTCCTCCTGGTGTGTGCACCCTGGACCCATGGGGTGGCCAAGGGGAAGCTGTTGGGAGGGGTGTAGACAGACCTTGGGTGTCTAGGCTGGAGGAGGTACACAGTGTGGAATGCAGCTGTGGATGGGAAAGAGGGAGGTGGGGAAAGGGGGATGCTTTTCCCCAGGCTGCAGAGTTCACAAAACTTCCAGGAGTCTGAGAATTCTAGATTCCCACCTGGCCTTCTGGATGAATAAAGCTACATGTGCCACGGCGGGAGGACGGAGTATATTTTCTTCACTGCTTTGTAATCTTGTCTGGTACCCGCACTGTGGGTCCCACACACAGTGGTGCAGGCTCAGGCTAGAGAATAAGGACCCAGTGGGAAAATACAGGCTCACCCAAGCCTCTTCAAAGCCAGGCCCCCCGTCCATCCCTGGAAGGAGGAAACTCAGTCCCAGCTGAGTCTCCAGAATGGCAGGAAAATGTGGCTTTCGCCTCACGTACCTACAGTGAAGATGAGGAAGCCAGCCTCCATGTTGGGGCAGCAGAAATGGGGAGGCTGACACCTGCCCCTAAACAGAAGGTCCTACCTGGAGGAGTGTGAGCTGGGCACGCCAGGGCATGGCGCTGCGCCCAGCACAGGGTCCTCCCTGGCCCCGGAGGCGGGCGTCCCACCTGGCTGGCTTGGGCCTGCCTCTCCCTGGGAGCCCCAAGGGCCAGGTTCCCCTGACGCCCATGTGCAAGGTGGAAGAGTGCAGTGGCTGTCCCTCAGCGGTCCCCTCTCACCTGCGAGTGACAGCCGTGCTCGCGACACCCTTTGCAGAACTATCTGTCACTCCAGGCTTCTGAAGTCCCCCTCCCACCTCTTCTTCACAACATAACAGGGAAATGTTGAAAGAGAGAGAGAGGGCTGCGTCTCTGCAGAAAGAACTCCAGCTCTGTGTTCAGAATCAGCACAGAGGGGGAACGGGGGCTTTTAACTTCTTGGCAGCTAACAGGTGTAGCAGTTCCGGCCTCCTGCCCATTGAGATGGGCTGAAAGGGCGTGGAGCCGACCCTTGGGAGCCTCTGTGCCAGGCAAGGGTCCTGGCTCCCCTCTCCCTCCGCACTCCCACGCCCCCCCCCCCCCCCACCTGCTCTGTCCTTGTTGCTGGCCCTGCAGCGCTTGCCTGTTCCTCCCTCAGCTCACGGGATCCGTTCCAGAGAGCAGGCAGGACACGCGGGGCATATACCACACTCCCCTCCTCTGTGACCACGAGCATGACAGGAGCTCAGAGGTGCCTCTTCCCGAGGCAGACAGGCTCCAGTTCCCTGTAGCTAAGTCTCAGTGCACTTTCTGCCTGAGTCCTGGGACCTCAGCACTTCCAAAGGATGGGGACGGGGCCCTCTGCTCCTCCGGTGCAAACCCTCCCTTCAACCCCTACTGCCACCATCTCCATGCAGATCTGTCCTCTCGCTTGCTGGCCACACTCACTGGTTTTGGGCTCCGCTCCCCATCCATCCCCACCCTGGGCCAGGAAAATTCCCCTCAAGGGAGCCTGGGTCAGAGGGTCCGCCTCCAGCTCAGCCCCTCCACTGGCGTCCTACTGTCTGCCCGGCAAAGGCCGAGCTCTGCAGTGCAGGACTCAGCACACCCAGCCCGCCCCAGCCCACTCTTGCAGGCTCGTCGTCTCAACACTCGTCCTGGCCCCTCCCCCGGAAGCCTCCCTTCTGGTGGAAGAGGCGCATTGGCATCCCCTGGACAAGCCTGTCACTCTATCACCTTCGTCTTTGCCCACGCCATAGCCTCCTCCTGGAACGCACTGCCACACTTCCAACTTTGGGATCCTATTCACACTTCAAGACCCAGCACCGAGGGGCCCTCTGTGAAGCCACCTTGGAGTCCTGCGGCATCTGCCAACTACTGGTACCCCTCCCAGGCTCGGCAGCGTCCACTTGCACGAGGGTACGGTGTTCACATCTTATTGCCTCTCCTACTCCTAGCCCAAAGTCTACAAGTAGGAGGCACTGCCAACTTTGTAAGCAAATAAACTACACTTCTCTCCACTCCTTTGAAATCTGTAAGAACTCTGCCCACGCAGGGGGAGGGCGTGGGCCAGCAGGGCCTGCACTGCTGGAGGGAGGTAGAAGGCCAGCGTGGCCAGGCCCTGTGGTGGGAACAGTGACAGGGTCTCACTGACGGCTGGGAAGCCTGGACTTGGTCCGAGCTGTGGGAACGAGACGCGGATAAACGGCGGCCAAGTTCTAGATGTGGGCAGTTCCTGTGAGGAGGGGGCGGCCGTGTGAGGGGCCGAGCCCTGCCTGCAGTGTCTGGGCCTCGGGAGGGAGGCTGTATCCCCCTCCCCATGCCTGCAGCGTCACACGCCCATTCGATCTTCCTTCCCTGGGTTCTTTCCCATGAAGCTGGTGACAAAGGACATCCATCTGTGGTCTTTGGCTCGGGTCAGGCTTGAAGTCACGAGAGGGAGCTCACTCATCACGGATTCTCCGGGAAGAGTCCTTTCAGCCCAGAGCAAGCGTGGCCATTCACTTGGGAAGCCATGAGGGCCTAGCTCAGCTGGACTCCTGTCTCCGGAACCCACAGTCTTCCCGTACGCGGGAAGCTGCCCGCCCTCAGGTGCATGGGGTGTCCTCTCGCTTGTTCGATGTGGTCCCTGTCTCACCTTGACCAAGGAATGCTGCCTGGGGTCTGGTCCAGACCAGGAGGCAGAGCGAGAGGCAGCCATCGGTGGTGGCCATATCGCCCTATCTTCTCCCTGGCAGACAGCCCTCCCCGTGGGAGTGTCCCGACCACCTGCAGATCCCTCGCAACTGCCGGGAAAGGCAACTCTGACAGTGACACTCAGCTGGGGGGTCACACCCCTCCCTGCCGCTGATCCACCAAGAGAACAGGAGCTGACGGAGTTTGGAAAACCAAGAACTGTGGACCCCAGGAGGGTCACGGACAGGACGGCCGTGAGCCATCGCCCAGGGCCTGGCATCCACTCCGATGTTCCATTGTGAGGGAGTCTCCTCTCAGTTTAACATCATGCTTCTGCTCAGGACTGGGGTGTCTCTGTGGCTCCCAGGCCTCTCTGCCCTTCGCCTGTCTCAGCGTCTCACTTACATGCCCCAGGCCCCGCTCGTGCCCCAGGTCCAAGTGAAATCTCATCCCGTCCGGTCTCCCGGTGCCAGAGCCAACCCCTCCCTCGTCAGCCTCCGCCTTCCCTCCTACCTCACCCTTCACGTCCGATCACTCTCAAGGTCCCGTAGATTCCTTCCCTGTAACATCTCCGGAACCCCACCCTCCGCCCCAGTCCTGCCGCCATCGCTTCTGAGTTCGTTTGCTCCCAGCTTCTTCCTGGACAGCCTCGCCCAGCCTCCCTGGTCCCGATTCCCCTCCACACCACAGACGGAGGCGTCTCCCTAAAGCCCCAAGCAGGCCATGCCTGCCTCTGCTCTGAATCTCTCCCAGACCCCCACTGACTGTGGAGGTGGACAGTGAAAGCTCCCGCACGTGGCCCACACGGGCCCTGCGGGACCCCGACTCCCACCCTCTACGTTTGCCCTGCACCCTGGACGCACCACACCACAGGCGCTTTCCCAAGTCACCCGTGCACTTCATGCCTCCCATTTTGCTCTTCCTTCTGCTTGGGATGCGCTTGCCACCTACATACTAAAGGTAAATCTTGCCCATCCATCGAAAATCAAGGTCTCGGGGCTTCCCTGGTGGCGCAGTGGTTAAGAATCCACCTGCCAATGCAGGGGACACGGGTTCGAGCCCTGGTCTGGGAAGATTCCGCATGCTGAGGAGCAACTAAGCCCGTGCGCCACAACTACTGAGCCCAAGTGCTACAACTACTGAAGCCGGCGCGCCTAGAGCCCGTGCTTTGCAACAAGAGAAGTCACCGCAATGAGAAGCCCGCGCACCGCAACCAAGAGTAGCCCGCGCTCGCCACAAGTAGAGAAAGCCCATGTGCAGCAACGAAGACCCAGTGCAGCCAAAAGTAAATAAATTTTTTTTAAAAAGTATATCTAAAAATATCAAGGTCTCAAACACTGATCGCCTCACCTGGGACTTTGTGGGGAGCCACGTGAACCCCACACACTGGCCGACGTCTCTCCCATGTTCTCCCAGTGCACCAGGTCTGGGGTAACTCTCATCCCAGCTCCTTGAGCAATTCTAGGTATGATTTTCTATATTAAAAAAATGATCCCATATCCCATATTCTAAAGTTGAACATATTTGCAATAAACATAAACTTACATTTAGGTTTTAAAGGACAACCTGTGTCCTGCCATCTGGACTATAAGCCCTTTTGGCTGCCCTCTTGGACACAGAATCATTTTCACCTATAATCACAGAAATCTGTTGGAATGTATTTTATTTTCTAGGCTGCCAATTAAGAGAGAATTTCTGAGTAATTTTTAGGAAAAAAAATCCCCATAGATAGCTTCATCCATCTTTATTTACACTGATGTTACATAAAATTTCCCCATTGAGGATTCAACATGCACTTTGATGGACCACATCAGGGGTCCTGAGTCAGTTAGGGGAGGTGAAATACTGATGAAATACTGATGAAAACCTCACTTTTAGTTATCTGGTGATCCTTTCCCCATCTAACATTTTATGCCACTTTCAGCATATATCAAAACTTGTTTAACGATTATATCTCAAAGGATTGAATGCTCTTTTTTTTCTTTTCAGTTCTCACGTTTCTGAGTAAAAGCCATCATGTTCAAGTTAATAGAGTATTATGTTTCCTCTGCAAACAAATTCCCATAATTCATAAACAAAGAGAAAGGTAAATTCATGAAGAGGAGACACAGCACTATTTTTCCACCTGACATTTGGGATCTAGGTTAAAAATAATGTTTTTGTCTCTGGTGATTTATCAAACTCCAGATTTCATAAAAGATAAAGATGCACTGAAGAAGGAACACATCATCTTAATGCTTCATTTTGACACTTTGGGTCTCTAAAAAGCATGTATTTTGAAGCTCTCCCCTCCAGAAACTCAATTGTTTCCATGATTTGCACAGTGAATTCTTGTTTTTCAAGCACACTTAAGTGAGAACATGCCAGGAGACACCTTGAAAGAAAATGGTCACATTTGAAACATACAGATTATTTATAGATAGAAAACTCAAAGAACTGAAAGAAAATCTGGTTGTCAACAGACAGTTGCTTTTTCTATGTTTTCTCTGTAGCTCAATTTGGGTTTTGTGTGGGTGGCTCATGTGAACTCAAAGGTTATTTGCTAAATGTTTTGTGAGATTAGAACATGTTGTCCTTTAAAACCTAAATGCAAGTTTATGTTTACTGCAAATATGTTCAACTTTAGAATATGGGATATGGGATCATTTTTTAAATACAGACAATCACACCTAGAATTGCTATGATATAACAAGATTTCCTATGCTTCTATTTTTCATTCACAGTTTAGAAGGTCTTATTCTTAATCATATTCCTAGCAGAAATCTCACAATATAGAGAGTTACGCAGTGCAAATTTTTGCTTTTTCACCTTTTGGGTTAATTTCACCTGCCAACTTGAACACTGATGAGCCTTATTTTGAAAATACTTAGGTACCAGGAGCTGGAAAGTCAGTGTGGACCATAGCTCAGGTCTTTGCAATTCATCATATAAGGTACATTTTTCGATCACACAGTGTACAAAGGAGCAAAAAAAAAAAAACCTTTTTTTTTTTTTTCAAAAGGCAGGGACGGTTTATTTTTCTTGCCTCTTTAGCAATGCTCAGCTACCAGATTCAGGTCCAACAAGCACTTATGAGCCCCACCAAGTGGGCAGATGGCGGCAGTCTGCTGGATTCGAATCCCCCTTCCGCTGTGTGGCCCTGGGCAACTTATGTAGCCTCTTTGTGCCTCAGCTTCCTCAGAAGGAAACTGGGTAGATGGTGGTCCCTCCCTCATTGCCCTGGTGGGGGATTAATGAGTGCTCATTAATCTCACACAAAGCCTGTGAGATAGAAAAAATAAGAAGCATGATTCAGAGACAAAGGCGATTGAGAAGAGCGAAAAGCAGCACAGGCCAACTTTAACCCAGGTAAGTACGTGTTCAATAAAATACAAAGAAAACCACCACCCCCGCCCCCCGAAAGTTCAAGAACACTAGAATGCCCATTCTTCGGCGTTCATCTGCAGGAAGGAAAGTCCTTGGGGAGTTGAGGGTGGGAGGGCTTTTCTCAAAATCTGATACTAAAAAGTCTTGGGGTCAGCCAGCCCCGGGGCGGAGTCCCAGCTCCACAACTTAGATCAGTGTGATCCGAGGTGACTGTTCACCCCCGAGCTGAGTTTCCTCAAAGGCTGTGTGAGGTTGTGGTGGAGACTGAAGAAGTGACAGGGTCCAGGCGCTCAGCACGGCCCTGGCTCAGAGGAAGCACCGAACAGGCGGAGACGGAGGCCATCAGTCCAGTCAGCCAATATCCCGGGGCCCGGAAGGTAGGTGACATTTATTAGGGTCTGGGTCCAAGTACTGTGGCTAAATTCTGTCCCTCACGGGCCTCTGCAAAACAAATATCCTCCAAGAGTCTGACCTGGCTTTTTCCTCGTCTCCCTCTTCCGAGTGCGACAGAATCTTCAAGGTCATCTGTCATAAAACTATCTCAGAAATTGTCACCTCCAGCAAAGAAGAGTGAGTTATCAGAGCTCTCTCGGGACCTCCCAGGTGACACACTCCCGGGTGCTGGGGTGAGCAGGGTCCCCGGGGGCTCTGGCGAGGGTCGTGTGACAGCACTTCTTGAGAAGGCAGTACTTGGGGTCTTCGGGTCTGGCTGACACAGACCTCAAGTGCACCTACGTGGCCTGGGGCTTCAGGGAAGGAAACCCCGCGTTATGATGAAGGGAGCGGCCTGCGTGATGTCGCAAAAGAGATCTTCCTCCGCTCACTGGAGCCCGGGAGCCACGCTCCCTCACACCTGCTCTCCCAGGACAGGGAAGGCTCGGAATGTGGTCCAAAGTTGGGCGTCGGCATTTTGGAACTTTCTCTCTTCCTGTGTCTATTTGATGAGGCACAAAATTTAAATCCGATGTGGCAAAGTTGCACGCTTTGTGCAGGGTTTCCGGGCTTCAATGCTCAGATCCAGCTAAACAAACTCTTCTTTTTAAGAGCCATCATGTATGTGAGCAGAGTACCCCCTGCTCCTACTCCAAACAGCCTCCATCCGGGCGCCTCCACTCTCTTCCTCTCTCCCTCTTGATATTGTGCCGGTTCTCATGTTCTCTTCTCCCCACGTGTTGCCACCTCCTGGGTTCCCAGAGGGAGCCTCTCTATTGTCCCAGACTCTGGCATTAGGGACCCAGAGTCCCACAGAGTGTGCAGGACATCCACGGGGGCCTCTCCCGGCCACCGCACCCTCTGACGTGGACCCATCAACTCCCAGTTGCCCTCTTTGCTCTCAGGAACAATGGGTCTGAGACGTGTCCTCCCCATGTGAGAAGGACAGAGAAAATGAGGCCAGAAACGGTCCTTCTCTTCTCCATTGTCGGAGCCTCCAAGATGCTGGTCTGTTGGGATCTAGCAGCAAATCGTACCTGCCCACCATCCCCTCGCCTGCTTCCACCACCCACATATTTAACGAGTGCCAGACAAAGAGGAAGGTCAGCAGCAGGGCAGGGGTACCCCAGCTCCTCCCTCCATCAGAGGGAGCCCTCAGGGCTCGCTGGGACTGCTCTAAAACTCCTGGGCCCAGCAGAGGATGCTGATGGGAGAGGAAGGCACACAGGCTGTCACAGCCAAGGGAGCACCTGTGGTACTCACCCTGCTCCCCCACCTGCCAGACCTCCATCTCCAGCGGTCACAGCAGAATATGGCAGAAACCGTTATCCAAAGAACGAGATGTGCTGACTTTTGACTTTTAGTTCCACCCCAGAGGTCATGTTTGCCCTTCAAGCTGGGAGGACTCAGGGTTTGGAGGGACTTCTGTAGTTAAGTGTAAGGGGATGACAAGTTCCTCAACTCACACTGGACTTTGGGATGAAGTTGTGGCATTTTATTTTTCTGCGCTTGCATATAAAGCAATGTGCATTCAAGGAGGTGATAAGTGTATTCCCGTAATTTCCTGGAAGATGAACGCCAAAGCTAAAGCTAAATCAAGGTGAATGTAATTTGCATAAAGAATAGCCACATTAACAATGGGGAGGAAAATGCTGATCCCATGAATACTGGAAAAAGGACTCACAGATAAAATGCAGAAATAACGCTTTAATAATGCATGTGATCACATTTTTATTAACAAAGGACGTCTTGTTTGGAAGCAAATACATCCTTGAGACGCGTCTAAAATTAATCCTCCGATAGGCAGAAATCCACACTACTTATATATTCTAATTATAGTTACAATATAGTTATAGTTATTAAGCTGCGCTTAATGCAAACATTCTAAACTCTTAGTCACTTCATTAAGAACCAGAAAAGGGACTTCTTGAAGCATAATGAGAGCTACTCACAAGCTTTGAGAAAGAAAACGAAGAGATAATTCTGCATAGAGCTGGAGAATGCCGGATGTAATTTATTTAATAAAAGTGCTTAGTGTCTCTCTTTTGGGTTAGGAATTGGTACACCCTTAGGGGTTCAGACAGTACCATGCTTCAGCACTCCTATTTCTAGGGCAAGATAAAAATGTGTATCAGAGAAAAGTAATCATTTATCATCGTAATGGTTACATCCCACTTTAGAAACCACTAGAGACTGCTTAACATTTTTATTTCCAACGTGGTTTTCCTGAGTCTTCAGGTGACAAATGGAAACTGATGCCAGAAGGCTTTTTTTCCGTTTGTTCCTTATAAAAATGGCTAGATTTTCATCTGGGGTGACGCTCAGGTCTGTGCTTTCGCAGTCTGATCCTTCCCTTCCCGCTTTGTGTGGTTCCTTCAAAAGTCTCCAAAGGCAACATCTGGGTCCAGTCAACGAAGACAGATGGGCTCCTTCTACCTCCTCTCCCGGCCCCTGGAGACCTCTTCCCAGGGCGGGGGCTGGGGGTGGTGGTGGTGTTGTGTGCTATTTGAACGTAATGACAGGCTGACTAAATTTTTCCTGGGTAGTGTGTTCAGGGCATTTCTACCATTAGAACCCATTCTGTATCCTTACAGACCTCCTCATTATGGATGGATTTCTCTATCTCAAAACATTCCTAGGATTTCTAGATGCTGTCATTGAGTCCTATTATTTTTCTTGTTATTCTTATGATTTTTCTTCTGTGACTTTCTACGGCCAAATCCTCTTCATCTGTCATGGAACTGGAGGCCAATTTCCTAAAAATCATCACTCTTGCTTACCATGGTTATTAACCAATAAAAGATTCAGAATCAATCTGGATTTCTTCAGTGCTGTGGCAACATCAAATCCTTGACATTTCTTCCTGGTGTTAAGACTTCATACATTGGAACCTAACCCGTTTAATCTTTGTCTGTTTCTTCCTCTTAAGAAAAAGGATCTAAATGTTCCACTTTGGTTATGGGAACTAAGGTTTTTGTAGATTAGTAATTAACAGTAATAAAAAAAGTTTTATTGAACACTAACCATGGGTCAGGTTCTAAGATTCAAGTATCTTCTCAATGGCCCCCCCGAGATAAATATCACATTATCTACATTTTGTAAATGAAGGTGAGACCTGGAGTCCACAGGGTTCATCCTTGTGTCCCAGGAAGGGCAAGATCTGGTGAGTACACGGGATCCCAGAGGGAGGAGCCCAGGTGCTGGGGCCACAGCACCCTGGAGAACTGAGCCATAAAGGTACACAAAGTGGAGGAGAAGGCCTGGGGCATACTCGCCTTCCATAAGGGTGTCTTGAGCATTATTTCATATCCCGGATAAGTTTCAGCCTGATCAACAAATCTGGAAAAATAACCCACTGACAGAAGAGGGGTGGTTTACCTAAATTTCCTAGGGGTGAGGTAGGTGCTGAGAGCACCAAGACAGTCCAGGAAGCAAGCCCCCAGGGGTTCCGGAATCCGCGGCAGGCAGGTCAGCGTGGAGCTCAGATCCCGCTCCCTCGCCCCGAAGAGCTGTCCGGATGGTCCAGCCCCGGCACCTCCTGATGATAACTGAATCCCACGTGGAGATGTCCCCACAGAGAGGATGGAGTGCGCGCGGGGACTCGGCAGTTGGGTTTGGGGTTGTGATGGATGAACTGGCATTCTGGTTTCTGTATCTGTCCCTTTTGAGTTTGATTAAGGAGCGTCAATTCCCCGGAGCCTCATATACGGCGGGTGTACCGGCAGATTAAAACTCCTCAATCTGCAAACCAGGGAACCCAATCCTGTACCTTACTGACCCACAGGGGAGGGAACGTTTTGCCCTTTCCTTTACCTTCTCGGACCCTCTCCTTCCTCCTCCTTCCTCTGCCCCAGGGAGCAGAAGGTAGAAATCAGAGCCGGGGGTGTCGGCGAGGCCATCGTTATCACAGGGTGTGGTCACTGTGTTTAGAGGCCGGCCCTGGGGGTGGCGCTCCTGGCGGCCTCCCGGACCCCGTGAAGAGCCCGTGCTCCTGGGAAGTTCACCTGAGCACGTGCACACTCACCTGAGCATTCTCGTTCCCGTCCTTGCTCTTGAGCCCTATGCCATGAGGCTCACCAGGGTCCCAAGCACTGGACCGCACTCAGAGGGAGGGGAGAGGCCTGCCTCCGTCTACACCGAAACTACTCACTCCAATCCAGCTCTTGTCGGCTCTGAGCAAGGGTCCTGGGCACGCCCACAGCCATTAATAACGTGGCACTTTGCTCCTCCTGAGCTGCCTGGTTACTGAGGGAGGGTGCCCAGCTGGCGGGCTGGGCAGGAGGCAGGCACTCCTGGATTGATGTCTTGGCTCTTAGCAGAGCCCATCAAGGAATTCCAGCCCTGAGACAGCGCCCAGGGATGCGCTAGGACCGGCAGCCTGGCCCCGGAGCTGAGGTGGCGACCAAAACCTAGTCCTGCCTTCGGGGAGCCAGCAGTGCCCCTGGTGTGATGGAAAACTCCACACAGCAAACAACGCAAAGAGCGCCTTCCTCTTAGCACACTTTCCCTCCATGGAGAAGGGCATAGGGATGAATAAACAAATGGCTCTTGAGGTTAAACAATAATCTCGAGAATAATTTGCCATATCTTCACGCATCTCTCTCTGTTTTCAATGTTTCATCTTACTTTACGTGATTTTGGTGTTTTGAGGGCAAAATGAACATTCACACCTCCTCACCCTCAGCACGCTGACGGTTTGGACTGTAGCAACCCCTGCTCAGATGCAACAACCAAAAATGTCTCTAACTGTCACCAAATGTCCCCTGGAGGGCGCGATCCCCTCTGGTCGAGAACCCATAGCTTTAAAAGGTGGTACTAGTCCTTGCTAATTTGGGGGTTAGGTTTGAGTAGTTTCAGTACTTGAACTTCTTCAGGCAGTGATCCCATTAAAACACCCTCACTTTACCTACCCCCGTCCCGTTTGTTTATTTGGGAATGACAGTCACCATTGGGCAGAGGGCCAATGCTGAGGGACCAACATTTAGCCAGCTGGCTCCTGGCGAGTTTAACATTAGGTTTTGTGGGTGTCATTTGGTCAGTGTTCCTAGCACGTTGGGAGTTATCTGGGGACCCTAAATTCAACACAAGGGCTCAGACCAGAGTGGGGACTGTCCTTTCTCTGTAGAGTCAGAGTTCCAGATAACCCGGAAGTCACTCAATCCCGAATATTTGACAAGAGCCCACTGACCTCTGTGAATGTGTGCCAGAGACAGGCAGGTGACGTGGTGAAGACATGAGCTCCAGGCACTGAAAAAGTCCTCCTTCTCGGTTGTCACCTGCCAAATTGACAGAAGAAAAATAACCGCTGATGATATTCTGAGAGAATCGAACTTCCTAGCAAGGCAGATGGCAGATAATGCACATTTCAGTACAACCAGTAAGCGGGGGTATGTTGCACGCAAGACCTAGGCTAGCCTCTGTCACCCCCAAAAGCTATTCGTTAGATGGAGAAATGCCATAAACATACTGAGTCTAGTTTATGTGTTTCTATTAATTCCTCACACATACCAAGCATGGCCACCACCAGTTGCCAATTCTTGAGCTCTGACAGGCATCGAAGAAACAATTTGAAGGCGAGGGATACAGAACGTGAGACGGTTTTTAATCAGGTCACTCCATGCCTGGAGAACTCTAAATACCAGAACGAACTACTTAAATCTAATCTGCAACAAAATGGACCCACCTTCCCTTCCCCCTCCCCCCATTGTACTCAGGTACTGCCACATGTTTTCAAATTCTTTTTTTTTTTTTAACGTTTTTATTGGAGTATAATTGCTTTACAATGGTGTGTTAGTTTCTGCTTTATAACAAAGTGAATCAGTTATACATATACATATGTTCCCATATCTCTTCCCTCTTGCGTCTCCCTCCCTCCCACCCTCCCTATCCCACCCTTCTAGATGGTCACAAAGCACAGAGCTGATCTCCCTGTGCTATGTGACTGCTTCTCACTAGCTAGCTATTTTACATTTGGTAGTGTATATATGTGCATATATACACTACCACTCTCTCACTTTGTCCCAGCTTACCCTTCCCCCTCCCCGTGTCCTCAAGTCCATTTTCTAGTAGGTCTGCGTCTTTATTCCCATCTTGCCCCTAGGTTCTTCATGACCTTTTTTTTTTTTTTTTTTGATTCCATATGTATGTGTCAGCATACGGTATTTGTTTTTCTCTTCTGACTTACTTCACTCTGTATGACAGACTCTAGGTCCATCCACCTCACTACAAATAACTCAGTTTCATTCCTTTTTATGGCTGAGTAATATTCCATTGTATATATGTGCCACTTCTTCTTTATCCATTCATCTGTTGATGGACACTTAGGTTGCTTCCATGTCCTGGCTATTGTAAATAGAGCTGCAAGGAACATTGTGGTACACGACTCTTTTTGAATTATGGTTTTCTCAGGGTATATGCCCAGTAGTGGGATTGCTGGGTCATATGGTAGTTCTATTTTTAGTTTTTTAAGGAACCTCCATACTGTTCTCCATAGGGGCTGTATCAATCTACATTCCCACCAACAGTGTATGAGGGTTTCCTTTTCTCCACACCCTCTCCAGCATTTATTGTGTGTAGATTTTTTGATGATGGCCATTCTGACCGGTGTGAGATGATATCTCATTGTAGTTTTGATTTGCATTTCTCTAATGATTAATGATGTTGAGCATTCTTTCACGTGTTTGTTGGCAATCTGTATACCTTCTTTGGAGAAATGTCTATTTAGGTCTTCTGTCAATTTTTGGATTGGGTTAAATCTAATCTGCAACAAAACCGACCCACCTTCCCTTCCCCCTCCCCCCATTGTACTCAGGTACTGCCACATGTTGTCAAATTCTTTCTTTTCTTTTTTCTCCTCTTTTGTCTTCTTTCTTAAAATTCTGCTTAAAAGCTTTTGCTTGAAATTCATTTCCTGACAGTTCTGGAGGCTGGAAGTCCAATATCAGGGTGCCAGCATGGTCAGGTTCTGGTGAGACTCTTCCTGGCTTGCAGAAGGCGGCCTTTTTTCTATTTTCACATGGCAGAGAGAGAGTGGTCTCTTTCTCTTTTTATAAGGAAACTCATCCCATCATGAAGTTCCCACCCTCATGACTTAATCTAACCCTAATGACCTCTCAAAGGCCCCGTCTCCAAATGCCATCACATTGGGAATGAGGGCTTCAGCACATGAACTTCGGGGGGGGGGACACAGTCGTTCAGTCCATAACAACATTCCTTTTGATTTTCATTATAGAAATGTATGTACAAATTCTTAGAGGAATCTTGTAATTTAAAGACTATGGACTTTGGGGCTTGAGAGATAAAAATTGAAACTATAGCCGCATTACTATCCACCTTTGTGGTTTGGACAAATTAGTTCACTTCTGAGCCATTAAAAATGTTTTTTTTTTAAATTTAGATATAACTGACAATAGCAATATGTTAGTTTCAGGTGTACAACAAAATGATTCAATATTTGTGTATATTGTGAAATGATCACCACCATAAGTCTAGTTCACATCCGTTCACCATAGTTACAAACATTTCTTTTTCTTGTGATGAAAGCACAGGGACTATAGTTAATAATATAACTGCTTGTATATTTGAAAGTTGCTAAGAGAGTAGATCTTACAAATTCTCATCAAATTGTTTCTTGAATGCCTGTCACATCTGCAGCATTGGCATTTGGTAGTGGCCGTATTTGACATGTGTGAGGAATGAGCCTCAAGATGGAAATTAAACTCACAAGACATTTATGGCATTTATTCATCTAACGAGTAGCTTTTTTCAACCCTACTCTGTGTAAGATGGTCTTTCAGTGACTCTAATGAAGCAAGTTGTTTGCTTTATTTTGTTTTTTAATCAGAGGGAAGTGAAGAAATATAACTGGAATAAAATAAGAATGAAGAAAATACACAGAAAAGAGAAAAAGGTGCCGAATCACAAAGCTGGCAGTTACAGTCATTCCGGGAAGGCAGATTCTTATCTGACCAGAGAAGAGTGTGAAATTTGGCACTCTGACTTTTTCTGGTTTCTTCTTGCCTTTGTTTTCCCCCATGGAGAAGGGCAGTGACACTCTGCAGTTAGCACTGAGTCTACACTTGGAGGCTGAACCAGAGCTTGATCTTCTGGTCTGCTCGCTTTGACCACTTGATCATGGGATGAAATGTGCCCCATATACCTCTCAAAGGCCTCCCTGCCTAGGGTGGGGGACAGCACCCTCCCCCTCGAAGCAAACTGAACGGCTTGGTATTTACACTTTCAGCAATTCTCTCTGCTCAAAGAAATAACACTCAAGTAGAAAGTTAGACTCTCTGTATCTGCTTCCCATTTGCTTCCAACTCATACCCCGAGTCCTCTGGTTGGAAGGTCACCTGCCTTCCCCAGCTCCCCAGTTCTTCCAGGGCCTGGAGGACGGACTCCTTTGTAAAAATCCTCCTGTAACAGAGAGCTTTGTGCTCCAGTGGAAAAACTGGCAGCACAGAAAGCCTCTACCCATGTATAATTTAGCATGGTTACCTGGGGCGGCAGTCACAGCTCAGAGGACCATGTCACATGCGCCTCGGGGTCCCCATCTAAAACCGGGGTATCTCTTGAGAGTGGAGGGAGAGGATAATGTCTGTCTCGTCCCCTGCACTGGTGTCACAATTACAAATGAAAAGACACAGTGGAGATAGGCAATTCTCAAAGGAACAGCCCACAGAACATCGCTGGCAGAGGCGAGGACAACAGCTGGCCAGACACACTCATGGTCCTGAAACTCTCCCATCACACTGCAGAGGAAAATGCCAGGAAGTCCATGCTGAAGCCCAGTGGACAGGCTCTCCTAAACACGGATCAGCTGCTCTCCACCACTGCATGGGAAGGAGAGAGGAAGGATCAACTATAATGTGGATGTGTCCAGGTAGAATTGCGGACACTTTTAGATTTTTTTAAAAGTCAACGTGTAAAGTAAGTTTTCACGGGACTGATCAAGAGAAAAGCAGGGACAGAAAACTGGCCGGACCACATGGAACCCTGCTTGAAGAAGGGACATCACATGGGGAAAGCTTGCAGAGGGACTTTTGCAAAACTGGCTGTGGCTTAATCCCTCCAACAGGATGAGGCAGAAGTAAAAAGCAAGTTCAAGTTAAGGGGAAAGGCCCCTTGAAGGCCTGCCAGCCAGCTCCTGGGTGCTTTTCCTTACATGTCAACACCACTGTGCTGCTGCAGGACCCACTCGAGAAGGCTCAGCGTAACCTCATCCTTGCTGGCAAGTGGCCCCTGGCATGGGCCACTTCCCAGATAGAAAGCCTGGCACGACTCACCCCCCACTGAAAAACAGCACCCAGGACTTGGAATGTGTTGACAGGAAGGCAGCTTTACGAGGGCAGATGCCCAGGAAAGCAACCGACTGAGAAGCCTCTGGTCCCTTGAGTTAGTTGATTGGCAGGAAGTAACAGGCTGAAGCCAACTGAGGGCTGCACAGTGCTCCACATGCCTAGGCAGGGTGGCCTTTGAGAGGTGTGTGGGGCACACTCCATCCCGTGCTCAAGTGGTCAAAGCGAGCAGACCAGAAGATCAAACTCTGGTTCAGCATCCAAGTGTAGACTCAGTGCTAACTACAGAGTGTCACTGTCCGCAATTGTAACCCCGCTGACAATTGCCTTTGCAATGCACAGAAAGTTTAAATTTACTTATTGCACAAAAACATTGTAAAACAACAGAAATCAAATATCTAGCCCTCCAACGTTACAAAATCTTAACATGAGGTTTCAGGAGAAAGGATTTTAAAAATGACATGGTGGTTGTTTACTTCAAGTGGTAGAGCTGCTCCTGAAAACTTGTGTGTAAATTAGCCGTATACAAAACAAACCCTTCTTAAAATGCACCAGGTAACAGGCACTGTTTTAAGCCCTTTAATTGCATTTGCTCATTTAGCTTTCAGAAGCCCTGCAGGTAAGCATTATTGATATCTTTTATTACCTTCATTTTGCAGGTGGAAAACTGTGACACAGAAAGTTTGAGGAACTTGCCCAAGGCTGCAAAGCTGGGTTTGGACTGGGTACCCAGCTTTCTGAGCCCACGTTCCTAATCACAGGGTACACTGCCTCCCAATGGACTCATGGGGAGTTAGTTCCCTGACCAACACCTGTCCTTCCCAAATACACAGTTTATAAAGATGTATTGTCACACCTGGTCAGGTTTGATGTGAACCACACCCCACACTTAAAGCCTCTAAGGGAAATAAATGCTTGTTTCCTAATAAGTCATCATACAGCTAAGACAGAGCTGAACTCATAAAGAAACCCCTGTTGCCTCATCTTTGGTGGATGCCCATATCCATTCCCCCTTTTTCTTTCCTAGAAACACCCCAAATAGCTTTGGGTAGCAATATACCCAGTTAAAAACACTTACCTCCCTACAGAGGAGCTACAAAAAAGCCTCAGCTAACGTCATATTTAATAGTCAAAGACTAAGTGCTTTCCCCCTAAGATCAGGAAGAAGATGAGGCTGTCCATTATCTCCACTTCTATTCAACATTGTACTGGAGGTCCCGGCCACAGCAATAAAGCAAGAAAAAGAAATTAAAGGCCTAGAATTTGGAAATGAGTAAGTAAGACAGTCTTCATACAAAAAGACGTGATGTTTTATGTAGAAAATCCTAAGGACTATATAATAAAGCTACCAGGACTAATAAGCCAATTAAGCAAAATCACGAGATACAAGACCCTGATATACAAAAGTCAATTGTATTTCTGTATTCTAGAAATGAACAATGGGAACTTGAAATTTCAATGCTGTTGCAGTAACATCAAACATATGAAATACTTACGGACACCTTTTACAAAGTACTTGCAATATCTGTACATGAAACTGAAAAAAATGTTGCAGAAGGAAATTTAAAAGGAGCACCTAAATAAAGGGAGAGATATACAGTGCTTGCGGGTCAGAGAACTCCATATTGTTAAGACATCATTTCTTCTCACCTTGATCTACAGATTCAACGCAATGCCAATCAAAATCCCAGCAGATATTTTTGTAGAAATTGAGAAGCTGATTGTAAAACATATGGAAATATAGAGGACTTAGAATAGTCAGAACAATTTTGAGGAAAAAAAAAAAGGTGGACGATTCACTAACTGATTTCAACACTTACTATAATGCGACAGTAAACACAACAGTATGGTATTGGGATAAGAATGAAATGTAGATGAATGGAAAAAAGTAGAGAGTCCAGAAATAGAGCCACACATGCATGGTCAACTGATTTTCAGCAGAGTCACCAAGGTAATTGAATGGGGAAAAAACAGTCTTTTCACCAAATGGTGCTAGAACAACTGAATAGCCACATGCAAAAACAAACAAACAAATGAATCTCACCCTTACTTCACACCATATACAAAAGTTAACTCCAAGTGGATCATGAGCCTAAAGGAAAGAGATAAATCTACAAAACTTCTGGAAGAAACTATGTGAGAAAATTCTAGTGACGTTGGGTTAGCCGAAGATTTCGTGATACATGACACAAAAAGGTTGAATTTCACCAAAATTAAAATTCTGCTCTTTCTGACACTGTTAAGAAAATGAAAACATGGATAATGGATTAAGAGAAAATATTTGTGAATCACATATATAATAAAGGGCTTCCATACAGAATTTATAAAGACATCTTACGATTCAATAGTAAGAAAACAAAATCCAGTTAAACAAACAGGCAAGAAATTTGAACAGACACTTCACCAAACAATACAAACGAATGGCAAATAAACACATGAAAAAGATTTGAGAAATGCAAATCAAGACCGCAATGAAATACCACTCTACACCCACTAGAATGGCTAAAATGAGTAAGACAGGCAATGTTAAATACTGAGGATGCAGGGCAACTAAAAGTTATTGCTGTTGGGAATGCAAGTGGTTCAGCCACTTTGGAAGGCAGTTTGGCAGTTTCTTATAAACATATACCTACTATGAACCCAGCCATTCCACTCCTAGATATTTACAAAAGATAAATAAAAACATATGTCCATACAAAGACTTGCACGAGAATGTTCATAGAAGCTTTGTTCATACTAACAAAACTGGAATCAATCCACATATCCACCAACTGGTTAATGGATAAACAAATTGTAGTGCATCTGTACCAAGGAACAGTACCCCACATTAAAAAGGAACACCCAACGTCTTGGATGGATCTCAAAAGCATTTTGTTAAGTGACAGAAGCCAGATATAAGAGACTATGCACTATGCTATTCCATTTATATTATATTATAAAAAAGGCAAACCTACAGCAAAAGAAAAATCAATGTTTTCCAGGAGTCAGAGTCAGGGGAAGGGATGAGACGAAAAGGGGCACAAAGAAATGTTTTTGGGGTGATGGAAATGTTCTATTGTGGTGGTGATTATAGGACCATATGCATTCAGTCAAAGCTCATTGATAAAATACTTGAAATTGGTGAATTTTAATATATAAAAATTATATATATTATTTTACAATATATATATTTATAATTATATTTATATATACATAAAGTAAAAAGCTGACATTTTAAAATGCTCACCTCCCCAGACTCCTTTGCAACTAGGGTTAGACATGGGACCCCCACGGCCAATGAAAGTAGGCAGAGGTTTACTGGGTGGTGCTTCTGTGAAAACTGTTTTCCTGATAAAAGAGAGCCTGAGCTGGCATGTGCCTTCTTCTCTTTGTCCTTTTTCTAGATTCCTGCTTGGAACTCAGCCATCTTGTGGGTGTAAGAACAGTTAAAAGCCACACTAAGGAGTTGTATTAGTTCCCTAGAGGTGCTGTGACAAATCACCACCATCTTGATGACTTAAAACAACAGACACTTATTCTCTGACAGTTCGAGAGGCTGGAAGTCCAAAATCTAGGTATGGGCAGGGCCATGCTCCCCCCAAAAGCTCTAGGGGAGAATCCTTCCTTGCCTCTCCTAGCTTCTGGTGGTTGCCAGCAACCTTTGCATTCCTTGGCTTGTGGACAAATGACTTGAATATCTAATATCTGCCTCCAGCTTCACAAACCATTCTCCTCTGTGTGTGTCTCTAGGTCTCTCCTTTTCCTGTAAGGACACCAGTCATACTGAAGTAAGGCCTACCCTACTTCCTCATACTTCCTACCCTATGACCTCATTTTAACTTGGTTATGTCTGCAAAGACCCTATTTCCAAATAAGGTCCCTTTTATAGATACTGGGGGTTAGGACTGAACATATCTTTTGGAGTGGAAGCGTACACAATTCAACTCACAACAGGAGGGCAGAGGGGAAAGACAGCAAGAGCAGGGGCCCAGCTTTAGCCGCGGACTCACAGCGCCTGCCTTCTGCATTCTTCGGGCTTCCGTCTTTTATTTTTATTTTTTAATTAGTTCATGTCTTTTATTAACCAATCGTACCCAGCCATGTGGAGATCTTTCTTGTCCTTTCAGATGTTTGAGGTCTCCTGCTAGTGTTCAGTAGGTGTTCTGTGAGAATTGTTCCATTTGCAGATGTATTTTTGATGTATTTGTGGGCGGAGGTGAGTTCCACATCCGTCTACTCCGCCGTCTTGATTGGAGCCCCTAGGCTCCTGTTTTGGCAGCATTTAAAGCATTCCTTCCTTGGTACTCAGCCCCAAATCCATTTGCTATGTCCTTTGAATTTGTTTTCGGTGCTCACTCTTAAATCTACCCTCTTCCTTTTCATCTTACTGTGGATAGAGGGTGGAATCAGGTGGAAAAAAGAGTCCAGTCCTGACCAATAACCGTACACATTCGCTGAGCTTGGATATAGATTCTACGACACACTTCAGGTACCACGTGTCTTAAATTATGCCCATCCAATATGGAGAACAATACAATATGCAGTTACTTAAACATTTTATACGAAGTAAAGTAGGTCAAACAATGATGTTTTCCTCACTTTCCACTTTTCCCCCTCAGGACAGCCGCTCCCACTGTCCTCAGCAGCCCACCCCCTAGACCTGTGAGCCCTTGTCCAGGAGGGAGTAAGCCCTGTACCTGCCCAGCAGATGACCACCTCATAAAGTAATGGAAATGGTGCACCCCAAATCATCCAGGCCACAGATTCTTTTTCTTCTCCTTCTTTTTTCTCTTCTTTTCCTTCTCTGTAGTAGGTAGAGCCTGTGGCCTGGCTTTGCCAGACCTACCCCACCTCCAGCACATGCTCACCTGGCCTCGCCTCTGTTTTTTTTTTTTTTTTTTTTTTTTTAGTATTGGGGAAAGGTTTTTTTTTTTTTTTTTTTTTTTTTTTTATTTTTTTTTTTATTTATGGCTGTGTTGGGTCTTTGTTTCTGTGTCAGGGCTTTCTCCAGTTGCGGCAAGTGGGGGCCATTCTTCATCGCGGTGCGCGGGCCTCTCACTATCGCGGCCTCTCTTGTTGCGGAGCACAGGCTCCAGACGCGCAGGCTCAGTAATTGTGGCTCACGGGCCCAGTCGCTCCGCGGCATGTGGGATCTTCCCAGACCAGGGCTCGAACCCGTGTCCCCTGCATTGGCAGGCAGATTCTCAACCACTGCGCCATCAGGGAAGCCCTCGCCTCTGTTTTGCTGTAGATCCCTCTGTAGCCCGTGTGCTTCCCACTCAGCCCTGGCTGGGGAGGCTGGGGTCTCCCTGGGTCCGGTCTGCATCTCTCTCTGACGGCACCCTTGGTGTGGCCAGAGCGTGAGGCTTCCGCCGCCATCCCCAGGAGGCCAGTCCTCACCTACTCAGCGCACACCTCCACCTTCCTGCCTCTCCTCCTGTTTGACTTTCTGTCTTGTCTTTGTGTGTGTGGGGGTGTGGGGGTGTGGTCCACATATATTTTTCTGCCTTCCAGTATTTTTTAATATCTATCTTTTTTTCGTCTTTCTGTATTTCTCTCCCGAAATGACTCCTTTCTCTCTTTTTTGGTAACCTTACTTCTCCACTTCTCCCTTGTCTATATTTTTAATGTTTCTGGAGTTTTCTGCCTTTCTGTATTTTTTCTATTTTGTTGGGTTTTTGTTTTTCTATTTTTTCCCTCTCCTATCATATTTCTATGTCTGCATTTCTGTCTTTTTTTCCTGTGTCATTTGAGCTGTCTTTTCTCCTGACCCCTCTGTCCCTCTTTCCTTACGTGTTTGCCCACCATGTTATTTCTCCCTTTTCTCTTCAGGTTTGTTTCCAGATTAAGCTTGGTTCCCTCTAGGTGGCTTTGAGCAGAGGACCCCCTTCCTGCCACCTGCAGCCTCTCTCCCTGAACTCTGCCCTCTCCCCAATTCTGCCGCCCTCTTCCTGCACCAATGGGCAGGTGCTGGTTTGTCTCTCACTAGCTTCTCAAAGAAAGCAGGGCGGTTGGGTCCACCAGCTGTCAGCTCACTGGTGGCTTCCTGAACTGGGAATATGGGATTCTTGATACCTTTACCCTAAGCTTTGAACCTGAGCTACAATTCCAGGAGAGCCAGTTAAATAAATCTCAGACAACATCCTACTATATACGCAAAGTATATATATGTGTGTGTGTGTATATATATATATATGAGAAAGGACACAGGAGGTCACCCTTATGTCCACTGTTCCAGCTTGTTTCCTATGAGGATAAGTAAATGTTCTCAAGATGCCCCAGAGAGGGCTGTGTCCTGGCTTTGGGGACCTGAGGGGAGGGGCCAGCCGTGAGGTTCATGCTCATCTCAGAGCCTGGGTCAGAGTTTGAACCCAGGGCCCTTGCCTCTACCACCCCACCCCACCTTGAGACCCTTGCTGGGCCCCAGCTCTGCACTAAGCTCACTGCACCAGAATCCCCCCTTCCCTCCGAAGGTGGCAGGTGGCAGCGTTGCAGGGCTGAGGGGGTGGAAGAGCCCTTGTGTGGGGAGATGAGTCACCTGGGTGCAAGGCTGGGATTCCCACAGAAACACACCGTGAGAACGATGGCTGCTATGATAGTATGAAGGTGCCCAGCATTGGGGACCTCTCCAACACACCCACGTGCTCCGCAGCGCTGGCCGTGGATGGTGAAGACATTCTGGTTTTAGGGTGAGTCCCAGGAAAGTCCAGTAACTGTCCCTAGACCTGGAACACAGATGTATCTGGTCTGCCAGGGCGTGCCTTGTCCCCAGCTGCCAACAAAGCTGTGTGAGCGCAGACCTGGCCCCCTTCCCTCGGCCCTCGCTGTTCACACAGAGGGCTCCCCCACAGACAGCCTGGGCCACAGCAGCAGAGAAAGCGTCCTCCCCTACGGTGCTGGGAGCAGGTTCTCCATAAGCGTGCATTCAAAGGCTCCCCTCCACCCTGAACCGTCCAATCTCAGAGCACTCCCTCCGCTGCTTCAGAGATGTGCACGTCCCCTTCTCTCCCCCTCCCCCACCGGCAGCTCCCCCTCCCCCAGGTTCCCCGCTCTGGTCTCTCTCCTGCCAAGTGGGCACATCCATCCATCGGAGCCCTTGCCACGCTGCTCTGACCAGGGCAGGACTGCGACCTGCCTGGCACCCAGCCCAGTGGTCAGGGCCAATGGGCACATGAAGGACCCTCCCACACAGACGCTGGGAGTCGAGGTAGATTCCAGGGAAAGGGGTGAAATGAAACTGGATTCAGAGGGCATTGAAATAGCGAGAGGAAATTCAGTAGAGAGGAGTATACACAGCAAGGTGTGTGGGGCTCCAGGTCAGCCTTCTCACTGCACGGCAGCTACAGCGTCTGCAGCTTTTGGGGGGATTGCCAGGGTCTCTGCAGACTCTTCTCTCACCTGCACTGTCCTCCAAGCTCTGGTCTGGGGCCTGGCAATATGAACAGACCCCAAAGACAGAGCCCTTTCCTAGCGAAGACCTGACTAATTTTGTCAGGCACATAAAAGATCCAGGAGTGGGGATGGGCAGGGGGGACACACATGTTTGATCTGACCTGTTTCTGAATCTTTTCGCCATTAAAGCTTGACTGAAATTGTCAAAACATGAAATCAATAAGGTCTTGGCAAAAGGCTCCTATAATTGAATACATTACTTCCCAATTTCTCCTCCTTTTCCCTTTTAGTGTCAAATGAAGTGTCTGCTTCTTATTACTTACCCTTTCAGAAGAGAAAACAATTGTTGGATGATACAACCTCTTTGGTCACGTAAGCGTACATTTGAATACATGCTTCTGAAATCGATCTTGATCATTTTCAACAACAGATATGCAAACAAACAAATGTTGGATGCCGTCTTCCTTTCTTACAGTGTCCTCATTTCACAAGTTCCTTCTAATGTTCCGGTGGATGGAGGGATAGAGGTAGGGGTGGGGGTGGGAATCAGGAAACCATAAATAGATTTAACAGGCACCAAAGCGTGCATTTGGAGTACCGTCAGCTAGAAAGATCTTGTTTCAATAACACGATCTTCGCATTTAGCTGAAGACTACGTTATGGAGTCTGACTGCCCTTAGTGACTGCTTAAAGCTGACATAAGGCAGAATAACGTACATTTAATACGTGAAAGAAATTAGCCCTCAAGATCTTTGTTTCCTGAATCTCTGCAGCAGCTCAGTTGGTGCTTGGCACACAAGACAGCTGGAGGAGGCCTTCCTGGGGCGGTGAGGGAAAGGCAAGGGGTACAGCACGCAGAAAACTCACCCCGTGGGGGTCTAGAGTGAACTCAGGGAACAAGCGATTGGGACGGAGAGCACAGAACCCACTGCAATTTGGACTCCTCAGGGCTCTGCGTTTCCATGTCCACGAATGGCATCCTATCTTCCCCAGCCACAAACGGGAGCCCCAGGGGCATTCTTGACTCCACCTTCAGCTTCCTCCCCGTTAAACTATCACAAGTCTCACCGACCACCCCTCATGCTCACGGCCACCACGCCCCAGGTCAGGCTGGATCCCAACTCTTCTGGGATGATGGTTACTGTGGCCTTCTAAAGAGTCACCCTCTCAGCCCTGACTCCAGAACGATCTTCCTGACACCAACGTGCTCAGGCCATGACCCCCATCACTTGCAGGGAAGGTGGAAGGTTCTCAACCCCGCACTCGGGGCGCACAAGGCTCCCCGCAGTGAGGACCCGCCGTCACCGCCACAGTCACCCTCCGGCCAGCCTCTCCAGCCTGGGAACTGGGATGCCGATGTCTCGAGGCTCAGCCTGAGCCTGACAGTCACTCGTTCACGTCACATGCCTCGCCTCCGAGGTCCTGCTCCCCTTGCCGGGGGATGGTGTGAAAGGGCGTGCTCTGCCGGTCCCCACGCAGGACTCAGCTCAAGGACGCTCCTTCCGAGAGCCACCCGACACAGAAAATGGGGCGGCCCCCTCTCTGCTCCAGACCCCTCTCACTGCACATCCCCCCTGACCCTAACCGCCACCCATCGCTCCAGCTGAGAGTCCGTGCCTTAGTCAGCTTTGAAGCCCCAGGACTCACACGGTGCATGGCGCGCTATGTCATCGAGCAGCAGCATATGTCATACAAGGAACTATTCAGTAAAAATTCAAACGTTTACAGGCCTTCTTTTTTTTTCTTAATTGTTTATTTAAATCTATATATCTGAAGCTCCGATGAAGCACTTTTATTTCACTCTCACTCAGAGGCTTCTATGTTTGGCTAACCTTTTGGAATTCTGAAACAGCACCCATCTCATTATGTTGAGACAACCACTGCGTGAGCCTCTGTGTGCTCCTGCGTGCTCAGCAGGGAGAGGGCTTTGAGACACTGTGAGTAAGGGGTGAATTAACACTAGGGGTTAAAACACAACAAAACAGCCTATTCGGAAAGCCTGAGCTGTTGGCGAGCAGGAAAGGAAGAGTAGCAGGTCGCCGAGAGCTGCCACATGAAATTCTAGGGTCAATAGGGGGTGATCTGTCCCACCGCCAGGCTGCTAAGCTGATGAGGGGATGGGCTGGACTTAACCCTGGCTGACTTGGGAGGCCAGGCTGGGAGGTGTTAAGCCCTTTATAGGGACATATGTGATTCCCTCCTTTGCATTATGCTGTGTCCTAATGTCATACACCTGTGAGCTTGGTCCCACGTTCCTCATGGAGGCCCCTGCAGCCTGGCAACTTTGCTGTTTCCCTTTTCTTAGTCCTGCTATCAGGGTGTTGGTTGTAGGCAAAGTGCTGGGCCCTAGGCTGTCTCTCATCACAGCAAGAACTTGACAAATGTCCTGATCCCAGCTGACCATAATGGTCTGCCCACTGGCCTTGAGGAAGGGCAGAATAAATAGAATAATAGGCTCATTGCTGTTCACCCAAATTCTACGGTTTCCAGTAGCATCAAGCCCCAGGATGTGTCAACCCCCTAATCACAGAGAACTTCAAGAAACTGTTGTTAAAGCCCATAGTGAACATCATACTTGACAGTGAAAGGTTGAAAGCTTTTCCTCTAAGGTCAGGAATAAGATAAGGATGCCCACGCTCGCCATCCTTATTCAACATAGTACTGGAAGTCCTAGCCAGAACAATTAGGCAAGAAAGAAATAGAGGCATCCAAATTGGAAAAGAAGAAGTAAAATAGTTTCTATTTGCAGATGATATGAGCTTATATATAGAATATCCTAAAGAGTCCCCCCAAAAACATTATAACTAATAAATGAATTCAGTAAAGTTGTAGGATACAAAGTCAAAATACAGAAATCAGTTGCATTTTTCTACACTAACAGTGCAATATCTGAAAAAGAAATAAAAACAATCTCATTTAGAGTTGCATCAAAACCCAATAAATTAACCAAGGAAGTGAAAGATCTGTACATTGAAAACTATAAGATGAAATAAATTGAAGAAGACAAAAATAAATGAAACAATATACTATGTTCATGGATCAGAAAAATTAACATTGTTAAAATGTCCATACTACCCAAAGCAATCTATAGATTCAAAGCAAACCCTATCAAAAGTGGGTTTTTTTTCCCCAGAAATAGGAAAAAAAAGTCCTAAAATTCATATGGGACCACAAAAGACCTCAAATAACCACAACAACGCTGAGAAAAAACAAAACTGGAGATATCAAACTTTGAGATTTCAAACTATATTACAAAGCTACAGTAATCAAAACAGTGTGGTGCTGTCATAAAAACAGGACACACAGAGCAATGGAACAGAATCAAGAGCCCAGAAATAAAGCTATGCATGTATGGTCAACTAATATTTGACAAGAGAGCCATGAATACACAATGGGGAAAGGATAGTCTCTTCAAAAAAAATATGTAGAAGAGTGAAATTAGACCCCTATCTTACACCACTTACAAAAATTAACTAGAAATGGATTATAGACTTAAATATTAAGACCTGAAACCATAAAACTCCTAGAAGAAAACAATGTCTTGACAACAATTTTTTTGGATTTGACACCAAAAGCACAAGTAATAAAAGCAAAAATAAAGAAGTGGGACTACATCAAACTAAAAAGCTTCCACACAGCAAAAGAAACAAATCAACAAAATGAAAAGGCAACTTGCAGAATGGGTGAAAATATCTGCAAACCATCTATGTGATAAGAGGTTAATACCCAAAATATATAAGAAACTCATACAACTCAATTGTTTAAAAAAGCCCCAAAACCAAATAATCCAATTTTTAAAATGGGCAGGTGACCTGAATAGACATTTTTCCAAAGAAGACATACAAATGGCCAAAAGGTACTTGAAAAGATGCTCAACATCACTAATTATCAGGGGAATACAAATCAAAACCACAATGAGGTATCACCTCATACCTGTTAGAATGGCTATAATCAAAAAGACAAGAGATAAAAAGTGTTGGTGAGGATGTGGAGAAAAAGGAATCCTTGTGCACTGTTGGTGGGGATGTAAATTGGTACAGCCCCTATGGAAAATAGTATGGAGGGTCCTAAAAAAATTAAAAATGGAACTACCATATGATCCAGAAATCCCACTTCTGGGCATTTATCTGAAGGAAATGAAATCACTATCTCGAAGAGATATCTGTGCTCCTATGTTCATTGCAGCATTATTTACACAAACCAAGATATGGAAGCAACCTAAGTGTTCGTATATATACATATATATATACCCACACATATATATACAATGGAATATTATTCAGCATAAGAAAGAAGGAAATCCTGCCATTTGCAACCACACAGATAGACCCTGAGGTCATTATGATAAGTAAAATAAGTCAGACATAGAAAAACAAACACTGTACGATCTCATTTATATGTGGAATCTAAAAAAGCTGAAGTCATAGAAGCAGAGTAGAATGGTGGCTGTCAGGGGCTGGGGGCAGGAGAAATGGACACATGTTGGTCAAAGGGTACAAACTTCCAGTTACAAGAGGAATAAGTTCTGGGGATCTAATGTATAGCATGGTGACTATAGCTAACACTATTATACTACATACTTGTAAGTTGCTAGAAAGTAGATCCTAAATGTCTCCCTTTCCACCAAAAATGTAATTATGTGAGCTGATGGGAGTGTTAACTAACACTATTGTGGTAATCAGTGTACTATATATGAATCATCACATTGTACACCTTAAAATTACACAATGTTCTATGTCAATTATATCCAACAAAGCTGAAAAAAAAGGAGAGACCCCCCCCCCGCAAAAGAAACTGTTGTTCAGTATTCAGTCACTTATACCAAGTCAAACTCACCAGTAATTAGGGTGCCATAAACTAGAAAAATTTCATTTCTATGGTATGCTCTTCAACCATGAGCCCAGAGTTTGGTACATGTCCCCATAGATCTGCCTCTCTCTGAAACTAAGCTGTCTTATCCCCTTGTCCTATCTGGGTGACTTGCCCAATGGTCCATGCCTGGGCCTTCCTTACCACCTTGGTCAGGGCCCTGCTTCCTGGGGTCCAGCCTCTGGGATGTAAGATCTCTAATAGAAGGTTCAGAATCTCTAGGGTATGTCTGCCTGACTTTAGGGCAGCCCTCAATAGCTCACCTCTTGCCAGACTCCTGTGACCCTGGACACTGGCCCAGACCTCCCCCGTCATCTGTCACCATGCTCTTTGGATTCCATGCTGCTGGCTGGCCTGGGCACCCACAACTGTGTTTTGGTGTGACACTGAAAATTGTCTAGCACAGAACTGACACTCGGTGAATGTTGTTGCCATTAGCCATTTCTTCTTTTCCCCAATTAGTGTATCAAGATTCAGCAGCTGAATCTTGGAAACTTCTAAGTTTCCAATTTCATATACAAAAAAATGGTAAGTGCCTGTAATGCAAACAACCTAAATGCTGTGAGGCACCACTTAAGTTATATCTTTAAATGTTTTAATTGAGGAATAAGAGGCATACAGTCAGATGCATAAATCTTAAGTTGACAGCTTGATGATTTTTTACATGTGTATGTAACCATGTAACCACCCAGGCCAAGGTATAGAAATTTCCCAGACCCCGTTCTGTACTCCCTCTCTGTCAGTACCAGTCTCCCACTCTCTGATCCCCAGATAACCATCTGCTAATTTCACCCCTTCTTGAATGAATGTCATATAAATGGAATCATACATTATTAATTTTTTCTGCCAGGCTTCTTTCACTACACATAACATCTGTAAAATTCACTTATTTGGTTGCATGTAACAGTACTTTATCCCTTTTTTATTGCTGGATACAATTCCGAGGTATGAAGATACCACAACTGGTTTATCCAGACTCACGTTGATGAACATTCGGGTCGTTTCCAGTTTTTGACTATTATTGATACAGCTGTTATAAACATTCTTGTATAAGTCATTTTGTGAGCAGGGTTTCATTTTTCTTGGGTAAATACCTAGGGAGGAAAGTGCTGGTCGTAGGGTGGGTATATAATTAACTTTATAAGGAACTGCCAAACTGTTTTCCAAAATGGGTATTACTATTTTACACTACCAACAGCAATTATGAAAGTTCCCCTTGTTCCATATTGTCACCATGATTGAATTTCATCAATCGTTTTAGTTTAACACACTGCAGTGGGTGTGTCGTGGTATTTCATTGTGGTTTTAATTTCAATTTCCCTGATGACTAATAAGATTGAGAAAAGTTTAATGTGCTCATTACCATTCTTTTATCTTCTTTTGTGAAGTGTCTTTCAAGTCTCTTGTGTAATTTTTCTTAGATTATGTCTTTTTGTTACTAAGTTAGAGGAGGTCTTTATATATTCTGGATAAAAGTCTTTTGTCAGATACATGTGTTGCAAATAATTTCTCCAAGGTCATGGCTTGTCTTTTTGCTTTCTTACTGGTGTCTTTTGGAGAACAATTTTTTTTTTTAATTTTGAAAAAAATCCAATCAATCAATATTTAATTGAATGGTTAGTGCTTTTTATCGTTTTTCTAAGAAATCTTAGTTTACCCCACTGCCAAAGACAGGATATCCTATGTTTTCTTCTAAAAGTTTTATAGTTTTCACTTTCACTTTAAGTCTATGGTCAATTTCAAATTAATTTTTGTGTATTATGTGAGGAATAGGTCAAGGTTCATTTTTTTACCGTTCGGATATTTAGCTGTTTGTTGCACAATTTGCTGAAAAAATTTATCTCTTCATCATTTAATTTCCTTTGTACCTTTGTAAAAAATCAAATGAACATATATTTGTGGGTCGATTTCTGGACTCTATGGTGTTCTATTGATCTATTTGTTTATCTTTATGCCAATCCCATACTGCCTGGGTTATCGGAGCATTAGCATTAACTCTAAAATCAGATAGTACAAGGCCTGCACATTCCTTCAAATTTTTTCATAGTTGCTTTGGTTATTTTAGGCTATTTGTATTTCCACATGAATTGTCAAATCAGCTTGTGAGTTTCTACAAAAAGTCCTGCTGCGACTTTGACTGAGATGGTGTTGACTCTAAAGACCAATTTAAGGAAAATGAACATCACAGCAATACTGAATCTTTCCATGCACAAACATGATATACTTTTCCACTTATTTAAGCTTTCTTTAATTACCTTCTGCAATGTCTTATAGTTTTCTATATACAGATCTTGCACTGTTTGAATTTTTATTGTAAAATATATTCCTAAGAACTTCATGTTTTTTAATGATATTGTAAATTTAATTTAATTTTACATTTTGTTTTCCAATTGTTTATTGATAGTGTATAAAAATAAAATTTATTTTGCATACTGAGTTTGTATCCTGTAACCGTGTATTGATTTACTAGTTCTGGTAGAGTTTGGGGGTATTTTTGGTGAAGTCTTTCATATTTTTTATTTAAACAACTATTTCATCTGCAAATTAAGACAGATTTATTTCTTCCTTTACAATACTTGTCATTTATTTCTTTTTATTGCCTAGCTGTTGCACAGCTAGGACCTCCAGTGTAATGTCAAATAGAAGTGGTGAAAGTGGACATTCTCACCTTGTTCTCCCTCTTAGTGAGGAAAGCGGGCAATATTTCTCCATTAGATATGTTAACTATAGGTTTACTGTAGATGTGCTGTTTCAAAATTGAGGAAATGAGTTTCTATTTCTAGTTTGCTAAGACTTTTTATAACCATGAACTGATGTTGGAGGTTGTCAAATTTTTTTCTGCATTATATAATCACATAATTTTTCTCCTTTATTTTGTCAATGTTGTAGATTTCATTGATATTTGAATGTTAAATCAACACTGCATTCTTGGAGTAAACACCACTTGGTGACATATTTTTCTTTGTATATATATTGCTGGATGCCATCTTTAATATTTTATTATACATTTCTACCTATGTAATGAAAATATTGGTTTATAATTTTTTCTTTGCAATGTACTTATTAGTTCTCATACCAGTATTATATGGGTTTTTGAAAGAGTTTTGTGTAAGACTGGTATAATTTTGTCTTCAAATGTTTGATAGGATTCAACAGAAAACCATCTGGACCTAGAGCTTTCTTTGTAGAATGTTTCCATCACAAATTAAATTCATTTAATAGATATTTTTAGCTCCCCCCGTTTGTTTTTTTGCTTGCTCTTGAAAGTTGTGTTTTTCCAGGAATTTGTTCTAAGTTCTTTAATTTATGTGCATAAAGTTGTTCATAATATTCCCTTATTGTATTTTAATCTCTGTCCTATATGTTATGATATTCCCTCTTTCATTCTTGATCTTGTTAGCTAGTCCTTTATCTCTTTTTCTCTTGATCTGTCTTGCTAGGGATCAATCAATTTTTAATCATTTCAAAGAACAGACTTTTAGGTTTGTTGCTTTTCTCTAGAGTTTATTTTCTACTTTATCGATTTCTCTCTAATCTTTATCATTCCCTTTATGCTACTTACTTCGCTCTTCTTTTTCTAGCTCTTAAGGTGGAAACTTACATCATTTACTTAAACCTTTTTTTATTTTCTAAGATAAACGCTTCAAGCTATAAATTTCCCTCTGAGGACTCTTTTCACTACACCCACCAAATCTGATATGTTTTGCTTTCATTATCGTTCAGTTTGAAATATTGTCTAACTCCCCTAGAGAATCCTTCTTGGATTCACGGAAATGAGTTGCTTAATATTTATTTCGGAGATTTTTCCAGATATCTTTTTGTTATTGATCTCTAATTTAACTCCATTATCAATAGGGAAAATATTCTGTATTATTTTGATATTTTAAAATTTTTATTGAGATTTGTCTTACGAACAGCAACTGTAGTTCTGGGTGTAGTTTTCAATAAATGTCTATAAATGCGAAATAGATAGAGTTGGATGATAGTGTTGTTCACATCTTTTAAGCCATATTGAATTCCTGTCTATTTCTTTCACCAATTATTGGATTTGTCTGTTTCTCCCTTTGGTTCTGTCAATTTCTGCTTCACGCTTTTTTTTTTTTTTTTTTTTTGGCCAGGCCACATGGTATGTGGGATTTTAGTTCTCAAACCAGGGATCGAACCCATGCTCCCTGCAGTGGGAGCATCGATGCTTAAACCCTGGAACGTCAGGGAAGTTCCCCTGCTTTATGTATTTTGAATGTCTGTTATGGTGCATACCTATTTCAGATTATTGCCTTCTTGATGAAGTGGTCTTTTAATCTTCATGAAATGACCCTCTTTATCCTTGGTAACACTCTTTGTCTTAAAGTTTGCTTTATCTGATATTAATTTAGGCTCTCATGTTCTAGTTGCAAGCTATATCTTTTTCTTGTCTGTATCTTTATCTTCAAAGCATACAGATGAGATTTTGCTTATTTTAAACCCCATATGACAATTTAATTGCTTTTTAATGGGAATGTTCAGTCCATTTATATTTAATATAGTTACTGATAATGTTGGGTATAAGTCTACTATACTACTATGGTATGTCTGTCTCCTTAGGTCATTAGTTTTTGTTCCTTCTTCCATGCCTTCTTCCAGATTAACTGAGGATTTTACTTTTTTGTCTCAGTTTACCTTCTCTATTAAAATATATATTTTTTACTATGACAGTCTGCCTTTAATTAATAACAATTCATGTATAACATAAGAACCTTATAATAGTATAATTCCAAGTACTTTAAATCCCATCTTTTGTGCTAAGGTGCCATACATTTTACTTCCATATACATTATAAAACCAAAATAACTACAATTACGTTTGCTTTAAATAGCCAATTGAATTCTAAAAAGTTTAAGACAAGAAGGAAGGTGTCATTAATATTTACCTACACATTTTGCATTTTCACTGTTCATCTTTCCTTTAGGTTTAAATTTCCATGCAATTTCATTTTGTTCAGCTTGAAGAAACTTCCTTAACATTTCTTCTAGTACAGGTCTGCTTATGACAAATTTTCTCAGCTTTCCTTTACCTGAAAATGCCTTAAATCATTTTTGATACATATCTTTGCTGGCTCTAAAACTCTAGGGAGAAAGTTGGTTTTTTTTTTTTCCAGCACTTTAGAGATATCTTTTCCACTGTCTTCTGGCTCTACAATTTCTAATGAAAGTCAACCATCATTCTTATCATTTCTTTTCTGTTTCTAATGTTCCTTCTTCTCTGGCTACTTTTACAATTTATTCTTTATCTTTTATTTTCAGCAGTTTTACTATGATGTGCTTCTGTTTTTATGTTTGGTTGGTTAGTTGGTTTCAATCCTCTCTGTCTGAATCTTGTGAGCTTTCTGGATTTGTGTGCTGTCATTTTTTAAAAAATTGGCTGATACCTTTTCTGTTCCATTCTGTCTTATCTTTCTCTGAGACTCCAAGTGCATGTATATTAGAGTGTGTGATTCTGTCCCACAGGTCACTAAGGCTCTGTTCATTTTTATCAATCTTTTTCTCTCTGAGCTTTAGCTCAAAGGATTTCTATTGATGTCTTCATGTTCACTGACATTTTCCTCTGTTGCGTCCAATCTGTTGTTAATTCCACCCAATTAATTTTTTTAATTAATTAATTAATTTTTTTGGCTGCATTGGGTCTTTGCTGCTGTGTGCAGGCTTTCTCTAGATGTGGCGAGCGGGGGCTACTCTTCGTTGTAGTATGCGGGCTTCTCATTGTGGTGACTTCTCTTGTTGTGGAGCATGGGCTCTAGGCGCGCGGGCCTCAGTAGTCGTGGCATGCAGGCTCAGTAGTTGTGGCTCGCAGGCTCTAGAGCGCAGGCTCAGTAGCTGTGGCACATGGGCTTAGTTGCTCCGCGGCATGTGGGATCTTCCCAGACCAGGGCTTGAACCCGTGTCCCCTGCATTGGCAGGCAGACTCTTAACCACTGCGCCACCAGGGAAGTCCCAATTTTTTATTTATAGTATTGTATTTTTCAGTTCTATCCCGCTTGGGTTTTTAAAATATACAAAATTTCCAAAAGTCTCCTGAAAATTTCATTTATTATGTCCTGTCCACTCTTTAATAAATTCATCGTATTTTTTAAAAAGTGCTTGTCTTCTAATTTCAACACTGGAGTTATTTTTGGTGTCTTTTTCTATCGACTGATTTTTCTCTTGATTATGGATTACATGTTCCAACTTGTTCACATGTCTGGTAATATTTTATTGTATATTGGACACTGTATATACTACTCATTCTAGATCCTGTTATTTTCCTCTAAAGAGTGTTGAGTTTTATTCCAGCATGCTGTTAAATCAGTAGCAGATAAACTTGAATCTGTAGAGGCTTGGTTTAATTCGTTGTCAGGAAGAATCTTTTTGGTTTTGCCTTTAGTATCTTTTAATTCTACTTGTAGTCCTTGAGGAAATCCCCTTTCCTGGGTCATAGGTTTTTATACCTAAGGCATGGCCCTTCTGGTGTTCCACTGGAAAGCTTTCCATACCTCTCTAACTGGGCAGAACTCAAACTACATATTCTGTGTCCTATGTGGTAGGCAACAGTTGAATTCTCTGCTCAGCTTTTTAAGTCTTTCAAATGAAGGATCCCTTGCTCTCTGGAGTCTTGTCCACCTATGCATATTTCAGATATCAGTTAAAGATTTGAGTAGTGTTAATACACATATTTTGAAGTTTCCCTCTCTATGGCTCCCTTTTTTTAAATTTCCCCCTTCAATTTTCAGTCTTTCTGACAGTCCCAAACTCTATCTGCTGACTCCTCAGGACATTAAGATTGAGGTTCCCATGTGGTAACTTCTTCTTTAACCTAAATGTAGGGAAAGGCTTTCTCTCTGTTAAAATCCATTTGACTACACAGAAGTTAAACACCTTTTTGCATGGCAAAAATTACCATGAACAATGTCAAAAGACAAGTGACAAACTGGAAGAAATTTTTGCAATATGACAAAGGTATAAGATCCTTAATATAGAAAATTATTGTACAAAAATACCAAAATCCCTATGGATAAATGGGAAGCTAATATGAACAAATGATACCTGAAAAATATGTTAAAATAGCTCTCACATAGATGAAAAACTATTCAAACTCACTCATAATTAGAGAAATGGAACTTAGACCAATATAGACATATAATTTCTAACCTATCAAATTGGCAAAAATAAAAAAGTATGAGAACACATTCTGTTGATGAGGCTGTGAAGAAATAAACGTTGCTGGGGAGAATGCAAACTGGTACAACCTTCTGAGGGATAATTTGACAATACTTAACCAAACTACATATGCACTTACCTTTGGACCCAGCAATCACACTTCCAGAAATCCACCCTAAAGGTACACCTTAAGCAATACTAAATTTCATATGCATACAATAAAGAGGGGTTGAGTAAGCTACGATACATCCATACAGTGTATTATTCTGCTGTTTTTCTGTTTGTTTGTTTGTTTGTTTAAGAATAAGGTAGATCTCTATGAACTGATATAGAATGCTTTCCAGGACATACTGTTAAGAGGGAAAAAAATACAGAAGAGTATCTATAGTATGTGATCCTTCATGAAAGAGAGAAAACAATATAAGAAAATACAAATGTATCTGATTATTTGTGTGAAAGAAATAAAGGAAGGATAAACCAAAAACTAAATAGTCTGTTCACCTATTGGAGGTATGTGGGGAAAAAAGAGAAGAATGGAAGTGGGGATGTAGGGGTGAGGAAGGAGTGACAGTTCTGAGTATACTTTTTGTACAGCTTTGATTCTTAGAAACTTAGTAATGTTTCATGTAGCCAAAACATGAATGGATTCAAATCAACCAGGATGTTGGGAGATCCCAGAGTAGAATACAAATAGCCACAAATGAACCTAACTGTGTTGCAAATGAATAACACAATCTCACTGAAGGAGAAGGAAAGAACAAGTCAAAGTAATTTTGGAAATACTATTTTGATTAGATACCGTAAGCTAAGTTCACAAAGACAAATACTGTATTCTAGTTGTAAATGTGTTTCTCACAGAGAGATGGGTTAGCAATTCTGAAACTACTTAATGTGTATACTAGGGAAGATCAAATAAGTAAACATAGTAGACAATGAAAGCCAGATTTCTCACTTTCTCAGAGAAAGAAGTTACAAATAGGAAAGAGGGAATGCTTGTGGTTTGGGATTGGAATCAGAACTACCAGTATAAACTCATGGTTTCTAATATATGTGCATACAGATCTGTGTGAGAATGTGTGAGTGAGTAAACCTATATCTACCTTCTAGCTTAGAACAAGCCTAGAAGTAGTGACACTCCAGTAGCAATTAGCACACTCAGCAACCAGATATTGATTTTTAAATACTATTCTCCAATAAAAGGAACCAGGGACTCTTGGAGAAATGGTTGATTACAGGTTGGGCAGGGAAAATATGAGATGAGCCTGGAACATTTTATGGTACCAAAAAATAAGGAAGCGTTTCAAAAAACAAAAAGATGGGGACATATCAAAGAGATACAGGGGCTAGTTAAACTGAGGGAGATCTCAGTGGCCAAAGCTGGAACAATTTGAGCAAGAAAATAAAATATGGTAGAATTGGACATAGCCCAAATATACAATAAATATCCATTAATCCACACTGATATAAATAATAATTAATTGAATAGATAAATCATTAAATCATTGGAGGAGAAGGGACAGCTCTTGCTTCTAATAAAGGAATGTAGCAGGAATGAGAGAAATAGAATCCCCACTAGTAAACACCACAGTATTGATTATTTCCAGAAAGATCCATAGATGATTACTAAAATAGTGGGTGAAAGTTTAAGGAAAAAAATAGTATATTTGCATAACCAAATGTGAGTCTCCTCTTTGCTCTTGGTGACTGCATTCCCTTGAAGAAACCACTAACCATTTTGGTCCTCAGGTTGCCTCCTGAGGGACCCTTCTAGCTCTCACACAAAAAGGAAATGACTGCACCGCCCATGCAGTTATTAGAAATATAACTTCCTCTTCCTTTTCCTACTCATCACTTCCCCTTCTTTCTTTCCTTTCCATTCCCTACCCATAATAGGCTTCCCTAGGAAGAGAATTTAGGTGATCTCTTTGAGAGAAAGATGGAGAAAGTTAGAAGTGAGGGGAAAAGAGAAAATGCAACTCCTAGTATTGACTGGGTTCAAAGCAACTAGAGTAAGAGAGAGGAAAGCATCACAGAACAGCAACATTTCCTATGACCAGAAACAACAAAGGAGCACGGCACACAGGAGGCAGGCACAGGCAGCCTTGGATCTTCCTGCCTGTCCTGTTCCTGCCTCTGGGGTCTCTCAGACCACCACCTACCCCTTCCTCACACCATGTACAGCTACTGGGATGTGGAAGTCAGTCACTCTTTCCCCCTCGCTGAGTTGCAGGAGTTTAAGCCTTAGCTCTCACTGAGAAATGGGTATACGTTCCCCATTAAAGGAATTTCAAGCCCCAGTCAGCAGCGGAGCCTTACTTTTGCATAAGGTGGCCATTGTATAGGCAGCACCCAGTGCTCTGAAGACAAAAAGGCCCCTCCGCCAGCTTGCCCTGGTCTGCTGGTCATCTTCCCAGCCCAACCTGACCACAGGAGTTAGAAGATGCAAGATCAATGCAAACCAGGAACTCAGGAAATTTGGTTTCTAATCCTGTTTCCTGTCTTTGATGATCTGTCTCTGGAATAAAGCTCTTGGCATTTCTGTACCATGAGATTTTTAGTAAAACATCTGCTCTTCAGGTTGCTGTATTGGCTTTTAAAAATGTAACAAACACAACCCAGCTGCTGTTACTCTCTGATTCCTGTCTCCACTCTGAAACTCTCAGAGAAGTACAAGCAAAGCAGACCAGATATTCTCTTTGGGTTCATCGACAATGGCATTTTCCAGCTCCTCTCTGGATCTACCAGACATCACTGGACCAAAGCTCTTGAGGACCTGTGACTGATGAGATTCTGGCAGCCTGACCTCCAGCACGTTCCATGTGTGTGCCATCCAATCACTGATACAGACAGCTCACATTTTCTACAGACAAGAACTCACGTGAGATTCCAAATGCCAACCAGGTGACCTGGGCAAAGAAACTGTTAGTCTAAAATTCTAACAAAATAACTGGCATCATATGTTAGAAAGATAGCCTTCAGAAGTAATATGATTTCATTATATTCTAAAGATCTAAAGAGCTTTAGAGTCTCTCTCTCTCTCTCACACGTGTGCATACACACACACACACACACACACACACACACACACACACACAGCAGTCAGGCTGCACTGACCACAACAATAAAAACTGTAGGTGACTGTTACTTTTCTAAACAGAAAGCTCTATAAAGTTACATCTCCAAAAACTTTATTTCCAGCCTCCACCAATTCTTCTCCAACCAGATCTCAAATTCTGAATATGAAAAAAATAACTTTGGGTAGTTGTTTCCAAGTCAGTTGACTGCCCCTGAATTTTGAGGATGATTCATGATATTCATTTACAAACCACTTCTCTTTCCCTTTTGACTCAGCCTTGCAGTGTGGAGGAAGGCAACATGAATCAGATTTTTAAAATCATTCTTTTCCAGGTGATTCCTACACACCCTGAAATGGGGGAACCACCAGTGCAGTAGAAGAATATTACAGGTGACGAGAGACAGACATGAATAAACTGGTTAACCAGAACAGTTTTCATCCCACCTGAATTATCATCCCTCTATCTGCCCAATTTTTGTTACCCACATTTGAAAATAAACAGTCATCTGTTAAACATATTGATTACTCAGGGGATACATTTTTCTCCCCTAGATTTTTCTCTATAAAATGAAGTCCTTAATAAAATATTCTCAAAGTGACAAGTCATTGTTTATTGTCTCCCCCCCACTCCCCACTAATGGGGAAGTGATGTAGTGACCTTGATGAACAACGTGTGCAGCATGATTTTAGAAAGCTGGAGAAGTGGAGCTTCCAAGACAAGCCATGGGGCTGGACTCCCTCCATGGCCACCACCACACAGAAGGACATTTCCATTTTAAGTTAAATTCTGGCTGCACCAAGGAGGGAAAGGCAGTATCAGATGATAGGTCTTTCGTGAGGACCTAGGGGTCTTGACTCTCTAACTCTGTGAACTTCTAGCCCTTAGAGCTCCCTCCAGGGTAAGAGGGAGATGGGCTTTCTAACACGTGTGAGCTAAGTGTCTCCAAAGTAAAATGTGCATTTGAGGAAAATTAAAGAGTATTACTCAAAAACAAAAGAAAAGCAGACTTCTGGAGCCCACTCATATTTTTGCCTCTTGAAAAGATCCTGAACCAAATCACATGGTTATTTTTACAAGATCTTGGCATTCTAGATGAAATCACCCACCTTTGGACACTGTTCGAAGACTATTCTCCAGACTCCATTTGGGTCAGATGTTCAAATTGCTGACCAGGTCATTTTATTTCCAGATACACCAAATTAATGTAGGTAGACGTAAGCCAACATATAGCTAGCTGAACAAAAAGTTGAGCCAAAAATACAAACTTAAATGTAGAAGTCAAAATTCTTTTCTCTAAGCTTGTAGGTTCTGTCATAATTTAGTACTTATTTCATTATGCCTTGGGCTATAACTAGTGGACTTATCCCAAGGTAGGAGCACATCTTAATAATCTTTGTGGTCTTCCCATGCTTAGCCCTAGAAAACTGTATTGTTTAATGAATATTTAATTGAATTGACTATTAAAATGGTTACACTAATGGTAGTAACTCAGATAATTAACATGAGTGCAAGGTTTATCGTTTCTTAAATGTTTTTTAAGAAACATATTCTATCTTATTTCATCCTTGTAACAAATTTGTATTGTACCTACCCTTATTATCCCAAATTTATGGATATAGAATTGGGATAATAAGGCTCAGAAGCGGTAAGACATAACTGTCTGATTCTAAAACTCTTGTATTTCTTTGCCACGCCACACACCTGTTTGTTTTTTTTTTCTGACCAGAAAACACACTTGTATGTGTGTAAAGTTTTCTTTTCTCAAAATAAGAAAACAGTTCACACTTGTGAACTATTTGTTCTCTGGAAGAGAACTATTTTAAGCAGAAAATAGTTCTGAATATTTAATAAGTACCAGAGAGCATCTAATATGATATGACATACTCCCAGATAAAAGGTGAGACAGCTGGAGAAACAAAGTGTTAAAAAAAATGAGTGTGGACAAATGTGGACCTTGGGGAAGTACAATTTGGTTCAATATTTGTAGAGAACACTTTGGACGTAAAGTCGAAAAACTGCATTGTTAAGAATGTTCATTATGGCACTGTGCATAATCACCAAAAAACTAGGAGTATAGAATATTGGGGGATCATATTCTTATTGACATAGAAAGAATGTCTATGTCATTCCTTATATTATTAGACAGAAATAGTGATTTTAAAAGACTATAATCTCCTTCTGTAATTTTGTTTCAACAAATGTATCAATGCCAAAACTATTACATGATTTTTGCTTTCTGATGCTATATTAGTTACCCATTGCAGTGCAACAAATTGTCTCCAAATTTAGCATCTTAAAACAAAAAAACTGTTATTATCTGACATGGTTTCTGAGGGTTTTTTGATCTGGGCGTGTCTTGATTGGTGCTTCTGGCTCAGGCTCTGCCATGAGGTTGAAGTCAAGTTGTTGACTGCTCCAGGCCTTGCCATCTCTGGAGATGTGAGTAGGGCTAGAGGAAACACTTCAGTGTTCATTCATGTAGATTTGGAAGAAGTTTTGGTTCTTTGCCACATGGGCTGCTCATGACATGACTTCCCCCAGAGTCAGGGATCCAAGAAAGGGAGGGAGAAACTAAGGTAGAATCCACAGTAACTTTTATAATGCAATCTTAGAAGAGACATACCATCACTTATGCTGTATTCCACTGGTTCTACAGACGAACCCTAGTACAACGTAGAGGGGGCTGTATAAAGATGTGACTGCCAGGAGGCTGGGATTATTGAAGGCCACCTTGGACCCTATCTATCACAGCCCATCCTCACCCTTCCCCAAGGCCCAAAAAACTCTCTCCCATCCCATTACCAGCATTGGTCCAAATTCCAGCAGCTCATCATCTGCATCCAGTTTAGATGCAGATAAGTTTCCTCAGATGTCATTCCTCCAGAACAGTTCCTCTTAATTTGAAGGTTTTTAACTAAAGAAACAAGTTATTTGTCCCCTACATGGCCAACATACACTAGTGGGATAGGAATGGATTATACTCTTGCTCAGGAAAGAAGAAAATGGGAGGAATACAGGGGTCAGAAATCCCCAGAAATTCTGAAATCCGGCTGAGCCACTGTCAGAAGTTCCTTGATTAGGATTCAGTCCTACCCATGCCCAAGAGTTTTTTTTTCTCCATGGCTCTTGGTCCACCTCTGGGCTCTTGGTTCTTCCCTCTGAGGCATCCTGCTATCATGAAAGGTACACATGTTTGTGATTGGGTCATTTCCTCAACCGGCTTCTGGCTTGAGGAATTTTGGTGGTTCAAAGCCACATTTTAGGGTTTTGTTAGATCAGAACCCAACTTTGAGGTGCCCAAATCTGTATTCGGTATCTATTGCCGTGTAACAAATCCCCCCCCCCCACCACGTTTAGCAGATTAAAGCAAACACTCATTATTCAGACAGTTCCTGAAAGTCGGGAATCCAGAAGCAGGATGGTTCAGGTCTAGGGTCTGTCAAGGTTGCAGCAAGCTGTCTATGGCCCCAGTCCTTGCAGGGTCTGAAGGTCTGACTGGGGCTGAAGGATACACTACCAAGATCACTCATGTGGGTGCTGCCAGGAGGCTTCAGTCTTTGCAGACTAATACCCCAATCTTCTGAAAGGTATCTGAAAATAACTTGCTGTTGCCCAATCTATACTTATTCTTCTTTTTAAAAATCATTTTTGTTTTTGATGTACATAACTATACATCACTGTATATAATTAGATTTGTTTCTGTACAAAATGTTCATGATTAGATTTATTTGTAATCTGAGAGTCTATGCTTTTATTAGGAGAATGGAAAACTCTTTCATTTCATATTATAGGCCAGTTTAAATCTAATCCTCTACCTTCTAGATGTGGAAGCTGGAGGGAGTTATGGTCACCAAGGATGGAAATGTAACAGAAGATGCCCCTCCATGGCTTACTGTGGATTGAATTTAGGGATCATAATGGAAAAGTTGATTTCAAGGGATTACTAGACCAGTGCACTTCAAGTCAAATCATCAATCTTTGGGGGCCAGGGAACCAGGGAGAGGGGATTTGTACTTACACAAATTAGACAAGGGACAAAGGGGAAGTCACAATGAACAGGAAGAGATTTGGAGAAGCAATCCCTGGAGAAAGTCTCAAACCAGGGAGCAATTGGCAGTGGGAACTCTCTAAACAGCCCTTCAGCCTCGGTGTAGGAACATCTAAAGGAAAAGCACCAGAGGGTCTTAGAAGCCTCCAAGAACTTGCTTTCTGATGTGTCTTCTTTACTCTGTCTCTGAGTGCACAAACTTTTGGTCATGTATTTACCTTTGCTGCATCTTCTGTATTGATTTGCATAACAAGCATCCTGTGTTTTGTGCTCATGTTGACTTTTTTTTTTTGGAATACTCACAGCAGCTTTATTTTTAATAGCCCAAAACTGGAAATAACAAAAATGCCCATCAACGAATAAATGGATAAACAGATTCCAATATATCCATGCAATGGAATACTACTTGAAAGTGAAAAGAATGAACCACTGCTACATAAAGCAACAAGGATCAATTGCAAAAACATTAATCTGAGAAAAAGATGCCAGACACAGAAGAGTACATTCTATATGATTTCATTCTGATGATATTCAGTAATAGGCAAGATTAAAATCCAATCTATAGTGACAAAAAGCAGAACCACTGATACCTGGGGCTGGGAGTACTGGTGGGCATTGATTGGAAAGAGGGAATGTTTTTGGGTGATAGAAATGTTTTTTATCTAGATTGTGGTGGTCATTTCATGGTTAAATAAATTTGTCAAAACTCATTTAAGTGGATGCATTTTAATTATGTAAATTGTAATTTTTAATCTTTTTTCAGCTTTATTAAGGTATAATTAACAAAACTGTATACATTTAAGGTATACAACATGATGATTTCATATAAATATACATGGTGAAGTGATCACCACCACCAAGCTAATTACCTCACATAGTTGATTTTCTTTTTCTTTTCATCCCCTTAGCACTCTCCCCTGTGGTAGGCACCTGTTTGTTCTCTGTATCTATGGGTCTGTTTCTATTTTGTTATGTTTATTTATTTGTTTTGTTTTCTAGACTCCACACATAAGTGAAGTCATATAGTATCTGTCTTTCTCTGACTTATTTTATTTAGCATAATACCCTCTAGGTTCATCCATGCTGTTGCAAATAGAAGGATTTCCTTCTTTTTATGACTGAATAATATTCCATTGTGTGTGTATATACATCACATCTTTTTTATCCTCTCATCTATTGATGGACACTTCGATTGTTTCCATATCTTGCCTATTAAAGTAATGCTACAGTGAACATAGGGGAGCATACATTTTCTCAAATTAGTGGAAGTGGAATTGATGGATTGTATGGTAATTCTCTTTTTAATTTTTTGAGGAACCTCCATACTGCTGTCCATAGTGGTTTTACCAGTTTACACTCCCACCAACAGTGCTCAAGGGTTCCCTTTTCTCCACATCCTCTCCAACACTTGTTATTTGTGGTCTTTGATAATAGCCATTCTGACAGGTGTGAGGTATATCTCCTTGTGGTCTTGATTTGCATATCCCTGATGATTAGTGATGTTGAGCACCTTTTCATGTGTCTGTTGGCCATCTGTATGTCTTCTTTGGAAAACGTCTATTCAGGTCCTCTGCCCATTTTTTAATTGGGTTGTTTGTATGTTTGTTTGTTTGTTTTTGATGTTGGGTTGTATGCATTCTTTGTATATTTTGGATATAAACCCCTTATCAGATATATCATCTGCAAATATCTTCTCTCAGTAGACTGCCTGTTCACTTTTTTAAAATTTTTATTGGAGTATAGCTGCTTTACAATGTTGTGTTAGTTTCTACTGTACAGCAAGCCCAGAGATAAACCCACACACTTATGGTCACCAAATCTATGACAAAGGAGGCCAGAATACACAATGGAGCAAAGACAGCCTCTTCAATAAGTGGTGCTGGGAGAGTTACATGTAAAAGAATGAAATTAGAACACTCCCTAATACCATACATAAAAATAAACTCAAAATGGATTAAAGACCTAAATGTAAGGCCAGACACTAAAATTTAGAGGAAAACATAGGCAGAACACTCTTTGACATAAATTGCAGCAAGATCTTTATTGACCCACCTCCTAGAGTAATGAGAATAAAAACAAAAATAAACAAATGGGACCTAATGAAACTTAAAAGCTTTTGCACAGCGAAGGAAACCATAAACAAGACGAAAAGACAACCCTCAGAATGGGAGAAAATATTTGCAAATGAAGCAATGGAAAAAGGCTTAATCTCCAAAATATACAAACAGCTCATGCAGCTCAATATCAAAATAACAAACAACCCCATCAAAAAATGGGCAGAAGACCTAAATAGATGTTTCTCCAAAGAAGACATAGAGATGGCCAACAAACACATGAAAAAATGTTCAACATCACTAATTATCAGAGAAATGCAAATCAAAACTACAATGAGGTATCACTTCACACCGGTCAGAATGGCCATCATCACAAAATCTACAAATAATAAATGCTGGAAAGGGTGTGGAGAAAAGGGAATCCTCCTACACTGTTGGTGGGAATGTAAATTGGTGCAGCCACTATGGAGAACAGTATGGACATTCCTTAAAAAACTAAAAATAGAACTACCATGTGACTCAGCAATCCCACTACTGGGCATATATCCTGAGAAAATCTCCCCTGGTGGTGCAGTGGTTAAGAATCCACCTGCCAATGCAAGGGACACGGGTTCGAGTCCTGGTCCGGGAAGATCCCACATGCTGTGGAGCAACTAAGCCCATGTGCCACAACTACTGAGCCTGCACGCCACAACTACTGAAGCCCATGCACCTAGAGCCTGTGCTCCGCAACAAGAGAAGCCACCATAATGAGAAGCTCATGCTCCGCAGAAAAGAATAGCCCCTGCTCGCCACAACTAGAGAAAGCCTGTGCACAGCAACAAAGATCCAATGCAGCCAAAAATAAATAAATAAGATAAATAAATTTTCAAAAAAGACTTATGCACCCCAATATTCATTGCAGCACTATTTACAATAGCCAGGACATGGAAACAACATAAATGTCCATCAAGAGAGGAATGGATAAAGAAGATGTGGTGTATATAAACAATGGAATATTACTCAGCCATAAAAAGGAACGAAATTGGGTCATTTGTAGAGATGTGGATGAACATAGACACTGTCATACAGAGTGAAGTAAGTCAGAAAGAGAAAAACAAACATCGTATATTAACATATATGTGGAATCTGAAAAAGTTTATGTAGATGATCTTACTTACAAAGCAGAAATAGAGACACAGATGTAGAGAACAAACGTATGGATACCATTGGGGAAGGGGGGGTGGGATGAATTGGGAGATTGGGATTGTCATATATACACTATTGATACTATGTATAAAATAGATAACTACTGAGAGCATACTGTATAGCACAGAGAACTCTACTCAGTGCTCTGTGGTAACCTAAATGGGAAGGAAATCATGTTGACTTTTAATGTAATGAAACATATATTTTAACCTATGTTTTTCTCTAATGATCAAACAAAACAATGCCTTTCGCCTACCCTGCAATTAAAGTAAGAAATTGAGCATGTTTTTACTTTACTTTAGTTTTTTTTATCTCACCTTAAAATATCTTAGGAACCAATCTATTATAGACCCAATGACACAAAGGTTTTTTTTTAATTCATGTTTTTTTTCCAAAAACATTTTTTAGCTTATGTATTTAACTCTGGAACTAATTTTTTAAAACACATAATTATTGGTAGGCTGATTCACATGGACCACCAATCCTTTTATATCTTGACTTCCTTATTTTCAAGTTATTACTTTGGATTCTTTTTCATGTCCTATTGAGTAGGTCTTTGAATAATTTTTAAGGAAGGCCATGGGAGTGAAATTGCTTCTGATTCTTAGATTTCTAAAGATATCTTTCCACTGCTTGTACTCATGAATTAAATTTGGTTTGGAATGGTATGTTTAGATCATGAGTTTCCTCTTTAGAGGAGTAGGTCTTACTCCATTTGGAGCTGGTGAATAAAGATTTAAGTTAAGCTTGTTTTTTTCCATTTGTTGGTAAACTATTATTTTCTGTCTGGTTGCTTTAATGAAATTCTCTTTACTCTGGATTTGCAAGCTATATCCAGGTATGGTTTTTTTCCTATTAAAATCTTGATTTATTTTACACTAAGAAAAATATATTTCTTTTGTGTTGGTTATTATATTTCTGCTCCTTTTGTTCCAGCATTTTCAGGAATATTTCAGGAATATTTCTTATCCATGGGTTGTATTTCTACCATTTCCACTCTGTGTTGATTATCATCTCATGCCATTTCATCATTTTTTTAAAATTAATTTATTTATTTTTAGCTGCATTGGGTCTTCATTGCTGCACGCAGGCTTTCCCTAGTTGCAGCAGGCGGGGGGCTAATCTTCACTGTGGTACACGGGCTTCTCATTGTGGTGGCTTCTCTTGTAGCAGAGCACGGGCTCTAGGCACGCGGGCTCAGTGGTTGTGGCTCACAGTCTCTAGAGCGCAGGCTCAGCAGATGTGGCACACGGGCTTAGTTGCTCCACGGCATGTGGGATCTTCCCAGACCAGGACTCAGACCCGTGTCCCCTGCATTGGCAGGCGGATTCTTAACCACTGCGTCACCAGGGAAGTCCCCATGCCATTTCATCTTTATCCTTTACTTCTACAGTCTTGGAAAGCTAGTTCATAGATTACATTTTCTCCATTGTTAGTTCTGCTTACAAGTGCATCTTTGCCTTTGATTGCATCCTTCTCTCACTTTGGCTGGCTCCATGTTTGATAAGGGCAGGGAATGTGGAGAGACTTAAACCCACCTGGATGTGTCCTTGGCATCTGGCAGGGCCTCTCCTCAGACCTACAACTAGAGGATGGAGTGGTTTGCACAAACCTGGCCCAACTTCCAGCAGGTACTCATCAGTCTCTCTGTTTCACAAGGTGGATCTTGACCATTTCTGCTCCCAAGGCTCTTCTGCCTCAGAGCATTTCCGAAGAGAATACCCATCCCCATGTGCCATTCATCCTCCTCCTGCTCTGTGTTGTACTGGGAGATGTGATCTTGGAATCAATATAAAAAGAGATGAACTGAAGGGGGAGAGTTTCATGGGACCCAATTCTGGTCCTCTTGGAACATAATTCCTTTGCAGAGGGGGAGCCATGGTCTGATTTCAGGTTATGGTAGCCCTGAGCTCCTGAGCCTGGGTAGAAAGTGGGATAAGTAAAGCCTTCTCTTGGGGTCTTGTTGTCTATTCCATGTTGGGATTAGGAGATGAAACAGATATTGCTGAGGTGGGGGTGTTTCCCCAAACCAACCCCATTGGTATAGTACTTGGTGCAAATTCCCTCTAGATTTCTTATCAATGCTGATAGGAGGTTTTATGTTTTTGCAGAACGTCATGGGCATTTTAATAGGAAATAGAGTGCATCTCAGGCTAATTCAATGGTTAATTTTCACATGTGCCTGATGCACTTCCCCCCCAGAAAACAATGTATTCGTTATTACATACAGACAATGACTCTTCAATTCCAATAAGGGTTAAAAATTACCCCACTCATCAACTCCCACGGCAGCCAAACGACACTTGCAGGTACAATTCTAAAAGATGCCACACAAGAGATAATCACTAGCATCAGAGCCTCTAAAGCGAGCAAGGCTGTCATGCAAATGGCTTGTAGGAATTCTAGCCATTTCCAGAAGCTTGTAATTATGCTGACTAATCCTGTATTACATTTAGCAGATAGTTTACCAGCAAGAATATGCCTTAAACACCAAAAGGAAAAATATAACACAATGTATCTTTACCTTATAATAAATCCGGGCCACCAAACCCCGCTGAAGAACTCTTTCACGAAAATTGACTGCTTTCAACAGAAAGGCGAGATTACCGACTGTGTCCATGTTAAACGCCAGGAAACTGAAGGAAAAACACAGTGACCATCATTATTACTTTGTCCTCAGCAAAAAATTTCAATTTGAAAGAAATAGACAGGGTTTGTTTTTTCAACAAGAATTTCCTCCCAATAGATAAGTAGTGTAAGTACACGTAATTATCCCCTTGCATCTCTCACTTGCTGTATTTTGTGCCTCTTCTCACTATTTTTCAGATGAATGCTTGGATCTAGTTATTCTATGTGGTCAGCCTTGTGATATAAGGATAATTTGGTTTACTGCTTTTTCCACTTACTATTTTTTTAATCTTTTAAAGAATATTTTATTTAGCTTTTTAAAAAAATTTTATTGAAGTGTAGTTCATGTACAATATTATATGTTACAGGTGTACAATATAACGATTCACAATTTTTAAAGGTTATACTCCATTTAGTTATTATAAAATATTGGCTATATTCCCTGTGTTGTACAATATATCCTTGTAGTTTATTTTATACCTAATAATTTATACCACTTACTATTGTATTATAATAGTGTTTAATATTTTACATAGTCTTTCTTCATTAACAGCTATATAATTTTCATGAAGTAGGTTTGTAATAATTTACTCAACATTGTTGGACATTTGTTAAAATAGTGATTATAAATGAATAGTAGTAGGCAAATATATCTGTCACAAAGTACTTGGCAATGAATAATATTTCTCAAATACATTATGTATTTATTGCTAACTATTGCTGTGAATTATTCAATAATCTCAATAATTCTGTGATGTGGATACTACAATTAACCAATGTACAGTTGGAGAATCTGAGGCTCAGCACGATTCAGTAACCTGCTCAAGGTCACAGAGGCAGAACACGTTCAAGCTCAGTGCTGTCTCAGGGGATGCCCGTATTGAAGGGAAGAGGAGCCCCAGAGGGCAGTGAGAGGGGTGTGGACAAGCGCAGGGTAGAGTGTGTCACAGAGATGGTGATTTTCTTCAGCAGGAAGTAATTTCCATCTTCCCCATCCGGCAAATGAGGAAACTGAGGCACATGGGAGTTAAGAGATTTAGGCACAAACAGACTCAAAACACCCAAGTCTCCCTCAAAAACACTTGGGGTTTTTCATCATGCAACTCTGCCTTTTGGGGTGATTTTGTCCCCCCAGCCCTCCATGAAACTTCTGTCTTTAGTACTTAGAATTAACTAAGGAGTTAATTCACAATTAAGGTTTCCCATAGCTCAGCTACCCCTTTTCCCTCCCCTTCCCCCAGATCTTTGGGAAGTAAGTTATTATAAGACCCAAATAACTTAGATTCTCTTTAATTAAAACTTAAAACCTACAAGTAGCTTGTTGTTGCTTAATCAGAAGCCACAAGAGAAATATTAAGAAGCAACTGATACAGTGCTTTTGAGAACTGATATACCACTGAATTAATAATCATCCTCCATTTAGACAAGTAAGATGGGAGGTTATTTACACGTCAGTTACATGGAAATTTAAATTATATCAATACTTATTCTAAATCTAGTCTTTAGAAGATTGGGTTTCTGTTTCAATCTATTTCACAAAAGCTGTAAAGAACTTTCATATTCTACTGAAAAGCATGTTTTAGTCGTTCCAGGGACTGTTACTATGAAACATGGCGACTGTGAATGTTGTTATTAGAAACTACCTTTCCTGGGATATTTATTGTAGAACGCTGTCCACCTGAGGTTGTGAACAGCAAGCACCACAGGAAGTGGATCTCATCCACCCACCCTATCGTAGTCACCTACCAAGCATGACTGTGCCACACGGCTCTAGGAGCTCACCCAGCATAGAAGATTAGGCAGAGTATCTTAAAAATAGGAAAATCACTAAGGGCAACCTCCTTGTATTTCACAAGAAGGTCAAAATGACTCTAAATTTAAATAAAATTTAAATTAAATTCAAATGTACATCATGAGTCATCAGGAAGATGCAAATGGAAACCACAATGAGGTAGCATAATAAATCCACCAGAATGACTAAAACTAAATACACTGACAACTTCAAATGTTGACAAGGATAAGGAGTAATCAGAACTCTCACACTTGTTGATGGACTGTAAAACTGTAAAACCACACTGGAAAAAGTTCTCCGTTTCTCATAAAACTAAATACACATAACCTACGACTCAGCAATTCCATTCCTACTATTTGCCTTAGAGAAATAAAAACACATTCATGAAAACACTTGTATACAAATGTTCACAGAAGTTCTGCTCAGAGGAGTGAAAACCTGTTAATATCCGAAGTGTCTATCTGTCACGAGAATGGAAAACAATACAATTGTACGCCAATAAAATGGACAACCTAGAAGAAATGGAAAAAGTCCTAGAAACGTATACTCTTTCAAGACCGAATGAAGAAGAAATAGAAAATATGAACAGACTAATTACCAGTAATAAAACTGAATCAGTAAAAAAACCAAACTAAACAAACTCCCAACAAACAAAAGTCCAGGACCAGATGGCTGCACACGTGAATTCTACCAAAAATTTAAAGAACAAGTAACACCTATCTTTCTCAAACTACCCCAAAATATCAAAGAGAAAGGAACACTTCTGAACTCATGATATGAGGCCAGCATCACCCTGATACAAAAACCAGTAAAGATATTAGACAAGGGGAGACCTTCAAGGTGGCGGAGGAGTAAGATGTGGAGATCACCTTTCCCCCAAAAACATCAGAAATACATCTACATGTGGAACAACTCCTACAGAACACCTACTGAATGCTGGCAGAAGACCTCAGACTTCCCAAAATATATATATATATATTTCCTTTTTTTTCTTTTTGTGAGTGTGTATGTGTATGCTTCTTTTGTCTGTATAGCTTTGCTTTTACCATTTGTCCTAGGGATCTGTCTGTCAGGGGTTTTTTTTGGTTTTTTTTTTTTTAGTATACTTTTTAGCGCTTGTTATCATTGGTGGATTTGTTTTTTGGTTTGGGTGCTCTCTTTCTTTCTTTCTTTTCCTCCCTCCCTCCCTCCCTCCCTCCCTTCCTTCCTTCCTTCCTTTCTTTTTTTTCCCTTTTCTTCTGAGCCGTGTGGTTAACAGGGTCTTGGTGCCCTGGCCGGGTGTCAGGCTTGTGCCTCAGAGGTGGGAGAGCCAACCTCAGGACACTGGTCCACAAGAGACCTCTTGGCTCCACATAATATCAAAAGGCGAAAGCTCTCCCAGATATCTCCATCTCAATGCTGAGACCCAGCTGCACTCAAAGAGCAGCTAGCTACAGTGCTGGACACCCTATGCCAAACAACTAGCAAGACAGGGACACAACCCCACCCATTAGCAGGGAGGCTGCCTAAAATCATAATCAGGTCACAGGCACCCCAAAACACACCATCAGACGCAGTCCTGCCCACCAGAAAGACAAGATCCAGCCTCATCCACCAGAACACAGGAAAAAATCCCCTCCACCAGGAAGCCTATAAAACCCACTGAACCAACCTTAGCCACTGGGGGCAGACAGCAAACACGACGGGAACTACGAACCTGCAGCCTGTGAAAAGGAGACTCCAAACACAGTAAGTTAAGCAAAATGAGAAGACAGAGAAACACACAGCAGATGAAGGAGCAAGGTAAAAACCCACAGACCAAACAAATGAAGAGGAAATAGGCAGTCTACCTGAAAAAGAATTCAGAGTAATGACAGTGAAGATGATCCAAAATCTTGTAAATAGAATGGAGAAAATACAAGAAACGTTTAACCAGGACCTGGAAGAACTAAAGAGCAAACAAACAATGATGAACAACACAATACACGTAATTAAAAATTCTCTAGAAGGAATCAATAGCAGAATAACTGAGGCAGAAGAACAGATAAGTGACCTGGAAGATAAAATAGTGGAAATAACTACCACAGAGCAGAATAAAGAAAAAAGAAGGAAAATAATTGAGGACAGTCTCAGAGACCTCTGGGACAACATTAAACACACCAACATTCGAATTATAGGGGTCCCAGAAGAAGAGTAAAATAAAGGGTCTGAGAAAATATTTGAAGAGATTATTGTTGAAAACTTCCCTAACATGGGAAAAGAAATACTCAATCAAGTCCAGGAAGTGCAGAGAGTCCCCTACAGGATAAATCCAAGGAGAAACACGCCAAGACACATATTAATCAAACTATTAAAAATTAAATACAAAGAAAAAATATTAACAGCAGCAAGGGAAAAACAACAAATAACATACAACGGAATCCCCATAAGGTTAACAGCTGATCTTTCAGCAGAAACTCTGCAAGCCAGAAGGGAGTGGCAGGACATATTTAAAGTGATGAAAGGGAAAAACCTACAACCAAGATTACTCTACCCAGCAAGGATCTAATTCAGAGTCAACGGAGAAATTAAAACCTTTACAGACAAGCAAAAGCCAAGAGATTTCAGCACCACCAAACCAGCTTTACAACAAATGATAAAGGAACTTCTCTAGGCAGGAAACATAAGAGAAGGAAAAGACCTACAATAATGGGCTTCCCTGGTGGCGCAGTGGTTGAGAATCTGCCTGCCAATGCAGGGGACACGGGTTCGAGCCCTGGTCTGGGAAGATCCCACATGCCGTGGAGCAACTGGGCCCGTGAGCCACAACTACTGAGCCTGAGAGTCTGGAGCCTCTGCTCCGCAACAAGAGAGGCCGCGATAGTGACAGGCCCGCGCACCGCGATGAAGAGTGGTCCCCACTCGCCGCAACTGGAGAAAGCCCTCATACAGAAACGAAGACCCAACACAGCCAAAAATAAACATAATAAATAAATAAAAAAAAAAAAAAAAAAAAAGACCTACAATAACAAACCCAGAACAATTAAGAAAATGGTAATAGGAACATACATATCGATTACTACCTTAAATTTAAATGGATTAAATGCTCCAACCAAAAGACACAGAATGGCTGAGTGGATGAAAAACCAAGACCCGTATATATGCTGCCTACAAGAGACCCACTTCAGACCTAGGGACACATACAGACTGAAAGTGAGGGGATGGAAATATATTCCAAGCAAATGGAAATCAAAAGAAAGCTAGAGTAGCAATTCTCATATCAGACAAAATGGACTTTAAAATAAAGACTATTACAAGAGACAAAGACGGACACTACATAATGATCAAGGGATCAATCCAAGAAGATATAACAATTGTAAATATTTATGCACCCAACATAGGAGCACCTCAGTACATAAGGTAAATGCTAACAGCCATAAACGGGGAAATTGACAGTAACACAATAAGAGTAGGGGACTTTAACACCCCACTTTCACCAATGGACAGATCATCCAAAAGGAAAATAAATAAGGAAACACAAGCTTTAAATGATACATTAAACAAGATGGATTTAATTGACAGTTACAGGACATTCCATCCAAAAACAACAGAATACACTTTCTTCTCAACTGCTCATGGAACATTCTCCAGGATAGATCATATCTTGGGTCACAAATCAAACTTCAGTAAATTTAAGAAAACTGAATCATATCAAGTATCTTCTCCGACCACAACGCTATAAGACTAGATATCAATTACATGAAGAAATCTGTAAAAAATACAAACACCTGGAGCCTAATCAATGCACTACTAAATAACCAAGTGATCACTGAAGAAATCAGAGGAAATAAAAAAATACCTAGACACAAATGACAATGAAAACACGACAACCCAAAACCTATGGAATGCAGCAAAAGCAGTTCTAAGAGGGAAGCTTATAGCAATACAATCCTACCTTAAGAAACAAAAAACATCTCAAATAAACAACCTAACCTTACACCTAAAGCAATTAGAGAAAGAAGAACAAAAATATCCCAAAGTTAGCAGAAGGAAAGAAATCATAAAGATCAGATCAGATATAAATGAAAAAGAAATGAAGGAAACGATAGCAAACATCAATTAAACTAAAAGCTGGTTCTTTGAGAAGATAAACAAAATTGATAAACCATTAGCCAGACTCATCAAGTAAAAAAGAGAGAAGACTCAAATCAATAGAATTAGCAATGACAAAGGAGAAGTAACAACTGACACTGCAGAAATACAAAGGATCATGAGAGATTACTACAAGTAACTATATGCCAATAAAATGGACAACCTGGAAGAAATGAACAAATTCTTAGAAAAGCACAACCTTCTGAAGCTGAACCAGGAAGAAGAGAAAATATAAACAGACCAATCAGAAGCACTGAAATTGAGACTGTGATTAAAAATCTTCCAACTAATAAAAGCACAGGACCAGATGGCTTTACAGGCGAATTCTATCAAACATTTAAAGAGGAGCTAACACCTATCCTTCTCAAACTCTTCCAAAATATAGCAGAGGGAGGAACACTCTCAAACTCATTCTACAAGGCCACCATCACCCTGATACCAAAACCAGACAAAGATGTCAAAAAGAAAGAAAACTACAGGCCAATATCACTAATGAACATAGATGCAAAACTCCTCAACAAAATACTAGCAAACAGAATCCAACAGCACATTAAAAGGATCATACACCATGATCAAGTGGGGTTTATCCCAGGAATGCAAGGATTCTTCAATATATGCAAACTAATCAATGTGATACACCATATTCACAAACTGAAGGAGAAAAATCATATGATCATCTCAATAGATGCAGAAAAAGCTTTCGACAAAATTCAATACCATTTATGATAAAAACCTTCCAGAAAGTAGGCATAGAGGGTCTTACCTCAACATAAGAAAGGCGATATATGACAAACCCATAGCCAACATTGTCCTCAATGGTGAAAAACTGAAACCATTTCCACTAAGATCAGGAATGAGACAAGGTTGCCCACTCTCACCACTATTATTCAACATAGTTTTGGAAGTTTTAGCCACAGCAATCAGAGAAGAAAAAGAAATAAAAGGAATCCAAATCAGAAAAGAAGAAGTAAAGCTCTCACAGTTTGCAGATGACATGATACTATACATAGAGAATCCAAAGATGTTACCAGAAAACCACTACAGCTAATCAATGAATTTGGCAATGTAGCAGGATACAAAATTAATGCACAGAAATCTCTTGCATTCCTATATGCTAATGATGAAAAATCTGAAAGAGAAATTAAGGAAACACTCCCATTTACCACTGCAACAAAAAGAATAAAATACCTAGGAATTAACCTACCTAAGGAGACAAAAGACCTGTATGCAGAAAACTATAAGAAACTGATGAAAGAAATTAAAGATGATACCAACAAATGTAGAGATATACCATGTTCTTGGATTGGAAGAATCAACATTGTGAAAATGACTATACTACCCAAAGCGATCTACAGATTCAGTGCAATTCCTATCAAACTACCAATGGCATTTTTCACAGAACTAGAACAAAAAATCTCACAATTTGTATGGAAACACAAAAGACCCCGAATAGCCAAAGCAATCTTGAGAAAGAAAAATGGAGCTGGAACAATCAGGCTCCTGTACTTCAGACTGTACTACAAAGCTACAGTATTCAAGACAGTATGGTACTGGCACAAAAACAGAAATATAGATCAATGGAACAGGATAGAAAGCCCAGAGATAAACCCACGCACATATGGTCACCTTATTTTTGATTAAGGAGGCAAGAATATACAGTGGAGAAAAGACAGCCTCTTCAATAAGTGGTGCTGGGAAAACTGGACAGCTACATGTAAAAGAGTGAAATTAGAACACTCCGTAACACTATACACAAAAATAAACTCAAAATGGATTAAAGACCTCAATGTAAGGCCAGACAGTATCAAACTCTTAGAGGAAAACATAGGCAGAACACTCTATGACATAAATCACAGCAAGATCCTTTTTGACCCACCTCCTAGAGAAATGGAAATAAAAACAAAAATAAACAAATGGGACCTAATGAAACTTAAAAGCTCTTGCACAGCAAAGGAAACCATAAACAAGACAAAAAGACAATCTGCAGAATGGTAAAAAAATATTTGCAAATGAAGCAACGGACAATCTTCAAAATTTACAAGCAGTTCATGCAGCTCAACATTTAAAAAACAAACAACCCAATCCAAAAATGGGCAGAAGACCTAAATAGACATTTCTCCAAAGAAGATTTACAGATTGCCAACAGACACATGAAAGGATGCTCAACATCACTAATCATCAGAGAAATGCAAATCAAAACTACAATGAGGTATCACCTCACACAAGTCAGAATGGCCATCATCAAAAAATCTACACACAATAAATGCTGGAGAGGGTGTGGAGAAAAGGGAACCCTCTTGCACTGTTGGTGGGAATGTAAATTGATACAGCCACTATGGAGAACAGTATGGAGGTTCCTTAAAAAACTAAAGATAGAACTACCATACGAACCAGCAATCCCACTACTGGGCATATACCCTGAGAAAACCATAATTCAAAAAGAGTCATGTACCACAATGATCACTGCAGCTCTATTTACAATAGCCAGGACATGGAACCAACCTAAGTGTCCATCGACAGATGAATGGATAAAGAAGATGTGGCACATATATACAATGGAATATTACTCAGCCATAAAAGGAAATGAAATTGAGTTATTTGTAGTGAGGTGGATGGACCTAGAGTCTGTCATACAGAGTGAAGTAGGTCAGAAAGAGAAAAACAAATACCGTATGCTAACACATATATATGGAATCTTTAAAAAAAAAAATGGTTCTGAAGAACCTAGGGGCAGGACAGGAATATGGACTCAGACGTGGAGAGTGGACTTGAGGACACAGGGAGGGGAAGGGTAAGCTGGGATGAAGTGAGAGAGTGGCATGGACATATATACACTACCAAATCTAAAATAGATAGCTAGTGGAAAGCAGCTGCATAGCACAGGGAGATCAGCTCGGTGCTTTGTGACCACCTAGAGGGTTGGGATAGGGACGGTGGGAGGGAGATGCAAAAGGGAGGGGATATGGGGATGTATGTATACGTATAGCTGATTCACTTTGTTATACAGCAGAAACTAACACACCATTGTAAAGCAATTATACTCCAATAAAGATGTTAAAAAAAAAAGATTTGTGTCTTTTATTGTAGGTAAATTCTAGGTAAGCAGAAAAACCTGTAACCAAATATTGAACTCTAGTTAATGATGTTCATTCCAAATTATTTATTATTTAGAAGTATGCTGATGTCTGTTTACTTTGAAGTGCACCAGCAAAAGAAAAGATGAATTGAAGGATGGGTTGAGGGGTTGGTACATGGATATATATACGTGATAGAGTAATCACAGCCACAGGTTAATAGTTGACTCTCTATGGTGAGTATATGAATGTTCCCTACAATTATTTCAATTTTCCTGAGTGTCTGAAAATGTTCATAATATAAATGGCACAGCACTCAAGTACAGCGCAGAAGCTTGCCTTTCCTCAGCCTCCACAGTCTCCTAGGGATCCACAGGCTGATGAGATCTGTGAGGGCTCCAGTGGCAGCCCCTTGGGGGAGGCGGAGAGGCAGCACTCATTGGGACAAGAAAGGGCACAATGGAGCTGATGCAGAACCAAGTACAGCCCCAATCAGAGCCAAGCCCTGACCTCCTCACCTAGTCTCATAGAACCTTTCCAGTACCATGATTGACTCCCCCCACTGTTCAGAGGAAGGCTAGCCTCTGGGTGTCCATACATATGGCTGCTGCCTACCTGGAGGGATTTCAGGGCACCAGGAAGTTCTCACCCCTTCTTTCCTCGTGTCCCCACCTGCTCATGGGTACTTCTCTTGTGAGTTGTCAATAAGACTGCCATCCAGCGGCTCTACTTGCATGTGAGCTCCATGAAGGCTGAGAACCCAGTTACTGCTGTATTGTCAACACCTAGAGAAGTGCCCCATACACTATGTGTGTGGAAATGTGTTGGATGACAAAGGCTTTTCTTAATATACATAAAAATGAGAGTAAGTAAGGTTTGGGGACTTAAGGAGGTAAACACAGCCAGCCTGCATCAGTAAAACCGGGATGTGTGGGAGAGAGAAGTGCACTGTTTTGGAGGTTAATAACCGAGACCAAATAAATGGACTGGAACTTTCCAAATATTTACAATTGGAATACTGCCTTTGGCACATCTCAAGTCTATCTTGGAAGACTTGCTAGGAATATAGATTTGCATATCGGCGAGAGTCTGTTTTGCTTTCGAAATGATGGAAACAAGCCCTGCTCCGTTATCTGGAAGAGAAATGGAGGGCCAGATGATTTGTAGCTAGCTGGGGAACACGATTCGTGAATGGATGGAACTGATTCTGATGCGAATTGTACTGTTCTTTCAACTCCTTATATGTTGGAAATTTTCCAGCTAATAAATTTCGGGGAAAGGTATCAGCACTACAAAATGCCCATTCAGGGCTAGAAATATTAAAAGGACTCACTGACTTTTTAGAGTGTGCAAGGACAACTGAGACAAAACCAAGGGAAACTGTATAAAATAAAAACTTCCGAAAAAAAAAAAAAAAAAACCCAAACCGAGGGAGAATTAAGTGAAACAGTCCTAGGATATGGGATCTGATGTTTCCAGCTTTAAGATCGACTGCAGTTTGAATAAACAGGAACCTGAGCAGTAGTTTAAAAAAAAGGGGGAGGGGGGGTAGGACAGAACGCAGATTTTTAAAATTTCACTTCATGCCAACAGACATGAAATGTCCCATACTATATTTATTGTGTTTCCCATGTCTCTTATTAGGATTGTAAGATTATACTTTTTAATGAATAGTTTCCTTGGAAATTAGTTCAATACATTTGGGTTATGAAGACCAAAGTCTCCTTCCAAATAAAAATAATAATTTTAAAAATGCACAAAAGAAAAAAGCACAATAAGCTCCTCAAAAGTAGAACAAAGGAGGCAGTACATTTATGAGCATAAATCAATAAAGTAAACAAAATTGAGTGTTTCTTAAGCATGCAGGGGTTATTTATCATATTAACTGATTAAAGAAGAAATATCATAATTTAATAGATAAAAATCATTTGCAGTAAAATTCATCTAATAAGAAGAAGAATATGTTAAAAATAACAGTAAAAGGAGCTTCTTTAGGAAGTAAAGTGTGTCTATCAAAAAACTTTAGCAAATGTCATTCTTAATAGTGAAATATTAAACTAATATTAAACTAATTCTTTTTAAAACCAGGGATAAAACACCTTCTCACAAAAAAGAATAACTGAAAGGAAGAAATAAAAATTCATTATTTGCAGATGGTAGGACTGTCTACCCCAAAGAATCTATAAGCACATTTAAAAGAAATTTTTTTACGGTCAGGTTTATATATTGTACAAAATCCAACTGCGCGTATAATAAATCAGCAACAACAAAACCCAGAATTTTAAAAATATTGTTTTTACAACAACAACAAAATTCTAGTGTACCTAGTAATAAATCTGTCTGAGGTTACACTATGTTTGAAAGAAATTATCAAACTCTGGGAGACACTTGGGAGATTAACATTTCTGAGAGGAAGTTCAGTTTTATAAGCATGTCAATTTTTCTGCAAATCTATAGAGATTTAATACACTTTCAAAGAAAATTCCAGTAGATTTTTAAAAATTGTGGTAAAATAAACATAACATAAAATCTACTACCTTAACCATTTTTAAGAGTACAGTTCAGAGGCATTAAGTACATTCACTTGATCATGCAACCATCACCAATATGCATCTCCAAAATTTTTTCACCTTCCCAAACTGAAATTCTGTACCCAGTGAACACTAACTCCCATTTCTTCCTCCTCCTAGCCACTGGTAACCACTATTCTACTTTCTGTCTCTATGAACTTGGCTACTCTAGATACCTTATATAAGGGCAACTAAACAATATTTGTCCTTTTGGCGTATGCAAGTTCTTTTTTTTTTTGGAGGAACTTGACAAACTTAACTCTAAAACTTATGTGGACAGGCAAAAGACCCAGAATAGCCAACAATTCTGAATTATATTTTAAAGGTAATAATATAATAATATTATATATAATAAGTACCATATAATACTATTATACTATTATAAATCTAGTGGAATTGAGATGGTGTATTGTTGAATTAAGAATATACAAACAGACTAGGAACCAAATAGCCCCCAAATGGACTCCTGCATATATAAAAGTTTAATAAATGCCAGAGGGGACGTTCCAGATCACTTGGGAAAGACTGTCAATTCAGTATATGGGGCTGGAACAACTGACAATCCCTACAGGAGAAAAAAAAAAAAGAAATTAAATCCCTCCCTCACACCACAGACAAAAATTTCTAATGGATTCAAAATGTGAAAGGTGAAACTCTCAAACTTTAAAAAGTGTATATTTCATGATGTCCAAGTAGACAAGATATGGAAAAGATTGATAAACTCAATTGTAATTTAAGAATTTCTGTTAATCAAAAAACACCATAAAGAAAATATAAGACAAGCCACAAATGTGGAGAAGAGAACTGTAACATCTAAAAGTCAATAAGACTAAGACCAAAAAAAAAAAAAGAAAAAAAAGAAAAATTGGCAAAAGGCATGACAGGCATTTCACATAAGAAGAAATACAAATGGCAAATAGACATGTGAAAGCATACTCAATTGTAACAGTAATATGAAAATGCAATTTTAAAGCATAGTGAGAGATCTTTTTCTTATGTTATACTGACAAAAATTAAGTCTGATAATACCAAGTGTTAGTTCCATAAGACACATGCTGCTGGTGGGGATATAAATTTGTACAATCACTGAAAAATAATTTGATATGATGTAGTAAAGTTGGACATTGGCATACCCACAACACAGCAATTTCATTCCTGGGTCATATATGCTACTGAGGAGTGTTTTTCAAACAATAGATTGAAAATGGCTAAAATGGCTCATGAAATCAGTTTAAAGGATTGAGATCAGTATTTTTAAAAAACAAAATTAAAAAATATCAGAGAGCATTATGAGTAATAGGATGAGCATTGTTTCATGAAATGTTTGTTTCACTTGTGTCTGTGGTGGGGAGGGAGGGCAGGAGACTCTATGGGTGTGTGGGTGTCCACGGTGATGGAAAACATATTTCTCTGAGTCACAGCAACTAAATTTGAAAGCCCTGTAGAAATTCTTGCCCACGTTCCCCAGAAAACATGTACAAGATTTTTCATAAGAGCGCGTTCAAAATGTCAAAAACACAACCCAAATATCCACTGATACTGGAGATTAAAATGGATGAGCAACTTGTGTCACAGACACATGATGAAATATTATGAGCACAGACAGAAGCTCTTCAGCCACACATAACAACTTGGATGAACCTAAGAAACAAAATATTGAGTGAAAACAGGAAGCTACAGAATACCACACACATTTTGCCTCATTTATCAAGCTTAAAGACAATACGAAAAAATCAATGAAAACAACCCAAAGCACAGATCTTGAAGCCAGACTATCTGGGTTCAAATCCTAGCTCTGTCACCTAGTGGCATGTAACCTTGGGCAAAACACTTAACCTCTGTGCCTGTTTCCTCATCTGTGAAATGGAAATAATAACCTACCTCATGGGGTGTTTAGGATTAAAACCTGTAAAGTCCTTGGAACAGTGAACATGCCAAAAAGAAGGAACAGGTGTAGGAAGAACAGAATTAGCAATGTTCTGGTTCTTAAGTTGGTTTGTGGGTGCATGAGTATTGAAGATACATATTCATTTATTTTTTCCACATATCAATATTTTTTAAATTTTATATTGGAGTATAGTTGATTTACAACGTTGTGTTAGTTTCAGGTGTACAGCAAAGTGGTTTAGCTATACATATACATATACCTATTCTTTTTCAGATTCTGTTCCCATATAGGTTATTACAGAGTACTGAGTAGAGTTCTCTATGCTATACAGTAGGTTCTTGATGATTCTCTCTTTTATATCAATATTTAAAATTTAAACAAGAGTGAGTCATGCCATGACAAGGCCCTGTATACTCAGGCTCAAGAATAAGACACTGGGTCAACGATGTTGGCAGCCTGAATGGTCACGTACCTGGTTCTCAGCTTGTCACCCCCTGATTCCGTCCAGTTTCGGGGCAGGCTGGAGATGGGTCTTTCTTCATACTGCTTGGTGTACTGAGCCAGCAGTTCCTGAACCACAACCTGCACATAGAGTTTATCACTTGTCAGCCATTTGTCAAAAATGCAATAAATTCCAGAGTGTCTTTAACTGCTGCAGCAAGGTAAGGTCCAGCTACTTCTAGCAAACTCTTTGGAAGGACCCAAAGACAAGACTCATCCTTCCTGAGGCCTCCACTTCCCCATAGCAGTGGCCCTTACTCACCACTCTCCCTCCATTCTCCATGGCCAGCTTAACTAGCTAACTACTCACTGCTCTCTTTTCCCTTTGAGGCATCAGCCTTTAATGTGGTCCCAAGACCAACCATTTTAGGTGACACTTCAGATAAAACCTACTTGCCTTCCCTGGACCGGATGGGTGGCTGGTCCGTTTTCTTTTTTGCCTCTGATATTCTATGGTTGATTAGGCCTTTGGGGAACCATACTGAAATGTACGGTAAAACAATCTCCATCAATCGCTTTCCTCACAGATTTAAAGTTATAATGTGGGCCTAAAACACTGCAGGCTTGTCCAGGTTTGTTAAAAGAAGATGTCCAGGGCTAGGCTGCTGTAGAGAGAGGCCCAGGTGACAGTGAGCAGTTACTGCTAGGCACGTCAGCGAGGCCACCTTGGGCCAGCCTGCCCCGGCGAGCCTACAGCTGACTGCCAGGCAGGAGTGAGCCCCGGCGAGCCTACAGCTGACTGCCAGGCAGGAGTGAGCCCCGGCGAGGCCAGCAGAGGAATCGCATCACGAGAGCTCAGCCCAAACTGCCAACCTACAAACGATGAACTAACAACTGCGTGTCGTCATAAGGCACTAACTTTGGGGGTGGGGTTGTTACACAGCCATAAGTTGCTTATTCATTCTCACATGAGTACCAATTTTAGAATATTTCCTTCTTCATTTCACATACATTCATGTTTTTATATAGATTACATAAAATGTTATAATGCTTTCAATCAGTAGGATATCATAAATGATATTTTCGGTTCACAATCTGTTTTGGATTCTATTTATCTGTTTAATGGCTGTATAATATTCTTTGGAGAAATCATACCTAATTAATCATTTCCATTCAATTAGATATTTACGTTGTTTCCAATTTTATACTGTCATTAATATCCTTGGTATCAATATATTCAGACAAATAGCACTGTCCTCTTTTTGATTATGGCCTGAGAATAAATCCAATGAGCTTGACTGATGCAATGGTTCTTAAAGAGGGCCACCCTGGCTATGAGAGGGATGCTGGAAACTTGTCAAGGCACATTTGCCTGGGTGACTTTATTGGCATTGGTGGGCAGAGCCAGGCAATGCATGGGACACTCTAACCCAACAGAGGACTGTGCCACATCCAGTGTCCTGTTGAATGCCACGCACTCAAACTCATGAAGCCAATTGATAGCCCAGAGCCTGACTCTTACACTAAAGCTTTCAGGTTCTCCCCGACCTGGGTCTGTGGAAGATTAAACTCCCCTGCCCCCTTGAATTCGAGGCAGCCATGGGACTGGCTTTAGGTCAGTGACATGTAAGCTGGTGCGATGTTCCCAGTTATGATTGGTCCATAGCCTGGACTTCGGTCTACATTGGAGATGCTACAGCAACTCCATGTATAGAGGCATTGTTAAGTCTTACTATGTTGTTATGCTTATTACACATTCCTTTTGTTTCTTTGAAGTATTGTCTTGAATTCTTGAAATCATGTGCCTAGATAAGTTATATTACCCATGACTTCATTTCAGGATAATAAAGGGGGTGTCACAAAATATTTACTATGAAAAAGAGGGCATTAGGTCCCATGAGCTTGAGGATCACCGTATTATGGGTCAAAGGACCTAAACTTTTTTGTGGCTTCTGCTATACATAGTAAGTGTAAAAATCGGACACTGCTAGCAACAGGAAAATGGGGGAAATTAACTTTGACTAGAATTAAACTTAAAATGATATAGAAATCAAGGTCAGTTTCACCGACATCACTAGGATTAACACATCCTTTGTTTTTGTTCATCTGTTAAAGTTATGATGGCTCTAACTCCATCACCCTCTTGTTACAAGAGCAAAAACATTCCCAGCATTAAAAATTGGTCCGATTCTCACCCCTCCCCTCATACCTTTACTTGCTTTATTTTTCCACATTGAATTTATTGCTACCTGAGGACAGAGAGCATTACAACTTGCTATTGGTTTCTTGGCCTTCTGCTGCCTGGAAGGTAAGAGCCAGGAGGTCGGAATTTGTTCATCTTTGTGCCCTCAAACAAAGTGCAACACAGAGATAGGAGTTGAGAAATCTTTCTTAAATAAGTGAATAAATAAATAAATCTCCTTCCTACGTTTAGTATCTCATCTGATCTTTTCAATTCCTTAATAATTTCCTTTAACTTTTGTCTCTACATCCACCTTTCTGATTTAAGCAACTTAACATTGGGAAAATCAACTCGTTTTAACTAGATTTAAAATTAGAAGAACATAATAACTCAGTTTAGGTGCTAAACTTAAAAGACAGACACACTGGGGCCTAGCTAATATCACAAAAGCAGATTCTTCAGTTTAGATCTTTGCTCCTTTCTCTTTACTTTTTGCTCCTTGCTTTTGGAATCATTCCTCTTTTTCTAGGTCATGAGACAAGAAAACCTGATTTTTTAAAATGAGTTTATTTTCTGCTATTGATGCCCCTTGGTGGAGAATTAAGTGGTTGAAGCTATCAGCTACCATGGGGTTTGGGCAGGAGAGTCTCTAAATTCAGTAATTTATTTGATAAATGACCAGGGGGAAGCAAAGATAGATCAGTCACCCTCTCAACTGAGCGTGCAATGAAGATGTGCTTTTTTTGACCTCATGTATGTGTTCCTGAATACATTATAACATATAATATATATAAATTATATAATAAATAATAAATTTTAAAATATAAATAAATTATATAACATTATATAAAATATATAATATACTATATTTATATATATATATAATTTTAACTTTCTATTTTAAAATAATTATATACACAAAAAGTTGCAAAATTAAAATAGAACAGAGAGGTTTTATCTAGTCATCACCCAGATTACCCCAAAAGTGATATCTCACGTGCAATAATGATGATCAAAACTAGGAAATTCAGTAAAATTTGTATACATTGAATGTTTTAGTTGTAATAGAGATTTCATTATTTAAAAATGAACCCAGTAGTAAAATAAACCCATTTTATAAAATAAAATATATTTCCTTTCAATACAAGTAATTACATCCTTATCTAGGTCTGGTGTTTTGAAAACTTACACCAGATTTTCTTAAGACAACCTGTGAGGTTATTTCTTTCCAGGCGATTGTTTCTGTGGTGGTGGTGTTTTTGTGGCTCTTCACACAGTTCTCTTGTTCAACATGTGAATACTCTTTATTTTCTTCTATTTACTTGATAAATTCCCAGGGATTGAGTCCTGCTGCACCTGCTCAGGAGTCCCTTTCTTAAGAGAACTCCAGGGGACTAAGCAGCCAGAACAGCTACGTTCTTGCCTTTTGTAAAAGATCCCATCTGCAGAAGGAATCAAGCTAATCTACAGCCAACATTTGGAAGCCATGAGCCTGAGCAAGGATGCAGAATAATGACATCACAAACATGCATGTGTAACGAATATCCTATGCATCAGGGGACACTGATTATGGAGAATCAATAAAAATTATTTTTTAGGTCGAATGGCTTTTCAAGGCATCTAGGAAGCAACTAGCATTTCTACATGCTGAGTATTTCACTGATTTATGCCAGCTACAGTGAAACTTGGATTTAAAAGTCTAACAAATAGTATCTGCTACCAAGGCAGAAACGCTTAGAGTCAATTAGGATAGCAAACACGGTCTCTAAGGAAAAGCCAGCAGATGTCATCCGCTCTGTAACAGGACAAGGCAGGCAGTGAGGCTGCACTCAGGTCTATACCACGTAGGGCGATGGATTCACTCAAAGTGGCAGTACCTGTGGCAATGGGGTCCCAAATCATGCCCTAGGCAGGACTGGCTATGGAATTTGGGACCCGGGGCAAAACAAAAATGCAGAGTCCCTTGTTCAAAAATTATTAAGAATTTCAAGATGGTGAGAGCAGAGCAGCAAACCAAGCACAGACCCTTCTGAGCATGAGGTCTTGTACGACTGCACAGATTTTGCCCCACGAAGCTGGCCCTGGCCCTGAGGGTCCCAGGAGGATGGGCAGACACAAATATAACTGCGTGTTCTGTGTTTTTATTACAGCTACATCTGGCAACTCAAGGTACCTTAGGGCAGCTCAGGGGTCACCCAGGGAGTGAGGCTGCAGAAAAGGCCAACTGGACATGGTCCTCCACTAAGGACGTTATTTTCCTCTTTTAGATGCTGGATATCCCATCAAGGTAAGATTTCTTAGACGACAATCTGTAAAGATTCCCTGGCTAGAAGGAAAGAAAAAGAAAGAAAGAGAGGAAGGAAGGAAGGGAGGGAGGGAGGGAGGGAGAGAGGAAGGGAGGAAGGGAGGGAGGGAGGGAGAGAGGAAGGGAGGGAGGAGGGAAGGAAGGGGGAAAGAAAGAAAAGAGAAAGAAAGAAGGAAAGAAAGAAAGAAAGGGAGGGAGAGAGGAAGGAAAGAAGGAAGGAAGGAAGGAAAGAAAGAAAGAAGGAAGGAAGGAAGGAAAGAGAAAGAAAGAAAGAAAGAAAAGAAAAAGAAAGAAAGAAAGAAAGAAAAGAAAGAAAGGAAGGAAGAAAGAAAGAAAGAAAGAAAGAAAGAAAGAAAGAAAGAAAGAAAGAAAAAGAAAGAAAGAGAAAAGAAGGAAGAAGGAAGGAAGGAAGACAAGGAGACAGAGAGAGAGAGGGAGGGAGGGAGGAAGGAAAGCAAGAGAGAGGGAGGGAGCGAGATTGATTTCCGTGCAGAAAATGAAGAAGTCACTTTGATGAGCACAGAAGTACAGATAAAGGTTCAGAAGGCTCTCTTTCTCCCAAACCTCACACATGGAGCTCTTGAGGAGAACTTTCAATAGTTAGATGCTGCAACATCTGGTCTTGAAAGAATTAGTGCCAGCTCTGTTATGGGTCAATGGATTTGGAAAGAGAAAACTAAAACGTCTGTTCAAATTACCTTGGTCAGCTTTTCTAAGAGTGCATCATCTCAAAGTCCCTTCAAGTTCCCCAAAATGAACGAGCACATTTTGTACATGCTTCGTATCGATTCTATCCCCTAAGCAGATCTTCGAGCTGTCCCCCTCCCGCTATTTCCGATGCCAGCCCCTGGCCTGGGCAGCACCTCCTTCCTCTAGGCTGAGACTCGGTCCCAAGCCTGCTCTTGCTGCCCCACCGATGGCCTTCGCAGCCTTCACTAGGCCAGCCTCTGCCTACCTCTGGTCCCATTTCACACACCTCTCTTTGTTGCTGCCATCATCAGGGGTGATTCTGGGTGTAACTCCCCATCTGTAGGTCTCTGGGAAGGTCAGTTGGAACTATGTGCCTCTGATTCTGCTGGGTCGGGCAGACCCTCAGCCCATGCCCTTGTTCTCTCTCTCCAAGAGGCCCTCAGAAGAGGAAGGCAGTTAGTTTCACCTTTCAGGAAAGCCGAGCTGCCATCTGCAGCCTGGTCACCCCCGTACCGGCTGCTCTCGTACCCCTGCTCCTGCAGCCAGATCTCAGGCCCTTTTTGTTTTTTTTTATTTAACATCTTTATTGGAGTGTAATTGCTTTACAGTGGTGTGTTAGTTTCTGCTTTATAACAAAGTGAGTCAGTTTTACATATACATATGTTCCCATATCTCTTCCCTCTTGCGTCTCCCTCCCTCCCACCCTCCCTATCCCACCCCTATAGGTGGTCACAAAGCACCGAGCTGATCTCCCTGCGCTATGCAGCTGCTTCCCACTAGCTATCGATTTTACATTTGGTAGTGTATATATGTCCATGCCGCTCTCTCACCCTGTCACATCTCGAGGCCCTGTAGTTGGGGTGACCCAACCTCTGATCTTAGGAGTATCTGCACTGTGTTTTTTCTGGCAACTCAACATCTCCACCTGCTGATCACTAGGGTTCACCAACAGCCAGAAGGCTGGGGCCCCAGGGAGAATGTCCTTTCTGGTTTACTGTGCGGTTCTTTCCAGGAGCAGAGGAAGTCCAGGTTCTGCAGCCTGAGGTCCAGTCCTCACCCAACACCATACTTGTCCCAAAACCCCATTGTAATACCTGAGGTCCAGCTCATCTGGGAGAAGAATCTGGAATTCACCCCAGTGATGGGGGTGGGGAGAACATTAGGGCTGAAGAGTAAGGTGTGGGTGTGCATGTGTGTGTGGCCTTTATTCTCTTGAAGAGACCTCCCTCCTTTTCTTTGTTACTCTTTCTTCCTTCTCTTCCCTCCCTCACTTTTTATATTTAAGGGAGGGACTATTTCTTCTAATGGTTTTAAATAAATTTGATATTTTTAAAATTTTTTTGAAATTTTTTAAAACTTCAAGCCATATTATGGTCTTAAATAAAAAGTAAATGTCTCCTAGCCAATCCCTTACCTCCAGGACCTCACTCCAGAAATACCCATTCTTAAGTAGTTTTTGTTCTCCTAGAAGAAGAAGCTTCCAAATGTCAAGGTCAAACAGATTCTTGTGTTATGTTTTAGCCTGCTTCCTATTTGGAACATGCTTTTTATTGAGCAGTTTTATTTTTCCTGGAGTCTTAATGGACTATTTCTCCCCTTGTTTCAAGAAGAACCATATGCCTTTTCCATCATCGCTAAGATCTCCCTGCTTCTTAATCATTCTATTTGTTGACCCGAAATCATTTCCTTCTCGAAGTCATTCTTTTGATCCTTCTGACTTCCTGTTCTAATTTGGACTAATTGTGTTCTAGGCCTGCTACACCACTACTACGCAGGTATTTCTTTATAAAGAAACTCCTCTTGGATTAGCTCCAGAAAGCATAGATGTCTTTCTAATTCTTAATTCCTTTTATGCTTTTCTCCAGTTCATCTACAAGTAATATTGTTCAGAAAGTGCATGGCAAGGTAAACTTCCTGAGCATTTGAATATCTGTAAATCTGGCTCATATTTGATGAATAATTTAGCTAGCTATAAAACTTTACATTCAAAATAACTTTCTTCTGAATTCTAAAGGCATTGTTCCATTTTATTTCAGACCCTGGCCACTCAAAGTGTGGTCCACAGACCAGCAGCGTCAACATCACCGAGGAGCTTGCTAGAAAGCAGAAATGCGGACCCACCCCAGAATCTGAATGCGAACAAGATCCCTAGGAACCTATGGGTGCAGTGGAGTTGAGAGGCGCTGCCCCAGCCTTCAGCGCTACCACTAATAGGGCTGAGGTCAATCTGACTCTCTTTTCTTAGTAAATAATCTGATGTTTTTTCAGTCTAAAGTTTGGCAGCCCTCTCTTTGTCCTTACTTGGTGATCTGAAATTCTCCAGGCTGTTTTCAGGCTCTGACCTTTTCTGGTGGGTCCTGCCAATATCAAGACTTGTGACTTTTTTCAGATCTGGGAAATTGTCTTCTTTTATTTCTCTGGATTTGTCTGCCTTTCTGTGTTCTCTGCTCCCTCTTTCAGGAATGTCATCAGTTTCCTAGACATGGTCATCCATCTCTCTTAGCCTTTCCCTTTTACTTACCTTCACTTAGTTTTGCTGATCTTCATTCTAAGAAGTTTTCTCAAATTTATCCTTTGGCCTTTATATTGGATTTTTTAAAATTAAGCAAACATATAATTTTAATCTACTATGGTTCTTGGCACTATGGTTACTATGGTTTAATGCACTATGGTTCTCTGAGTGCTCATTTGTCAGGGAAATGTGTTTTCGTCTTATGGATGCAAGGTCATCACACATCTCCAGGGATATTAATTGGTTTTTGCTTCTCCCAGTGCCACTTATTCTATTTGTTCATATTGCTCCTTCTTTCATGTGTTATGGTTTTCTCTTAAGAGTCTGATCATCCTAATTAGATAACCTGTATTATGGCATTACTGTTCATTTGCTTAGGTGTGATGATAGTACTGTGCTTTTGTAAGAAAATGTCCTTATTTTAGAAAATGAATGTTGAAGTTTTTAGGGATGAAGTGTCTAATGTCTGCAACTTTCAAATGGTTACACACACACACACACACAAATATGTGTATAAAGAGAATAAGAAAGAGACCACTTAAATACAGCAAATGTTAACATTTGGAAGTAGAAAGCATGCCCAAGTGTTATTGCACTAGTCTTTCAATTTTCTCTTGAAATTTTCAAAAGTTGGAAATAATAAGAAAAACAAAACAAAATATCTGAATATCATTGGGAAAATACCCCTAGGGGCCTGAAATCCCTAAGGAATCAGCTTTCTTACAGGAAACTAGATACATGATTGGTTTTTAAGCAAGTCAGGCTGTAGGTCATTTGCATTTTTGCATATATGCTCTTGGAGTAATAAACAATGTATGCAAAGCCTCTGACTGATATTCCTTAGGATATCTGTGGATTAAGAAGGAATCTGTCCTAGTGTACCTCTAATGAAGCAAAAGAAAGTTATAATGGGATTTCATGGGTGTGGGCAGTAATTGGATTTGGTGAAGGGTGTAATTAAATTTCACCAAGGGCCTACAACCTCTGCCCCAGGAAAATAATGAAAGGGTCAGAAGACCTTCTATCTTGCTTAAAGGGAAGTATGTAAAGCCTGCAGAAACTCTGAAGCACGTGCCTGCTCTGTCCACATCTCCTCAATCATGGGACAGCAGCTCTAGTATCTTCAGGATCCCTAAAGAATCCCACCTTCAGACAGAGGGTTGAAAGCCCTGTAAGTAACGGAAGAATACTATGAAAATTACTGACCGGTTTCTGTCCCCTGGTCTCCTGAAATTTCTATCTCCGCTTCGATAAGTGGAATCAAAACAGAATCCAGCCCAGAGAGGGATAGCCTCCCCAACATGGGCTGATTCCAACACTCAAGTGGAAGGCCAGGTTGACCAGTGGAGGGTAGCTAGCACCATCTTCTCCACCATTGGGTGGATACCAGGCAGTCTGAAAGCTCTGGGTACAAAGCAGGGCATGTCAACTGTAGGTTTCCTGGTAGGCTGTGTCGACTGGCAACAAGCAGGCGGGCTCACCCCACTCCTTCCCCAGCAAATCTCAGTCTCCCACCCCAGGAGACTAAGCCCTCCCTGGGCAACCAAAGTGTCCTTCCTACTGTAGGTTTCCAGAGCTGTGGCAGATGCAACTGCTGTAGTCAAGTTCTCTGATGTGGGGAGGATGGCTGTCCTGCCATCAGACAAGCCTTCAGAGAAATGCCTGGCTCTCTGCCCCAATCCCCCTCCTGTTCTCCATCCCTGTGACTCAGCATCTCTCCAGAGACATCCAAAAGAAACAACTCCCACTTCCATCAGTGTTCCCTTGAGTTGATCCATCAATTCCATCCCATCTGCTTCCCATTCTCCAGAAATTTATCAAACTCCTTTGTCTTCTGATGGCCCCTCTACCACTGTCAATGCCCCTGCGGATCTGTTCCCCTCTATTCTTTCTTCTAGTTATTTCAAAAGGATTGAAGAGGAAAGAGCTGCCTTGTTGGTGTTCGTGCCATCATCCCGAACCAGAAGTCATCCCCCTGGTTTTTAGTCCTCTTATCTATGGTGCAGTGTCTAAGTATCTTCTTTCCTCCTAATTCTGGATGTTGTGGGAATGCTTCCCCGCTCACCACCACCTTTAATCTTTCATTTTCTTAGCAATAAAATCAGGAAGGGCATCTGCCTTATCTTGGAGCAGCACTGCGCAAGAGTTTACACAGAAGGCCTGAGACTGCTATTCTTGGAAGGGTGTGCTTGCAAGGATGCCCTTGGCTGGCATCTGGGAACCCGGATGTGGGGAGGGTTCCCACCATTCTGTGACTGACAAGGGTGGCTCTCTGGGCCTAAACACTTTGTGCAAACAATACGGTTTGTGCTGAACACCTGTTTTCTGTCTGAAAGTCTGGAATTCTAATATGTGCTAGGCAGAGGGTGCCTATGTGACCAGCCTCCAGTAGAAACCTTGGATGCTGAGTCTCTGATGAGCTTCCCCGGTAAACAGCGTTTCACATGTGCTGTCACAATTCACTGCTGGAAGAATTAAGCATGTCCTCTGTGACTCCACTGGGAGAGGAGTCTTGGAAGCTCATGCCTGGTTTCCTTCAGACCCCGCCCATGTGCCTTTTCCCTTTGCCGAGTTTGTGTTTTATCCTTTTGCTACAATAAATCCTAACCATGAGTATGACTATATGTGGCATCCTGTGAGTTCTCCTAGAGAATTATCAAACCTGGGGGTGGTGTTGGGGACCCCTGATCCACACCACTTATAAAATCAGTGTTTCCAGCTTTTGATAAGCTTTGATCATAGCTTGAGGTAGTATTTTTCCAGCATGTGTCTGGAAGACGTCTATCTGGAAAATCGGCCAAAGAAGGTCTACACAATCTGGTTTTTTAAAGGTATTTTTTAAAATTTATTTATTTTATATATTTATTTTTGGCTGCATTGGGTCTTCGTTGCTGCGCGCAGGCTTTCTCTAGTTGCGGCGAGCAGGGGCTACTCTTCGTTGTAGTGTGCGGGCTTCTCATTGCAGTGGCTTCTCTTGTTGCAGAGCACGGGCTCTAGGTGCGTGGGCTTCAGGAGTTGTGGCTCGCAGGATCTAGAGCGCAGGCTCAGTAGTTGTGGCGCACGGGCTTAGTTGCTCCACGGCATGTGGGATCTTCCTGGACCAGGGCTCGAACCTGTATCCCCTGCATTGGCAGGCGGATTCTTAACCACTGCGCCACCAGGGAAGCCCCACAATCTGGTTTTAAGGTCTCTGGTGATCTCCTTTCTAGCAGACTGTGAAACTGGACCATCCCTGGCTTCCTTCTTCAGCCTGGGCCTCAAAACCCTGCATGGGTTCTTACTGCATGGGTGCTCTGCCTCCTTGTGATGACACACGTCCTCCTGAGCAGGCAGCTCAGCCTCCCTCCAGCCCAGCATCCCTGCATCCCTGCCCTCCATGGTCCAGAGTCCCTCTTTTTCACTGCCCATGCTCCCATTTATATGACAATAAGCAGGCTGTCCCTGTTTCTCCTCTGCTTCCACTTCGCTTCATAGTTAGAAATTGTGACTCCTCCCATAACTAAATTAAACAACCTTTTCATAGCGTCTACAAGCTAGAGCTTGCAATTAAAGCACTGAGTCACAACTTCAGGGTCAAGCGATGTTGAACCACACGCTTGAGTTTAAAATATACTCCTGAAGAGAAAATTGTTGAAAAACCTCACACACTTGGATTATCAGCTGAGATGGAGAATGTGAATTGGTGCCATGTCTGATTACTGAATATTCTTAAGGAGTGTTTTTTGAAACAACATTTAGGTAGGAGGGAGACAGAAGAAAAGCAGTTTTTAATCCAGCCCACATTAAATGGCAATTCTTAAATAACTGCCCCCAAATAATTTACTTTACTTTACTCATAGTATATTCTTGGCTCCCTTATCAAATGTTAGTTGACCATATATGCACGGCTTTATTTCTGAGCTCTTGATTCTGTTCCATTGGTCGATGTGTCTTTTTTAATGCCAGTACCATACTGTTTTGATTACTACAGCAGTGTTCTGCACAGCTGGGGAAGCTGGGTCCTCACTCACATGCTCTCATTTTCCCCATGGGAGAAACCACCAGCCAAGAAGGTCTTTTTGTCCTTTAGCTGTGCCACCGTGGGAGAGGAGAAACGCAGGTAAAATGAAACTGTTCCTCTTACCCTCTTCAATGTGTTCAATCTCAGAATTTTTGTTCGTTTGTTTGTTCCAACAATGTGCTGGAACTTCTCCACTGGACTCCTGGACTTTCACAAAGGAACTCTCATCCATGAATAATTGTCAAAACTGGTGTTCTTTGGGGGAAAGATGGCAGAAAACGTCTCTTCCACCATTTTGATGACGTCTTAGAATAAGTTTGTCTATGTCTACAAAAAACTTTGTTGTGATTTTGGTAGGAATCTCGTTATATAAATATATATAGATAGATAGATCAGTTCTGGCAAAATAGACATCTTTCCTGTGCAGTCATCCAATCCGTGAATATATTTAGTATGCCTCTCCATTCACTTAGGACTTCTTTGATTTCTTTCAAGAGCATTTTGTAATTTCCAGCATAAAGATCTTATACATAGCTGTTAGATTTACACCTATGTATTTTATTTTCTTTGAAACAATTGTAAATGAGATTATATGTTTAATTTCAGTTTCCACATGTTCCTTAATGGTATATAGAAATCTGATTGATTTTTGTGTATTGATCTTATATCCTGTGGTCTTGCTGAACTCACTTATTAGTTCTAGAATTTTTTTGCAGATTCCTTGGATTCTCTACGTAGACAATGATGTAATCTGCAAATAAAAATAGTTTTCATTTCTTTCCCTTTTAATCTCTATGTATTGTATTTATTTTTTCTTGCCTGATTGCCCTCACCATAACTTCCAACTCCATGTTGAGTAGCAGTGGCACCAGTGGACATCCTTGACTTATATCTGATCTTAGGGGGAAAGCATTCAGTGTCTCACCATTAAGCATGATGTTAGCTACAGTTTTTTTGTGGATACTTTTTTATCCACAAGTAGCAGAAATTCCCCTCTATTCCTAGTTTGCCGAGAGATTTCATCATGAACCATTGTTGGATTTGGTCAAATGCTTTTTCTGTGTAAACTAACATGATCATATGATTTTTTTTCTTTTTCAGTCACTTGATATGATGGATTACATTGATTGACTTTTGAATGTTGAAGCTGCCAGGAATGAATTCCACTTCTTCATGGTATACAATTCATTTTATACACTGCCAGATTTAATTTGTTAAAATCTTGTTGAGGATTTTTGTATCTAAGGTCATGCAAGTTTTTGATATGTAGCTTCCCCTTTTTTGTACTCTCTACTTTTGGTGTCAGAGTAATACGAGCTGTATAAAACCGAGTTGGGAATTGTTTCCTTCTCTTCTATTTTCTGCAAGAGATTGTGTAAAATTCTTCTTTAAATGTTTGATAGAATTCTCTAATGAAACCTAGACCTGAAGGTTTCTTTGTGGGGAGCTTTTGTATTATTATTAAACATTAAATTTCTTTTCTATTATAGGACTACACAGGTTGTCTATTTCAAGTGGCTGCATTTGGGTCCTTGTGGTTTTTGAGGAATTGGTAATTTCTTCTAAGTCATCAAATTTATTAATGCAAAGTTATTTTCTAGTATTCCCTCATTATTATTTTAGTGGCTGCAGGATATCTAGTTATATATCTTTTTTCATTCCTAATACTGGTTACTCGAGTCTTCCTATTTTTTGTCTTTGTCATTCTTGCTAGGGAGTTAACAACTTTATTGATTCTTTTCAAAGAATCAGCTTTCTGTTTCATGGATTTTTCACCTTTTTCAATTTCATTGATTTGTGCTCTTTTCTTTGTTAGTCTCTTTTTTATGCTTGGTTTATGCTTATTTTGCTCCACTTTTTTATTTTCTGGAGGTGGGAACAAAATTTTTGATTTGAGACATATTCTCTTTTCTAAAGTAAGCATTTAATGCTATAAATTTCCCTCTAAGCATTGCTTTATCTGTATCCAACATTTTTTGATATGTTATGTTTTCATTTTCATTCATTCTATGTATTTTAAATTGGACCTTACAAACTCTTTGGGAATAGCCTTCCCAGTAGAATCTATATGACTCCATATGTACAAGAAGTAGTTTTCTTAAGCCAAAAAAAGATATAGTTCAGCATCAAAGATCAGCTAGGAAATAAATAAATTAACACCCCCTCAATTCAACTACTGCAAAAATCAAGTGCTTAACGGAAAAACACCTGCCAATTAAGTGAAGACATCAGATGAAGATAAAACATATAAGGCATTTCAGATTTCTGCATAACTCTTGATCTTGAAAATTATGCTGTTTAAAAAGAATAAACATTTCCCGAATCTTACCTGCAGCACTACACCACTGTCATCTTCAAAAGTTACAAACACATCTGTGTCACATTTTAAGCCTGAGATTCGGTTTTCCATCATGTAACCCTATTGCAAAAAAAAAGAAAAGAAGCAGATTTTAAATTTGCAGTCCCATCATTATAAAGGACTAACATTTTCTTTGAAATTAAATACAGACAATTGAAAAAAAGAAAATAAGTCTATTTCTCCTACCCAGAATAGCCATTCTAAGAATTCTGACCCATCCCATGAGCTTTTGGTCCATAAATATTATTTGAGGGTACGGTCTTTGTTGGTAGTAAAAACATTTGAAAACAGTCATGTCACATTTTTCCAAAATATTTCAACAAATTATGCTAATTTTTTCTCTCTCTCTTCCAAATCTTATGAATTCGAATAAATGTCAAGGTATTTGTGATTACACCCCACAATATGCAGGAGAATGATGCCTCCCCCACCCAAACCCTTTTTTAATTAGCAAATATACCTATGATTCTTGGGAGACAACATAAAAAATCCTAAATTGCCACTCTGCCTCTTCATGTCATTAAATATTCTGCATCATAAATATACACTCCAGCTTCCAGCTAGTTTTTTACTTTTTTTCTTTTCTCATTTCCTGAAATCCTTATTTAAATGGCGGTAGCCTGTGCTCCTTTCCAAAGTGGTGAAGTGTTTCCGCACACACACTGGGAGAATCAGCTGCTCCAGAGAAAGCTGATCAGCCCCAGGCCAGACGTGGAGGGAGCAGAGTTGCCCGCGTTTGGCCACAGGCCCTTCCCCTCCTCAAGGCCTCTGTGCTCTCTTTCTTCCAGCCCATTGTCCTCCCCCTTAACTCTCAGAATCCTTCCCACTCTCAGAATCTGCTTCCAAATCAGCCCTACCATGTAAGTTACAGCACAGGCGGCTGTCGCATCACCTGTCCCAGGAGTATGTGCACTTAGCACTTTGGCTCTGTCTAGGAATGACAAGATTCAGCCCCTGTTGGAATTTTCAAGCCACATGGGCCAGGGAGGGTCACACAGGGTGCTCCCGTGGGCAGCCGTATACTCCAACCTCAAGGTACCCGTTATCCTTGGGGGGACCTGCTTCATTTCTGAAAACGGCCACTTGAGTCACAGAAGCGGGCACTCTGGGTTCCCACTGCCCGCAGAGCCTGAAGTCCTGTGAGCAGCCCTGCTTTCCTGTCCCGGGAGCCATCCTCTGATGCCCCGCTGCTTCCCCTGGTCCCCCTCAGCATCACGGCAGTCCGCACAGGCCCTCTGCGCGGTGTTAGTTTACAGAAGCAAAGGCATCTTCACAAACCCTCAGGAATCCTTCGTAACTTTCACAAAGGTAAACTGATTGTATTTATGGAAACATAAACTGGTGGCATTTCCAGCCTGGAGAAGTTCAGCCTTGCCTCCCCTCCCCCATCATAACCACACGGTAAACCCCCTCATCCCCGGGCAAACCACATGAGATCAGGTTCTGACTGAGTGTGATCAGGCCCCAGAGTGTTTCCCCTGCAAGGGAGAAGCTGACTCACTTTCACCACCAGCATTCTACCATTTATCGAGTATCTGCCACGAGTCAGATACTGAGCTGAGTGCTTGACCCAAACTTCGTTTTATTATTTCACTTAATCCTTTTCCTCCTCTCAATAGCCCTGTGAGGTACGCGTTACCCCATTTTACAGATTAAGAGAGTAAGGCTCGAGGGCTATGTTGGAATGTTCTTGAATAACCCCTCAAGTTCTGGTACGGAAAAGATGAACATGAGACCTACCACCTCAGACTTGGGAAGAAGCTGTTATACATAAGAAGCACACCTGCTAAAGGCTCAAAATAGTAATTTTGAAGAAATAAAGTACTTTTTCCTTGATCATTTTGCTCTGATCTCTTCCAGCAAGAGAGGGAGAAACAGGTTCTCTGTTGTTATGCCTTTTTTGAACTGTTCACACCCCGCCCTGGAAACCAGGCCACCAGGGCTTTAAAATAACCCGAGCAATGGCTCACTCAAAAAGCCGCACAGTGGAGGAGCTTCAAGATGGCGGAAAAGTAAGACGTGGAGATCACCTTCCTCCCCACAAATACATCAGAAATACCTCTACACGTGGAACAACTCCTACAGAACACCTATTGAACGCTGGCAGAAGACCTCAGACATCCCAAAAGGCAAGAAACTCCCCACGTACCTGGGTAGGGCAAAAGAAAAAAGGAAACACAGAGACAAAAGAATAGGGATGGGACCTGCACCAGTGGGAGGGAGCTGTGAAGGAGGAAAGGTTTCCACGCACTAGGAAGCCCCTTCGCGGGCGGAGACTGTGGGTGGCGGAGGGGGGAGCTTCGGAGCCACGGAGGAGAGCGCAGCCACAGGGGTGCGGAGGGCAAAGCGGAGAGATTCCCGCACAGAGGATCAGCGCCGAGCAGCACTCACCAGCCCGAGAGGCTTGTCTGCTCACCCGCCGGGGCGGGCGGGGGCTGGGAGCTGAGGCTCCGGCTTCGGTCGGATCGCAGGGAGAGGACTGGGGTTGGCGGCATGAACACAGCCTGAAGGGGTTAGCGCACCACAGCTAGCCGGGAGGGAGTCCGGGAAAAAGTCTGGAACTGCCGAGGAGGCCAGAGACTTTTTCTTGCCTCTTTGTTTCGCGGCGCGCTAGGAGAGGGGATTCAGAGCGCCGCCTAAACGAGCTCCAGAGATGGGCGTGAGCCGCGGCTATCAGCGCGGACCCCAGAGACGGGCATGAGACGCTGGGGCTGCTGCTGCCGCCACCAAGAAGCCTGTGTGCGAGCACAGGTCACTCTCCACACCGCCCCTCCTGGGAGCCTGTGCAGCCCGCCACTGCCAGGGTCCCGGGATCCAGGGACAATATCCCAGGGAGAATGCATGGCGCGCATCAGGCTAGTGCAATGTCACACCGGCCTCTGCCGCCGCAGGCTCGTCCCGCATCCGTACCCCTCCCTCCCCCCGGCCTGAGTGAGCCAGAGCCCCTGAAACAGCTGCTCCTTTAACGCCATCCTGTCTGAGTGAAGAACAGACGCCCTCAGGCGACCTCTACGCAGAGGCGGGGCCAAATCCAAAGCTGAACCCCAGGAGCTGTGCGAACAAAGAAGAGAAAGGGAAATCTCTCCCAGCAGCCTCAGAAGCAGCAGATTAAATCTCCACAATCAACTACATGTACCCTGCATCTGTGGAATACCTGAATAGACAACGAATCATCCCAAATTGAGGAGGTGGACTTTGGGAGTAATGATATATATATATTTTTTTCCCTTTTTCTCTTTTTGTGAGTATGTATGGGTATGCTTCTGTGTGTGATTTTGTCTGTACAGTTTTGTTTTTACCATCTGTCCAACAGTTCTGTCTGTCCGTTTTTTTTTTTTTTTTCTTCTTTTTTTTAGTATAGTTTTTACCCCATGTTATCATTGGTGGATTTGTTTTTTGGTTTGGTTGCTCTCTTCTTTCCTTCTTTCTTTCTTTCTTTTTTTAAATTACTTTTAAAATTATTTTTTAATAATAATTTTTTATTTTAATAACTTTTATTTTATTTTATTTTATCTTCTTTCTTTCTTTCTTTTTTTCTGCCTTGTATTCTGAGCCTTGTGGATGACAGGCTCTTGGTCAGGGCTGTGCGTCTGAGGTGGGAGAGCCAACTTCAGGACATTGGTCCACAAGAGACCTCACGGCTCCATGTAATATCAAATGATGAAAATCTCCCAGAGATCTCCATCACACCAAACCCAGCTCCACTCAACGACCAGCAAGCTATAGTGCTGGACACCCTATGCCAAACAACTAGCAAGACAGGAACGCAACCCCACCCATTAGCAGAGAGGCTGCCTAAAATCATAATAAGCTCACAGACACCCCAAAACACACCACCAGATGTGGACCTGTCCACCAGAAAGACAAGATCCAGCCTCATCCACCAGAACACAGGCACTAGTCCCCTCCACCAGGAAGCCTACACAACCCACGGAACCAACCTTAGCCACTGGGGGCAGAAAACAAAAACAACAGGAACTACAAACCTGCAGCCTGCGAAAAGGAGACCCCAAACACAGTAAGCTAAGCAAAATGAGAAGACAGAGAAACACACAGCAGATGAAGGAGCAAGGTAAAAACCCACCAGACCTAACAAATGAAGAGGAAATAGACAGTCTACCTGAAAAAGAATTCAGAATAATGATAGTAAAGATGATCCAAAATCTTAGAAATAGAATGGAGAAAATAGAAGAAACGTTTAACAAGGACCTAGAAGAACTAAAGAGCTAAGAAACAGTGATGAACAACACAATAAATGAAACTAAAAATTCTCTAGAAGGGATCAATAGCAGAATAACTGAGGCAGGAGAACGGATAAGTGACCTGGAAGATAAAATGGTGGAAATAACTACTGCAGAGCAGGATAAAGAAAAACGAATGAAAAGAATTGAGGACAGTCTCAGAGACCTCTGGGACAACATTAAACGCACCAACATTCGAATTATAGGGGTCCCAGAAGAAGAAGAGAAAAAGAAAGGGCCTGAGAAAATATTTGAAGAGATTATAGTTGAAAATTTCCCTAATATGGGAAAGGAAATAGTTAATCAAGACCAGGAAGCACAGAGAGTCCCATACAGGATATATCCAAGGAGAAGCATGCCAAGACACATATTAATCAAACTATCAAAAATTAAATACAAAGAAAAAATATTAAAAGCAGCAAGGGAAAAACAGCAAGTAACATACAAGGGAATCCCCATAAATTTAACAGCTGATCTTTCAGCAGAAACTCTGCAAGCCAGAAGGGAGTGGCAGGACATATTTAAAGTGATGAAGGGGAAAAACCAAGATTACTCTACCCAGCAAGGATCTCATTGAGATTTGACAGAGAAATTAAAACCTTTACAGACAAGCAAAAGCTAAGAGAATTCAGCACCACCAAACCAGCTTTACAACAAATGCTAAAGGAACTTCTCTAGGCAGGAAACACAAGAGAAGGAAAAGACCTACAATAACAAACCCAAAACAATTAAGAAAATGGTAATAGGAACATACATATCGATAATTACCTTAAATGTAAATGGATTAAATGCTCCAACCAAAAGACATACACTGGCTGAATGGATACAAAAATAAGACCCGTATATATGCTGTCTACAAGAGACCCACTTCAGACCTAGGGATACACACAGACTGAAATTGAGGGGATGGAAAAAGATATTCCATGCAAATGGAAATCAAAAGAAAGCTGGAGTAGCAATTGTCATATCAGACAAAATAGACTTTAAAACAAAGCTTATTACAAGAGACAAAGAAGGACACTACATAATGATCAAGGGATCAAACCAAGAAGAAGATGTAACAACTGTAGATATTTATGCACCCAACATAGGAGCACCTCAATACATAAGGCAAATACTAACAGCCATAAAAGGGGAAATTAACAGTAACACAATCATAGTAGGGGACTTTAACACCCCACTTTCACCAATGGATAGATCATCCAAAATGAAAATAAGTAAACACAAGCTTTAAATGACACATTAAACAAGATGGACTTAATTGATATTTATAGGACATTCCATCCAAAAACAACGGAATACATTTTCTTCTCAAGTGCTCATGGAACATTATCCAGGATAGATCATATCTTGGGTCACAAATCAAGCCCTGGTAAATTTAAGAAAATTGAAATCATATCAAGTATCTTTTCAGACCACAACGCTATGAGACTAGATATCAATTACAGGAAAAAATCTATAAAAAATACAAAACACATGAAGGCTAAACAATACACTAATTAATAACCAAGGGATCACTGAAGAAATCAAAGAGGAAATCAAAAAATACCTAGAAACAAATGACAATGAAAACACGATGACCCAAAACCTATGGAATGCAGCTAAAGCAGTTCTAGGAGGGAAGCTTATAGCAATACAATCCTACCTGAAGAAACAAGAAACATCTCAAATAAACAACCTAACCTTACACCTAAAGCAGTTAGAGAAAGAAGAACAAAAATACCCGAAAAGTTAGCAGAAGGAAAGAAATCATAAAGATCAGATCAGAAATAAATGAAAAAGAAATAAAGGAAACGATAGCAAAGATCAATAAAACTAAAAGCTGGTTCTTTGAGAAGATAAATAAAATTGATAAACCATTAGCCAGACTCATCAAGAAGAAAAGAGAGAAGACTCAAATCAATAGAGTTAGAAATGAAAAAAAGAAGTAACAAGTGACACTGCAGAAATACAAAGGTTCATGAGAGATTACTACAAGCAAGTATATGCCAAAAAAATGGACAACCTGGAAGAAATGGACAAATTCTTAGAAATGCACAACCTTCCAAGACTGAACCAGGAAGAAATAGAAAATATGAACAGACCAATCACAAACACTGAAATTGAGACTGTGATTAAAAATCTTCCGACAAACAAAAGCCCAGGACCAGATGGCTTCACAGGCGAATTCTATCAAACATTTAGAGAAGAGCTAACACCTATCCTTCTCAAACTCTTCCAAAATGTAGCAGAGGGAGGAACACTCCCAAACTCATTCTATGAGGCCACCATCACCCTGATACCAAAACCAGACAAAGATGTCACAAAGAAAGAAAACTACAGGCCAATATCACTGAAGAACATAGATGTAAAAATCCCCAACAAAATACTAGCAAACAGAATCCAACAGCACATTAAAAGGATCATACACCATGATCAAGTGGCCTTTACCCCAGGAATGCAAGGATTCTTCAATATATGCAAATCCATCAATGTGATACACCATATTAACAACTTGAAGGAGAAAAAACATATTGTCATCTCAATAGATGCAGAGAAAGCTTTTGACAAAATTCAACACCCATTTATGATAAAAACCCTCCAGAAAGTAGGCATAGAGGGAACTTACCTCAACATAATAAAGGCCATATATGGCAAACCCACAGCCAACATCGTCCTCATTGGTGAAAAACTGAAACCATTTCCACTAAGATCAGGAACGAGACAAGGTTGCCCACTCTCACCACTATTATTCAACATAGTTTTGGAAGTTTTAGCCACAGCAATCAGAGAAGAAAAAGAAATAAATGGAATCCAAATCAGAAAAGAAGAAGTAAAGCTGTCACGGTTTGCAGATGACATGATACTATACATAGAGAATCCTAAAGATGCTAACAGAAAACTACTAGAGCTAATCAATGAATTTGGTAAAGTAGCAGGATACAAAATTAATGCACAGAAATCTCTTGCATTCCTATACACTAATGATGAAAAATCTTAAAGTGAAATTAAGAAAACACTCCCATTTACCACTGCAACAAAAAGAATAAAATATCTAGGAATAAACCTACCTAAGGAGACAAAAGACCTGTATGCAGATAATTATAAGACACTGATGAAAGAAATTTAAGATGATACAAATAGATGGAGAGATATACCATGTTCTTGGATTGGAAGAATTAACATTGTGAAAATGACTATACTACCCAAAGCAATCTACAGATTCAGTGCAATCCCTATCAAATGACCAATGGCAGAACTAGAACAAAAAATATCACAATTTGTATGGAAACGCAAAAGACTCTAAAGAGCCAAAGCAATCTTGAGAAAGAAAAACAGAGCTGGAGGAATCAGGCTCCCTGACTTCAGACTATACTACAAAGCTACAGTAATCAAGACAGTATGGTACTGGCACAAAAACAGAAATATAGATCAATGAACAGGACAGAAAGCCCAGAGATAAACCCACGCACATATGGTCACCTTATCTTTGATAAAGGAGGCAAGAATATACAATGGAGAAAAGACAGCCTCTTCAATAAGTGGTGCTGGGAAAACTGGACAGCTACATGTAAAAGAATGAAATTTGAACACTCCCTAACACCATACACAAAAATAAACTCAAAATGGATTAAAGACCTCAATGTAAGGCCAGACACTATGAAATTCTTAGAGGAAAACATAGGCAGAACACTCTATGACATAAATCACAGCAAGATCCTTTTTGACCCACCTCCTAGAGACATGGAAATAAAAACAAAAATAAACAAATGGGACCTAATGAAACTTAAAAGCTATTGCACAGTGAAGGAAACCATAAACAAGACGAAAAGACAACCCTCAGAATGGGAGAAAATATTTGCAAATGAAGCAACTGACAAAGGATTAATCTCCAAAATTTACAAGCAGCTCATGCAGCTCAACATTAAAAAAACAAACAACCCAATCCAAAAATGGGCAGAAGACCTAAATAGACATTTCTCCAAAGAAGATATACAGATTGCCAACAGACACATGAAAGAATGCTCAACATCATTAATCATTAGAGAAATGCAAATCAAAACTACAATGAGATATCATCTCACACTAGTCAGAATGGCCATCATCAAAAAATCTACACACAATAAATGCTGGAGAGGGTGTGGAGAAAAGGGAACCCTCTTGCACTGTTGGTGGGAATGTAAATTGATACAGCCACTATGGAGAACAGTATGGAGGTTCCTTAAAAAACTAAAACTAGAACTACCATACGACCCAGCAACCCCACTACTGGGCATATACCCTGAGAAAACCATAATTCAAAAAGAGTCATGTACCACAATGTTCACTGCAGCTCTATTTACAATAGCCAGGACATGGAAGCAACCTAAGTGTCCATCGACAGATGAATGGATAAAGAAGAAGTGGCACATATATATAATGGAATATTACTCAGCCATAAAAAGAAACGAAATTGAGTTATTTGTAGTGAGGTGGATGGACCTAGAGTCTGTCATACAGAGTGAAGTAAGTCAGAAAGAGAAAAACAAATACCGTATGCTAACACACATATATGGAATCTAAAAAAAAAGAAATGGTCATGAAGAACCTAGGGGCAAGATGGGGATAAAGACGCAGACCTACTAGAGAATGGACTTGAGGACACGGGGAGGCGGAAGGGTAAGCTGGGACAAAGTGACAGAGTGGCATGGACTTATATACACTACCAAATGTAAAATAGATAGCTAGCGGGAAGCAGCCGCATAGCACAGGGAGATCAGCTCGGTGCTTTGTGACCACACAGACGGGTGGGATAGGGAGGATGGGAGGGAGGGAGACGCAAGAGGGAAGAGATATGGAGATATATGTATATGTATAACTGATTCACTTTGTTATAAAGCAGAAACTAACACACCATTGTAAAGCAATTATACTCCAATAAAGATGTTTAAAAAAAAAAAAAAAAGCAGCAGAATCAGCACCAGAATCCCACCATCTCTCACAGAACAGGCACTGGAATCCCATGAATGTAAAGATGCTTTATGTTCCTGTGTTAGTTCTTCACGTGGAATATAATTTATTTCTCTTCTAGATGATGAAACTCAGCTTTGAACACCCCTCCTCATTTGAAAATTTAGTAAAACCGTGTGACTGTTATCCTGATGATTCCAGACTCTCCAGGGCCCTGTCAGAGCCCAGGTATCAAGGCTCACGGCCCTCACAGAGCTTGCAGGCAACTAAAATGAAGCAGCAGAGAGAAAGGCCAACCGCTTGCAAGGCAGTGGCCAAGGCCAACACATCGCCTCCAACCGCCTGAAACTACCAGGGGCAGAGTGATGATCTAATTTCCTTAGAATAGGCTGGAGACGCCCATCCTCATAAAAGTCTAAATCCTTGGGCTAGCTGAGGTGACCCATTTAGAAACTAATTAGGTTCAAAAAAGTCATGGTCATCCTTGTCCTGCGTGAATGTGTCTGACAGTTTAGGGAAAGACACGCCACGTCGAGAAGTTCCTGACTGGGGACTTGCTTTCATCTTCCTGAGGAACTTAAATTCTGAATGTGGAGCCCCTAACTTTTTGGGGACAAACGAGTATAAGCAGTGTGTGTTTGTGTGTATGTGTGACACTTTCTAATTAAAAAAGAACTTTTAAAATGAATTCCTAAAAGCAATATATAAGCACTATAAAAAAGAAACCCACCAGAAAAAAGGAAAAAAGAAAAAGTCATCCATAATCTCATGATGTGGGAGATAAAAGGATGCCTGAGAAAGAAAGACCCCGAGAAAAATGCTGGTCGGAAACAGGGGATCAAAAGGATGGAGGTAGATGTTGCAGGGATGCAGGTGGGGAGAGCTCCGGAAACCAACAGAGCAGATCTGGGCAAAGGGAGCCATGGAGTGTTCCAGAGGGAGGAGAGACATGACAGCATGGGAGGAATAGTCAGAGGAGACTGAGGAGGGAGTCGGGGGTGAGGAAAGCCAGAAACAGGGGAGGAAGCCAGAGGAAAGTAAGAGGGCTGGATTTGGGGAAGGAGGAAGAACGCTGACCTCGTAGTCACCCACAGCACGTATGGGTGGCGAACTGAGGGACAGTCCTGGGTTCTGAGGTCGGAGACACCTGCAATGTCAGGTCATCACTCAGCACCTCCACGAGGCTTTACAAACCAGCACCACAGGATGAGCTGAGAGAAAGGACAGCCATGAAGGCCATTGCTGAGGACTGATCTTACGTTCTGTGTTACACAGGAGCTATCTTTTCCACCCTTCACAACAGCATCTCGGCACCCTGGTTTTAGGGATGAGGAAGCCGAGGGTCCCTGAGGTTTTCCCACTCCGCTCCAGCCTTCCCTGAGGTTTTGCAACACCAATCCCTCTGTCTGGAACACTCTCTCCAGATCTCCGGGCGGCTGTCTCCCTCGCCCCACGCCCGTCTGGACCACAGGGAGGCCGTCTCTGGTCCTTCTGTCTGAAACAGCTCCCTCGCCCACCACCATCACTCCCTGTCTCCTCACTGCAATCTATTTTCCATCATAGCTTTTCATTCTATTATAATTATATAATAGAATGCTAGAATCTACTCCTTAAAAATATATTTGTTGCCTGTTTGCCCCTTGCGGACTGTACACTCCGTGAGGGCACAGACTTTGCCCCATTCACCACTGCTTCCCCAGCATGGAGATGAGACCTGGCACACCATACGGGCACAATATAGCATCTGCAACCGACCGGGGGAAATAACATGTGGGTAGGTGGTGAAACGGGGTTGGAACCCCGAGCCACCCAACTCCGCTGCCCACCTGCACTCTTCTTCTCTATAAAGCAGATAGGCGGCTGGACAGAGGGACATAGAAGTGGACGGGGAGGTGAAGAGACAAACCAGAAGACAAAGATACGGGATCCCTCTGCCAGCCCCGTCCTGGCAGGAGCTGCAAAGCCCAGGAGCCTGTGTGGACAGAGGGGCAAGGCTGGTCATGCTCTGATAGAGATCACGAAGGTCAAAGGCCATGGGGACAGAATAGGACACAGAGCCCATGGCTGGGCAGAGAAGGGCCAGGATCTCAGTGTCCAAGCTGGGCATCAAGTAGCAGCAGGACTGGCACGAGGCGGGGGCAGGGACAAGGGGGCAGCAGAGGCCCAGGGAAACTGCTACCCGAGGCCGCAGGTGATCCCGGCTGAGACCTCTGGGGGTGGATGAGGCTGACTTTTCAGGGCTGGAGGCAGGGTAGATCCGTTCATACGTGGACCTGCCCTCCTGTATGGTGTTGCTGAAAGTCGATGGAACACAGTTAAGGATAACACAGCTGCAGCTTCGAGAAGAAGGGCCGCAAAACGGTTAACGTAAACCTTGCCTCAGTTTCCCGGCCTGGAGGCTGAGTGCTGTCGTCTGAACGGTCAGTGTCCCTGACTCTCCTGGTGGGGGTCAAACAAGGGGTGACTCAAGCTCCCCCCAGAGGATAAAGGGACCCTCGAATCAGCCCAGCAGCGGACCGCCTGTCCTTACAGGTTGGGGGGAAGAAAGGAGCCTTCCGGCCCAGCGACAACCAGCAACCAGCTCTCCCGGGGGTGGGTGGAGGGAGGAGGAGACAGGGGACAAAGGCTCGGCACTTGGACACGGAGCAGGTGCCCAAGATGACGTCAGAGAGCGGGCCCCCAGCAATGGCCACGGGAGCCCAGAAGGAGAGGCGGCACTTTCTCACAGACTTCACACCTGACGGGGTCCCCGGAGCTGGGAGAAGAGCCGAGTTCTGGCGACAGTGGCCCCCATACTTGGGTTCACGGCACACACCGGGGCTGTGGCCCCAGGTTCAGAGCAGAAAAGCCCGGGCAAGGGCCCCGCCATCTCCGTTAACGCTCGCTCATCTCCCTGGAGCCAAAGTTGCTGCCCTCACCTCCTCCCAGCTGGCACCTCCCTGGAGCCTCCCTCCAAGGCCCAGGTAGGCCCATCCAAGATGAGGAATTTGGACTCAGTCTGTTCTTGCCATAGATGGAAAAGACCCGTCAGCGCCGAGGGGCAGGGCAGGGACCACTGTTCAGGGCATCGTGACAGTATCAGCATCACACTGTCTCCCTCCCAAAGCACATCTCTCCCAGAGCCAACACCTGTGAGACCTGCTTCTGCCCAGGAGGAGGAGGGCCTCCTCAGTGCCTAGGATGCCAAGGGAACTGCTCCTTCCGTGGTACTTTCTAGAAGACTCTGAAGTATTCTAGGAAAATGACTGTACTTCCTGTTCTCTCCTCCTACCCCTGCCTGGGGCATTTTTCCTCCATCTTCCAGCCACAGGGCTCCCTCACTCCCTCTTGGGATTCTGTCTCCAAGCCTCACGATTGTCTCAGCTTTAACTGGGGAGCCAAAGAGGCCCACTCGGCAGGAGGACCGCACATCACACATGGTTCCCGGCTCCTGTGTCCACGCCGAGCGCTCCTGATGCATGTGTGGTTGAAGCCTCAAGGGGGAGTGGACTGGTTTCTCGCCCTGCCTGTCACGTGGGGAATCTCTCCGTGGCAGGCCGGAAACTTTGGCCTCCAGTGTATCTCAAGATAAAACTAAAGATTTACTCTGGGGAGGCCTATAAGAATAGGACAGAGAGTGTGTGCATGAGTGTGGCATGTGTGTATGTGTGTGTGTGTGTGTGTGTGTGTGTGTGTGTGTGTGTGTTGTGGGCTGAACTGTGTCCCCCCAAATTCCTATGTTGACGTCCTAACCTTCAGGACCTCAGATGTGACTGTATTTAGAGACAAGACCTGTGAAAATGTAATTAAGATTAAATGCAGTCATTGGAGTGTGTCCTAATCCACAATGACTGCTGTCCTTGTAAGAGGAGGACATTAGGCACACAGAGGGAGGACTGTGTGAGGACACATGGAAGAGAAGACAGCCATCTACAGGCCAAGAAGAGAGGTCTCAGGAGAAACCAACCCGCCAACGCCTTGATTCGGACGTCTAGCCTCCAGAATTGGGAGGAAATAAATTTCTGTCGTTCAAGCCATTTGGCCTGAGGTACTTTGTTCTGGCAGCCTGAGCAGTGCGTCTGTGTGTCTGTGTGTGTGCAGTGCTATCTCAAATCTTGCTAGCTCTCCACCAGAGATAAATCAATGTGAACTGCTTCTCCAATGTGAATAAATCCTTTGGAGTCTTAGGAAATCCTTCTCTCAGCCATCCTCTCAAGGCACTCCCTAGCACCTTGGGTTTTCATTACAAAATGAAATGGTTGTTTCCATGATTTTTCTTCTCTTCCACTTTAGACTCCTAAGTGGGGGCCTTTGCTTATACATTTCAGGTTGGGGGCTGGGGAGATGAGAAAAAAGAGGGGAGTGAGGGAAGAAAGAGATTTCATCCCCCAAAAAGTGAATAATATTTTCCATTAGCTTACTTCACTCTGAATAAAAAAAAAAGAAATGTGGACTAGACAGAGGGAACTCTAAACTCCGTGCTCCCCAAGCCAACCGCATCCTCGGGGGACATGCAGGCCAGGATCTGGGAGGAAAGAGCACACTAGTTAGATGTGTTACTCTAGCCCTGCCTTCTGGGTTACATCGGGCCTCTTAGCAAGTAATTGTGAATGTCATTAAGGTTGTGTCCCATTTCAGTGAGGGCCCCATGAAACATATTTTATGATTCAAAACTTTGTACACTGAAAGTTTAATATGTTCCTGCTGTTTTTAACATCTCTGATTTTTTTTACTATATGATTATGTTTAATAAATGTATCAGAAAAAATTAGAAACAGGCTTTCTTCCCCCCCCCCCAAACAAATTGAGGGTAAATTTTGTTAATTTGAAGAAGAAAAAGACAAAATCAATCTTATCTTATTGGTTAAAGGAGGGTCAATGGAAAATAGACCAGCCAGGAGGGACTGGGTCTTAGGGTTGCATTAATTTTACACCGATGTTTCTCTGCCTCCCTGAAAGGGGAAAAACCCACATATATGGGCAGCTGGTGTGTGTGAGACTCACTGCACCCTTTCCTGTGACAGCCGTGATTGGGGTGGGGTCTTCTGAGAGCCCAGCTGATGATGGATGTTCTGATGGAGGTGATGACAAGTTGTCCCGCCCTGTCCTGTGTGCTTTGGGGTGACCCTGCGCTCCCAGGGCTTATGAACTGGGGGGGGTGGGTGGGAGGGAATTCTTTCGTGGGTCCCATAACCAAATGTACACTGAGGGTCTCGCGTTGCAGGCACTATGGCACACACTGCGAACCACAGACACGGTCCTGTCCTCAGGAGAGAGACAGGCATTGGTCAGGTAGACAAATAAAACAGGTGATTTAAACATCTGTGGTAAGTGCAGAAAAGACAAGATCTGAGTTCCATGAGGAAAGAATAAACAAGAAAAACCTCTTCTAATCTAGATGCCAGAGAAAGTTTTCAGGGCTTAACTTGGAACCATAAAGAAGAGAAATGGAGACAGTGTGATCCAGATGAGAGAACAGCGTGTGCAAACACTCTGTGGCCAAGAAGGAGCATGGAATGTTCAGCACTGGAAAGAAGGTTGGGTTGGAGGTGATGAGTCAGAAGAGCAGCCCAAAGGTAAGGTTGGAAACAGGCGTCACGTGACTTGGGACCTCAAAAGGCATTTTGGGGATTCATTTTATGTTAGTTAAGGTGCAAAGTCATAAGATAATTTTAATCTTTGGAGTAAGATGACTTGTGATTTTAAAAGACAGCTCTAGGACTTCCCTGGTGGTGCAGTGGTTAAGAATCTGCCTGCCAATGCAGGGGACACGGGTTCAAGCCCTGGTCCGGGAAGATCCCACATGCCGCAGAGCAACAAAGTCCATGTGCCACAACTACTGAGCCCGTGTGCCGCAACTACTGAAGCCCGTGCGCCTAGAGCCTGTGCTCTGCAACAAGAGAAGCCACCGCAGTGAGAAGCCCACGCACCACAAAGAAGAGTAGCCCCCTCTCGCCGCAAGTAGAGAAAAGCCCATGCACAGCAACAAAGACCCAATGTAGCCAAATAAATAAATAAATAAAAGACAGCTCTAGCTGCTGAGTGATCACAGCCCACAGGAGGCGAGAGAGAAGGGGTTGGACGAGTTGGTTAAGATGGGAGACCTGGGTGGCCTGGAGTCAGAGGGAGAAGGGGTTGGACAGGGCTGGGTGCGTGCATGAGAAAGAGTAAGTCCAGGCCACACGAATGGCAGGTGTACGGTGTGGTATTTACCGAGTTGGAGCATCCTGGCACAGAAGCATGTTTGTGTGGAAAGATCAAACGTTCATACCTGTAAATGTTAGATGTGAGAATCGGAGAGACATCCAAGTGGCCTGGCCAAAATGAAGGCGAGATACAAGATTCTGCAGATGCAAAAAGATGTCTGGGATGGAGATATAGAGTCCTCACTATGTAAGTCTTCAAAACCAGTGGAAGGGACAGAATTATCAAGAGCATAACTACACAGGGAAGAGAGGACCCAGGCTCATGTTATGGAAAATGCCAACATTCTGAGGTCAGGCAGAGGAAAACCGGCAGAGGAGACTAAGAAGACAAAATGCAGAAAGAAAGTTCAGAGTATGGTGTCCTGAAAGCTTGGGAGAAGGGTGCATCCAAGAGGGAGAGGTCAACCACGATGAATGATCCTGGGAGCTCAGGTAGGTGAGGACCCAGAAGGATCCTTTGGGCTGAGCCTCAGGGAATCAACGCTGACTGGCCCAAAACAGTTTAAGTAGCATGGAGGAGGGGAAGCCAGATTTGCTTGGGACATCTGTCACTGGCAATATGGCAGATGAGAGAGTCTTTAACAAAAACTAAGTCTCCAGTAGAAACCATTGAAAATATGCTTGAGAGAATATTTTTTAAAAATCCTTTTGATGTATATCAAAGTGGTAAAGAGAAATACTCAGAGGCCGAACTCCGTGAGAGAGCATGAGTCCAAAATGGGGAGCAGGTGTTGAGGCCAGGTAAGAAGTTATATAAAGACATGTGTATAAATGCAGTCCTCTGGAAAACAATGCCTACCAAGGGTTACGTGAGAAAACACCATCCCTCACTTAAGAGGATATTGAGGAAATTTGCTAGTCTCAGCTCTGGCTCTGAGTGGAGCGGGAGAAACATGTCTGCTGAGAATTTTTACCATGGTCTGCATTCCTATGACTCTGGGGCCAGAATCCATATGACGACCTGAAAGCTCCAAGCAGAGGAGCTAGTTCAAAGTGAGTTGAAGTCTCCAGGCATCTGGCAGAGGTAAATGCAGATCCTTTCTGGCCTGAAAGAACTACCAAGATACAGTTCCAAAATTCATGGGCTCAAGAAAAAAAAATCACAAAGAGCAAGGGAAAGTAAAGGACAATCAGAAGAGATAGATAACAATCAACAGAATCAAAACTGCAGAGGTAACAGATATTAATATTAGACCACTACACCAAGAAGGAGATAAAATAAGAACATGAAGAGAGAGTCTTCAAAATAACAATGGCCTAAAATTTTTCAAAATTGTCAAGTGACACAAGTCCATGTACTTAGCAATCCCAAATGACCCCAAATAGGAAAAACAAAAAACAAATCATACCTAGATACATTATAGTGAAACCGTAGATCACCAAAAATAAAATAAAGTATCTTAAAAGGAGCAGAGAGAAAAATTACAATTAAACAACCGATTCCTCAGCACCAAGGGAATCCAGAGTAATAGTAAAAACTTCAAGTGCTGAGAGAAAGTAACTGTCAACCATGAATTCTATCCTTAACAGTACTTAGCCTTTCAAGACTGAGGATGAAATAAAGACACATTCAGACAAAGAAAAATTAGGTTTACTGCCACAGATCCACACTCTTCTGAAGAAAGTACTCCATGAACAAGGAAAATGAAGAGATGCAAGAAGGAATTGTGAGCAAAGAAATTGGTAAAAAGTGGTAGTTCTAGAGAAACCCTGATTCTATATAATAATAAATATGATGGCTAATGCATGGGATTAAAAACCATAGGACTAAAGTAATGGACAATAATACTGTAGAAGGTGGAGCTGGTGATTAGTGAAAGCAATCAAAGCTCTCATATTGTTGGGAGAATGGAAAAATAATGATTAATTTTAGACTTTGTATGTTAAATGTACATACTCCAACTGCTAGAGTGACCACAAAATGAACATAATAGAATGAAAAGCGGAAGAGAGAAGAAAGGAAAGAGGAAAAAAACAATAAATCTGAAAGAAAGTGAGAAGCCTAAACAAGCAGAGATAAAACACAACCAAAGAAAGCAAGGCATAAGATGGAAGAAATGAATACAAATATATCAGCAATGACAATAAATATTCAGACTACACAGATAAAAATGAGGTTGTCGGACTTCCCTGGTGGCACACTGGTTAAGAATCCGCTTGCCAGTGCAGAGAACACGGGTTCGAGCCCTGGTCTGGGAAGATCCCACATGCCGTGGAGCAACTAAGTCCGTGCGCCCCAACTACTGAGCCTGCACTCTAGAGCCCATGTGCCACAACTACTGAGCCCACGAGCCACAACTACTGAGCCCGCAAGTCACAACTACTGAAGCCCACGTGCCTAGAGCCCATGCTCTTCAACAAGAGAAGCCACCACAATGAGAAGCCTGCACACCACAACGAAGAGTAGCCCCACTCGCCGCAACTAGAGAAAGCCCACGTGCAGCAACAAAGACCCAACTCAGCCAAAAATTAAATAAATAAATAAATAATTTAAAAAAAAAAAAATGAGGTTGTCAGAGCAAATTAAATTTAAAAAACAGGTAAGTGTTATCGATAAGAAACATAAATGCAACACGTTAACACACACTAATGTAAAAGGATCGAACAAATACCAACTAAATGGAAGCTTTTGTTCTTATACTAATATTGGACAAAATACATTTTAAGACATCACTAGAGCTAAAGAGAGTCACTACAGGAGGACCGAAGATTCAGTACACTAGGAACATAGGACAGTTCTAAATTTGTAAACATCTACTAACGCGACTTGAAAAGAGTGAGACCAAAATTGATAGAAACACAAGGAGACACCGACAAATCTACCATCAACAGTGGGAGATTTTAGTCCACTCAATAACTGATAAATCAGACAGACTAAAACTTCAGTAAGAATAGGGAATATTGGAATAATGCCACAAATAAGCTTGATCTATTGGTCACATTTAAAACCCTGCAGCTCATTACAGAATGCATCTTGAAGTTCACATGGAAACTGTGCTCTAGGTCACAAAGTAGGTCATAATAAATTTCAAAAAAATCTGTATCACACTGGCCATTTTCTCTGACTACAATGGAATTAAGTAAAAACACCAATATAATAATTATTTTTATTATGACAACAAAAATAAGAACAGTCACTAAAAAGAAGGCAGTAGGTACAGTGGTTATACTTTGTAGCCAAACTGCCTGGGTTCGAATCTTGGTTCTGTTAACTCAGGATCTGTGTGATCGTGGGCAAATTGCTTAAACTCTCTGTGCCTCATTTTTCACATACATAATATCACATACAAAATACATAACAGTCCTACTTTGTAAGGTTGTTGTGAAGATTATATAAGTTAAGCAATGTAAAATGTGAAGACTGGTGCCTGACACATACTAAGAATGCAACAAAGTTTGGCTATTATTATTTTCAAATATTAGACATTAGGAAATTAAAAATAACATACTCAGCTAATTCATGGGTCAAATAAGTCATGATGGACATTAACATATGCTTAGAATTGATAAACAGAAACTCTTACATATCAAATCATGGTTGGTCAACCAAAGCAGTATTTACCAAGAAAGTTATAAATTTAAATGTTATTAAAGTTATAATACATAATTAAAGTTATAATATTTAATTTAATATAATATAATATATAATTATAATATATAACTAAAATTATATATTTAAATGTTTATAATAGAATTGGAGAGATGGCAAAAATTAATCAGATAACATGCAAGTTAGGGTAATAGAAGAAGAGCAAAAAAGCAAATAAACACAAAGAGAATAGGAGGAAATAAATAACGAAGACAAAAAGCAATGAAATGGAAATCCCAGATATAATCTGGAGAGGAACAACAGAACCAAAAGTTTATTATTTGAAAAAAAAAAAGAAAACAGATCAAGAGATAAAGGGGTGGGGAAAACAAACAATCTTAGGAGTGGCAAAGGGAGCACAACTACAGATACTGTAGAGAGAAAAAGATAAGAGGGTAATTATGAACTTTACGCCAATAAACTTTAAAAAGAAGAAGAAATGGACAAATTAGTAGGCAAATATAAATTACCAAAACAGACTCAAGAAGAAACAGAAGACAACCACTAAAGAAAGAGAACCGATCATTTTAAATGTCTAAGAAAGGAACTATGAGACCTACATGGCTTTACTGATATTTGTATGAAATATGCAAGGAACAGATCATTCCATTTTATACAAACTCTTGGAGAGAATAGAAAAAGAAGAAACACTCCCTCCCCAAGTCATTTAATGGGGGTGTTATAACTTTGATATCCAAATTAGACAAGGGCAGAACTAGGACGGAATAACACAGGACAGCCTCTCTCATGGTGACAGATGGAAAAATCCTAAATGAGTATCAGCAGACAGAATCAACAGTGAATTAAACACACACACACACACACACACACACACACACACACCCCATGACTAAGTTGTATTTATTCCTAAACCCAAGATTTATGAAACATTAGAAAATATGTTACTGTAAATTCACCACATAAACAGATTAAAGGAGGAAAAGGTGTGATTATCTCAGTAAAATAAAGGAATGTAAATAATTCCATACAATTTAGATCCATTCATAATTCTTAAACCAAACGAAAAAAACGAGTACACACACAAACACACAAAAGCCTCTTCATAAACTAAGGGTAAAGGGTAAAACATACCTGCCTTACCGTGATAAAGAACATCAGCAGAATAGCCACACCAATAACATCCTTAATGGTGAAAAAGTAAGCACATGCCCGTTAAAGTCAAGAATAAAACATAGGTGCCCGTTATCAACCACTTCTTTAACCATTGCATTGCATGGGACGCTCTGGCCACTTCAGTGATATGACAAAGAAATAAATGTCAATAATTGTGAAGGAAGAAACAAGCTATCATTTTTCACAGGGAATATGATTACGATCATAGGAAACGCAAAAGAACCACAAACATTATCAGGATTGTTATGACAGTTTAACAAGGTCGTTGGATATAAGATCCATACACAAAAATTCAACTCCATTTCTATACACCAGCCTGAAAGGATTAGTTAGGAAATATTTTAAAAGCTATCACATGTACTATAACAGACATCTGCTCAGCTACTGTCTGAGAACTGTCTTACCACCCATACACGTGGGGCATCAGCAGGTATGTTCACGATCTGTGACCCCATTCCCTAACCAAAAATGTCCGAGTTGGGAAGGACACCAACTCCAGCTGAGCCAGGGGTTCAGCACTGAATCTATGAGACACCATCTCAGAGAGTAGCTAGAAAGGAGATACTATAAACTCCACAGCCAAAGGGCAGCCACTTATGCAGAGGAGCATGGAGAACAGACAGACACCAGAGAAGCAAAGCCTGAGACTATGCCCCCAAGGGAAGGAGAAACCAAGAGCAGAGCTGCCTCACCTCTAGACTCCTTCCAAGTTCCTGGTCCTCATGAGACCTGGATTCCAGAACACATCTCTCTCTCTCTTAAGACATATTCTCCTTTCTTACTCGAGCAAGCTTGTAATGGGTCTCTCTTACTTGCATCCAAAAGAATCTCAACTGAGATGATCACAAATTCAGAAGTCAACTTGTGAAGCTTCATTGTTTTCCCCATTCATATTTCCTTGATGTGATAGAGTGAATCCTTCTGAGGAGTTATGAACCCTCTCAAGGGAGGGCAAAATGAGAATACAGTAGATTCAAAATTTGGCAAACTGGCCCAGCATGGATGCCAGCTCTTTCCATATCATATGTCTGGATGTTATCCATTGCATATAAAATTTATAATTGCCTTCTTTACGCCCTTAAGAAGTTTGGGCTGAGATCTTCAAAGGAACGTTGCCAATAAAATGGATCGTCCTTGGGTCATTTTAGTAATCTCTCTTTTCTTTATCAGTGAAGAGGGTCAGTTTTACTACCTGCTACTTCCAACTCTAACTTGCTTGACAAGATAAGACCTATGAACATAAGACACTCACAAATATGACATGTGGATGTTCTCACTAGGAGATGATTTTTTTCCAGTGACCAGAAGCTAACAACAAAACACAGAGGCTTGTTTACAAATTGTGGATAATGTTAAATGAGGGCTAAGTGTAGAACATTGATTATCATGGGACCCAGGGGCCAGAAACAAAGTTACCCTCTCCCTCCCCCAGAAAAAAAGCAAGGTCCAGAATTAGGGATAAAAGGCTAGGATTTAGAAAACCTGAATTAGAACCCCTGTCCCCAACTTTCACTAGATCTGAAGAAACAGCATCTACCTCTGGTCTTAATTCCTCCACCAATGTGGACAATTATTCCCACTCATAGGACTGTTGGAGGATTAAAGGTGGCCACATCTACACAGGTCCTGGCACTTTACCTAGCAGGGACTCAGGAATGTCAGGGAGTCAGGAATGGAAACCTCTTTTGAACAATAAAAGCCAAGTCCTCTAATCTTGGAGCAAGATTCTTTCAAAATTGAGAAATAACGAATCATCATAAAGTGTTCTTTATTGTGCTGTCTTTCTAAATCCCTACAATCACAAAGTGACAGCAGAGATGAACAGAAGCCTAGGACTTAATCTGGAGCCCCAGAACTGGGATTCTTCTTGAAGGCTCTCAGTCTGTCCAGAGAAAGGGGTCTTTGGTCTATGAAATGGAAAGGGAGGGAGTTGGTCAGAGCCTCGTTGGTGCCCTAGAAAAATTAGGCTGGAGCTGAGCAAAGGGTCTGGCTGATTAAGCTGTTAACAGTAACCACTGAGACGGCCCTTCTATTGAGGTCAACACTTGAGCCCCAGCCAGTCCCTTCTTAGGAGGTTTGCCAGATCAGGCCCTGGATCCTTTCTGAGTATGGGCTGAACCCTTTCTACTCTGCTACCCAGTTACTTAGTGTTATGGCTTAATTTCCCCCTACGCTGCCCACATATGCATTCCTAGCCAGCTGGACCCATGACCCTCAGACTTAGAATCGTCCACCAGCACCACTAGCTACACATGGCCCAGGCACAAGGCAGGATTTTTCTTGGCTCTGTTTCTCCTTATGAAATTGGATGGGGAGCAAAATGGTATCTGCCATGTTAGGCTGACCTACTGATCTGTTTTGAGAGATACAGGTCTAGGGGATTGCTGTGAAAAGCTGAGCCTTTAAACAAACACTATCTATTGTATTCCAGGGAATAGCAAATCTGCTGCATCCAGGATGGAGGGAGGCCCTCGAATGACTGTCCTTCTTGTACCTGCCTGCCTGCCTGTCTCCCTGCACTGAGCCCACCTTGTCTGGAGCCCACTTTGCCTTCTAGAAGAGCTTCAAGTCCTCCTTGGGGTTGGGAACTGGCCCCCTGAGCTCTTGGATTTTTGAGTCTCGTTTTTCTAGTACTTCTGGCTTTTGTTTGGTCACCAGCACTCTTAGCTGCCTGCATTTGGAGACCATATATCCTTCCTAGTCTGCAGCACCCCAGGAAACCAGGAACCACATGTGAGAGTCAACTAGCTGGAGCGGGCTCCTAGGGGAGGCCGGCCAGGCTCCTTCAGGAGTAGAGTGAGGGCTTGAGCTTCAGCACATGGACTTCGTGTCATCGGGATTCTCAGAGTTCTGTTTTGCTTATTTCAGGCCTCGGCTGTGTTCCAAGAAATGGCTGCTGCCAGATAAACGAGGTGGTGGTGCATCTCCCTGAGGATCCAGTCTTGGGACTAAGTCTACTGAATAACCACGGGGCTCAGCATCACACCACTTTTTTTTCTTTAATTTATAAACACTTGTAATTGTTTCAGTGTTCTCTTGTGCAATCTTTAAAATATAATGATTCTGTCATTGTCCAGCTGGATTACATCTCCAAACAGCAAACAGCAGCTCCGTGTCTAACATGAAAGGAACAGTCGACGTGTGTTTGCTGATAACCTTATCATCATGCTGGGTCAGAGATATCTTCTAAGACTTTATCTTGCTCCAATTTTGTCCACATATTTCTTTATGCTGCTTCAGCCAGTTCTGCTGTCCCACGTGGCATTCGGGGATACACTGAGGAGAAACGGGGCAGCCGGGGGACGGAGATAAGAAGGCATGCACGGAGGGGCCCAAATGGAGGGGGGACCTAAAGTCCTGCAGTGGAGACTGATTCTGACGACCCAGTGAGCCCAGGGGTGGCATCTTTCAGTGTTGGACGGCACAGCCCCAGGCCATCCAGGTACAGGTAACACTCAAGGCCCAAAGGATACTGTAGAAGTTCGCTGTGAAGAATTTGGCTGTGCACGGCCAAGGTCAGCAGCTGGGGCTGCAGCTCTAGGGGGGTTGGGCGGGGCGGCCCACAGTGGGGACCATGCAGCCTGTGCTGGCCCCAGGCCTGTCTTTGCCGACGCTGATGCTTTGGAGTCAGATTTGCTGAGAATCTGACTTGCCTCCAGGGTCCAAGGCTGCACCTTGAAGAGCCCCAAGCAGGCAGCTCCCACGCAGGTCGAATGTGTCAGGGTCGGGGACAGGGAGGGGAGAAGGGGAGAGAGTTGGGACCCTTCAATGTAATCACATCCAGGAAGAAGGAAGAGGAGAGTCAAGTATTTACTGAGTGCCTACCATGCACTAGGCTTTAAGAGAGAAGGAAACTGAGACTCCCAGGGGTAAGGCCCAAGGTCACAGCGTCCTGACCTTGAGATTCCACCCCTTCCGTGACGAGGTGCCCCCGCACCACTCAGAAAGCCCTCTCCATGACACAGTCCCACATGAATCAGAAATGGAATCCAGGGTTCTCTTTCCCACTCCTCACTCAGCCGATTGTAGGAAATTCAATCTGGGTTTGCTCGGATGTGGAGAAAAGAGGCCATGTGCAAGTTCAGTTAAATATCAACAGCCTGAAGATTTGGTTGACCCCATCAATCCTTTTTTTTTAAAAAAATAAATTTATTTATTTATTTATTTATGGCTGTGTTGGGTCTTCGTTGCTGTGCATAGGTTTTCTCTAGTTGCGGTGAGCAGGGGCTACTCTTCGTTGCGGTGCGCGGGCTTCTCATTGCAGTGGCTTCTCTTGTTGCGGAGCACGGGCTCTAGGCGCATAGGCTTCAGTAGTTGTGGCACGTGGGCTCAGCAGCTGTGGCTCGCAGGCTCCAGAGCGTAGGCTCAGTAGTTGTGGCGCACGGGCTCAGTAGTTGTGGCTCACGGGCTCTAGAGCGCAGGCTCAGTAGTTGTGGTGCACGGGCTTAGTTGCTCGCGGCATGTGGGATCTTCCCAGACCAGGGCTCGAACCCGTGTCCCCTGCATTGGCAGGCGGATTCTTAACCACTGTGCCACCAGGGAAGTCCAGACCCCATCAATCCTTAAAGAAAGAAGGTGGGAAGCAAAGGAAGCAGCGGAACTGAGTCACGTGACTCCTCCGAGCCGGCAGAGTCTGTTCGCGTTCCCACCAGGCAGGTGAAGGGTTTTCAACACGTCCAAACCAGGCCAGTGGATTCTCCGCTTACACGCTGAGGTTAGAAGCCACAACGCAGACCAGACCACGTGTAAGCACGGGAACGGTACACGGCTGCACCAGGAACACGTGCTGTCCCCGCCAGCTCCCGTTCCTGCCCCTCCCTGACTCACTAAGGAGGTTTGGGGTCATTGAGCCACATCTCGCCACACTTCCCTCAGCTCCACAACAGAGGGAAAGAGCAAGGAATCACCTCAGAGGGTCTGGGAGGAAAAGAAGGGTCTGGACCTGCCAGCCAACCTCCATCCTGATCATCTCTGCCTTTTAATTGGGGTATTTGCATTTAAAGTGTTTATTAATATGGTTAGGTTTACATCTGCCATCTGGATATTTGTTTTCTATCTGAACAATCTCTTTATTCTCCCATATTTCCTCTTTTTCTGCCTTCTTTTGGATAAACTTAGTATTGTTATAATTCCATTTTAACTCTTCGGTTAGCTACTTGGCTACAAGTTTTGGTTTTTATTATTTTAGTAGAAGCTTTAGGATTTATAGTATAAATCTGCAACTTATCACAGTCTACTTCCAGGTAGATGATACTATAGCACTTCATTTACAGTACAAGAACCTTACAATAGCACACTTCTTTTTCTCCCCTTCTGGCCTTGCTGTTATTACTATCATACATTTTTACTTTTACATAAGTTATAAACCTCACACTATGTTGTTATGATTTTTGTTTAAAGAGATTTAAATACTAAAAAAATTTTACATATTGACACATTTAGTTACTATTGATATTTTTGGCGCTTTTCATTCCTTTTTGCAAACCCATACTTCTATCCAATATCATTTTCCTTCTGCATGAAGAATTTCCTTCAATATTTCTTATAGTAAAAGCCTGTTGGTGATAAATCCCCTCAACTTTTGCAAGTCTGAAAATGTCTTTATTATGCCTTCTTTTTTTTGGAAACATAATTTTGCTGAGTATAGAGCTTTAGATTATTTTTCTTTTTAGTACTTTAAAAATGTTGCTCCAACGTTTTCTTGCTTGCATTTTTTCCAGTGAGAAATCTGTCATCCTTACCTTTGTTCTTTTATACATAAAATTTCTTTTTTTCTCATTTGTGAGTCCTAAGGTATTCCAGACTGGCTGGTGGGAAAACGCACTATTCCCAGCCCCGTGTGAGCACCGGATACTGTTCCCTCTAATCTTTTTTTTTAAAATAAATTTTATTTATTTATTTATTTATTTATTTTTGGCTGCATTGGGTCTTCGTTGCTGCGTGGGCTTTCTCTAGTTGCAGCGAGCAGGGGGCTACTTTTCCTTGCGGTGTGCAGGCTTCTCATTGCTGTGGCTTCTCTTGTTGTGGAGCACGGGCTCTAGAGCACCCAGGCTTCAGTAGATGCGGCTCGTGGGCTCAGTAGTTTCGGTGCGCAGTACTTGTGGTACACAGGCTTAGTTGCTCCGTGGCATGTGGGATCTTCCCGAACCAGGGCTCGAACCCGTGTCTCCTGCCTTGGCAGGCGGATTCTTAACCACTGCGCCACCAGGGAAGTCCCTGTTCCCTCTAATCCTTTTGGGTGATTCTTTCCGCAGCCTCGAGTGGCTTCCTCACACTTATGCAATAGTCAGTGTCAACGGAATGATCGCAAGGGACTGGCTGTAGGTCTCTGAGTTCTCTGTCTGGTTCTTTATCCTGTGAATTCTAGATGTGTGGGTCTCCCTGGACTCTCAGCTCCATGGGCTCTGCCTTGGTTTCCCCTCGTGAGGCATGGCATGGAAACACCCGCAAGGCAGTAAACAGGGGCAATTGTAGGGTTCACCTGGTTGATTTCCTCTCTCTCAGAGATCACTGTTCCTCACTGCGTGACGTCCAGCATCTCGCCAACTGTTTAGTTCATACATATTGTCCATTTTTTTAGTTGTTTCAGTCAGGAGGGTGTATCTGCTTGCCTGTTACTCCAACTTGGTCAGAAACAAAAGTCCGCTAATGCTCATCTGACTGAAATCTTGGGGCCTCCCAGTTGCATGCAGTGTACAGTGTGCACCCCTCACATGTCCTGGCCCTCAAGACAGGGAATATGTACCTAGTACACTGCTCCACACATAGAAAGAACTTAGACACACTTAACAATGACTCTTAACCAGCAGTCATTAAGGCAACGGAGTGACTGCATGAACATGAATTATGAAAGTTCCAACCAGTGTTCAACTGAGAATCTGATTTTGGAAAAAAATTTCTTGTTTTGCATGAAATCTCATTGATTCCAGGCTTTATGCACAAAACGTGACAGACTTTGCTGAAAAGGTAGAGAGAGTTAGAAAAAATTTAAGCTGGGAAACAAAGGAGTTAAAAGACGGAAATACAGTTCAATTCCAAAGTTCACTTCTGTTTGTACTCTGTGTATATATCCACTTCACTGCTAAGGGCTACTACTGCAACATTCAGGGAAGGCAGTGATTGCCAAGGCTCTTGTAGGAACAGCCAACCTAAGACTTTCTCATGACTTCCTGACACACAGTGATGATGTTATTCAAATCGACCACCAAGCGCTATGGAAACACTGATTTATGAAGAGAAAAACTCTCAGAATCCAAAAGTTTCCATGGAGCCGATTAACAGCAGCAATGCTGGGATCGTGAACTCTCGCCTGGTCCAAACGCTGGAGGCTGCTATGCACTGAGTCTTCCCCTCAGATCCAAGACGAGGCAGCAGCCAGCAAGAACTGATCACTTTCTGTCAGTGTCTGTGCTTAGGAGATATTTAAAGGCCTTGATCTCTTTCCCACTTACAGATACATAATCTTAAATCCTAAAGGGCCAAATTAGTAGCGTTCCGGTGAAAACGGAATTACCAGATTTGGGTCTTAGCAGAAGCCACCCCACAGACTGAGCTAGAAAATACATTCCCCTGAAAGCCCAGCTTCTTTTTATCACTGTGGACACACTCTGCTGAGGTGCAGCTCTCAACTCTATATAGCAAGGTCCTTTTTTGATCTGTGAGTCTAGGCTGCGTTGTGAAAATTACAGGCTATGACCCACTAGCAGGTCATGAGATCAGTTTAATGCATCATGACTAGTCTTTCTTAAAATGACATAAAATTAAAAGAAAATACTAGAGCACTAGATCACAATAGTGAAATGAGTACTGTTTCATGAAATTTATCTTTTCGATTTTGTGTATATGTGTTTGTAAATACGGGGTGGTACTGAAAAGTGTACCCTTTTCTATAGGTCACGGTCAAAAGAATTTGAAAGCCAGTAGTCCTGCAACTGTTAAGATTCTGTGTTCAACTCCTGGCAGAAGTGGGAACTAGTATAACCTTTGGTGACAGTACAAATATCATTTAAATAATTGATCTCAAGAAAACAATCACAGGTATGTGGGAAGAAAGTTTGTGACTAAAATGTTGTCTATAGTGTCATTTGTAGCAAAGAAAAATTTGACATACACTAAAGAATTAGTTGAATAAAGTATGGTGCATCTACATGATAAATGGTACCAGCCGTTAAACCTTCACTTCAAAGAAATGATCGGAAGGGGTATCCATATCAACTCACAGATGAAAAGGAGAGGTTATAAAATTTTAAACACATACGTACACAATGCATAGAACGAATATAGTGCAAATGATAGCAATCATCCCTGGGAAAGTATAACTGTGGGATTTATTTACTTTCTTCTTTGTGTCTTTGTAGTTTCAAAAATTTCTACAATGGATATGCACCACTTCTGTAATTGGTGAAAATAATACAAGAAATGTGATTTCAAATATGCTTTCCTCGGCAAAGAAGCTGCCTTCCACAGACATTGCTCACTTCAAGCAATAGTAACAAACATGAAAGTTAGCAGTCAAGAGAAACGGATTTAAACAGGGTGTATGTTTAAAGTAGAGGCAAAAATTAGGTGCCAGATGTAGTCATATTTTGATAAATTGTACAATGATTTCCCATCCCAGCCCTCTTCTCAAGTCCCTGTTTCCTAAACTACTCAACAAATGCACCGTCAGAATGGGTCTGTACAGGCTTTAGAACCGATAAATAGCACCCTGCTTCTGAATATGAGTAGCCTCAAGGCAATGCCGGTGTTCTTTGTCTCCAAATACTTAACAATAGAGTCAGATGTTTAAATAAAATGTTCAAGGTAAAAAGTAATAATAAAGCAAGGAAAGACCAAAGGGGCCAAGTTTTGTGGATTAATCTTAACTTCTAAGGGTAAGAAGGAAAAATGGAGGCACAGGGCAGTCATTTATTTAGTCAGTCCATCTGTCCATCAGTCCATCTGTCTGATGGACATCAGTCTGTCTATCAGTCTATCATTCAGTCTGTTTAGTCAGTCAACAGCTGCTTACTGATACTCCCCACTATAGTCAGAAGTAGGGCTGAGGTGATCAAAGACTTGGTCCCTGCCCGTTTGTAATAGGGAAGAACAAATCTGACTCCATATTGGATCTGTTCTTTCACTTTAACCTTTGTATGCTATTGTTTTTGCTACAAGTTAAGAATGTTGCTTACAGCCTGAAAATATACAGGATAGCCCATTCGCAAGGCTCTGACCTTTAAAGGTATAACACTTTCCCACTCATATAAGAGATAAGAAGTTGCAGAACAGAGAATAACATTTGTCTTGTGGAAGGGTTTACAGGAACTTCGTGACCTGACCTACAAGGACAGCTGCAAGAACAAAGGATTCTGACACCAAGAAGTTTGCAACAACTAACCACACCCCTTCCCATTTTAGTATAAAAGAAGCCTGAATTCTAACTCAGGTAAGATGGTTCTTTGGGACACGAGTCCACCATCTTCTCGGTCTGCTGGCTTTCTGAATAAAGTTGCCATTCCTCCCTTGCACCTTCACCTGAACCCAGCCCATGCCTGTCCCAGTGTCCCTAGATGCGCCACACACTCCCACACCTTCACCTGTGTGCAGGTATCCCTTTATCCAGCAGGTCCTCAGACCCCCATCTCGAAGCCTCTCGTTCATCCTCTAAATTGCTAAAATGACACTGCTCAGGGACTGCCCCTGCCCCCCGCCAGATGTCACTGAGTCCTCCCAGCCCCAGCTGCTACACAGGACCTGCCATACCAGTCTGGGCTCTGTATCCATCTTTACGATGGCAAGCAAAACAGACCATGTGGTATTTTTTATTCTCCAAATCCCCAGGGTAAGCACACCATAAAGATGTCAACTGCTGCTTCCTGGGTTCACACGTGAAGCATTTTATGCTCATCATCTTGCATAACTTGACCTTCACAACCACTACAAAGGAGAGCTTATCCTCATTTTATATATGGGGAAAATGAGGCATAGTGAAGGGAAAAACTTTCCTGTGGTCACACCCAGGGTTGCTGGCTTCAAACCCAGTAAATGTGTGTTGAAATACATTTTTTTTGAAGCAAGACCTACTTAGACCTACGGGCCATGAAAAAGGTGGTTTTCAGTACCATCTCGGGAGCTCCCAGACATTCACACTTCACTCCTGGAGACCTCCTGCCTGCAGAAGATGTGGTGTTTGTAAATATAACTTAGGACAATTAGAAGATGCTCATGCTTTTCTTTCAACAAATATTTATGTCTCTACAAGTAGCCTTGGGCTAGGTGTTGGGTGGATATGGGGGTGGAGAGGAGAAGGGAAGGAACAGAAATGGAAATCAAGGCCCTCTGCATCCGTCGTTGAGGAGCTACTGGGAAACAAAGCCTCATGAGGCAGCAGCGCCTGGTGGGATTACAGGCCTGGCATCCAGCCTGGAAGAGCAGCCCTCCACGGTCAGGTTCTTTTCCATAATATGGTGGGTGAAGGGCTCACTTCTGCACTGCCGGTCAGTGCTTGGCAACAAAGGAGGGCATGACCCGGCAGGGCCACTGGATGGATGGAAACCAGCCCCTTAGCAGGGGCCTCACGCGTGTCAGGTCACTTAAGGTCATTATAAGCCATTGCCCCCAGCTGCCTCAGAGGACCTACACTCCTGGTCCAGCTGCGCCCCAGTGCCAGCTGTCACTTTATTCCCTATCCTCCTTCTTTTCCAGGCGGACCCCGACATCATGCCCACTGGAAAAGCAAGCATGTCCCCCACCATCACAGACACAGTACGCACGCCTGACTAACCAAGGTCCCCTTCACCATGTGCACATCCTTACTCAGCCACCGCGAGAGAAGTGACCACGGTGACTCTCAGATGAAAGGACACAGGAGGCTCCCAGTCCCATCCGCATCGTTCATGTGGGAGAAACCTTGGGCTCTGCCGGTGGTGAAGGCCCAGCCCCTCCTCGCCCCTCCATGGACCCCGACTCTGATGCTCTGATGCCGGGCTCTCCAGAAGCTCATCCTCTCCTTTTATTCTCTACAACCACCCTTGACTTGCTCTTGATCCCTTCTCACTGAGGCTAAAATTCTTCAGCCTCCCCTTCAGGTTCAGAGCTGCTGTTGTTAGGCAAATATTCAGTCAAGTTCAAGATGGAATTCAGGCCCAAGAGGGGCTCCCTCCTCCCTGCTCTTCCTGCAGTGCCTGCTTCTGGCCCACATGACGATGAGGCGGTGTGGTCCCTGGGGGTCACCCACACAGCGTTGTCATCTGGGGCTGAACCTCAGATGCCATCAGAGCTGATGTCTGCAGCCATGCAATGCCACCGAGTCACAGGTCCACAACCACACATCCCCCACATCCTGTCCTCAGAGACCCCACTTGGGTCCCCTTTCTCACCAGCGCTGGGCTCCCACAGGGATGCAGAGACTCTGGCATCCTGCATCCCGCAGGCGCCTCCACTCTCAGGATTGTAGAGGAACAGAGCACAGATCCCAGCTGTCCTCAGTCCCCTCGACTCTGCAAAGATTCATCCTGGGGTTTCTCATACCTCACACCCCTCACTGCTCAATCTGGTCTGAGGCTTGGGCTGGGGACACTCTAGACACTCTCTAAATGCTTGGCATATCCCCATTTGCCTCCTTCCCAGGGTAGAAACCCCTGGGGTCATTCCTGCCTTCTCCCCAAGGGATTTAAACACTGGAGCAGAGCTTTGATCATCTGAACCCCACTGGCCCTTTCCTATACTCTCAACAACCACCACCACCAAGTTTCATGACATTTACCGCGGGCCTCCACAGGCCAAGCATTTTACAAGCATGGTCTGCATCAGTCCTCACAGCAACCAAGAAGGTGGACATGCACAGGTGACAAAATTAAGTAATGCATCCAGGGTCACAAGGGCAGGTGGGAATTCCATCTGGTTCCAAAGCCCACGGGCCACACGGTCAGCCCCCACACGTGTAACCACGCAGACCCTGCAGGATTGGGGGCCCGCGGGGGCTCACCAGGCCTCCAGCGCAATCTCGGCAGTCCTGCAGGCAGCCGATGTTCTCCCAGGTGCTGTAGGCCTTCGGCCCCGCCACCAGCACCTGCAGCGGGAGACTGCCGACAAGCTCCTAACCTCGGAAGATGTCCTCGTCCAGAAGGATGCCGGCCTACCTGCGAGACAATCAGAGACCTGTGATGGACGCATTAGTGTCCCCAGCACATGTGCTCATAAGGGATATTGCTCTCATAATGTCTTTGTCTGAGTTTTGGTGTCAGGGTGCTCCTAAAATTCATTTTCCCTTTTCTTTTCTGAAAGAGTTTGCGTAAAATCAGTATGTTTTCTTTTCTTCCATATTTGGTTGATTTCACCAGTCATGCCAGACAAAGCTATTCAGGTTTTCTGTTTCTTTCTGTGCCACTTTTGGTACAATGTATCTTTCAAGAAATTTGTCAATTTCATATATGTTGTCAAATATATTGACATTACATCAATAACAATAATAACAATGATATTTAATTTTATTTATCCTTTCAGTGTCTGTAGGATCTATAGTGATGCCTTCTCTTTTATTCTAGATACTGATAATTTGTGTCTATCTTTTTCTGGATCATTCTAGCTAAATATCTTTCAATTTTATTCATTTATTGAAAGAAAAAAAACAGTTTTGGGCTTTATTTTTTTCCCATTCTTTGACCATTTCTTATTTCATTGATTTCTGCTCTCATTTTTATTATTCGCTCTACTTTCTTTGTATGTAACTTATTCCTCTTTTTCTAGCTTCCTAAAATAGAAATTTACACCACTGTCTTTAGCCTTTTCTTCTTTTCTAATGTAAGCATTTAAAGGTATACGTTTTCCTCTGAGCACTGCTTTAGTTGCTTACCACAAATTTTGATATGCTGTGTTTCATTTTCATTTTATTCTAAACATTTTCTAATTTCCCTGTGATTTGTTCTTTGACCTATGAATTATGTGTGTTGTTTAGTTTCCTAATATGTAAGGATTACTCCAGATATTTTTCTGTTATTAATTCTTAATTTAATTTCACCCTAATCAGAGAACATATTTTGTATGATTTCAATCATTATAAATCTACATGGTCTGTCTTGATAAATGTTCTATGTGCACTTCAAAAGAAGGTGTATTCTGGGGAGCTTCAAGATGGCAGAGGAGTAAGACGGGGAGATCACCTTCCTCCCCACAAATACATCAGAAATACATCAACACGTGGAACAACTCCTACAGAACACCTACTGAACGCTGGCAGAAGACCTCAGACCTCCCAAAAGGCAAGAAACTCCCCACATACCTGGGTAGGGCAAAAGAAAAAACAGACAAAAGAATAGGGATGGGACCTGCACCAGTGGGAGGGAGCTGTGAAGGAGGAAAGAGACTTTTTCTTGCCTCTTTGTTTCCTGGTGCGCGAGGAGAGGGGATTCAGAGTGCCGCTTAAAGGAGCTCCGGAGTCGGGCGCGAGCCACGGCCATCAGCACGGACCCCAGAGATGGGCATGAGACGCTAAGGCTGCTGCTGCCGCCACCAAGAAGCCTGTGTGCAAGCACAGGTCACTCTCCAAACCGCCCCTCCCGGGAGCCTGTGCAGCCTGCCACTGCCAGCGTCCCGTGATCCCGGGACAACTTCCCCGGAAGAACGCACAGCGCGCCTCAGACTGGTGCAATGTCATGCTGGCCTCTGCTGCCGCAGGCTCACCCCGCATCTGTCCCTCTCCCTCCCCCGGCCTGAGTGAGCCAGAGCCCCCAAATCAGCTGCTCCTTTAACCCCGTCCTGTCTGAGTGAAGAACAGACACCCTCAGGCGACCTACACGCAGAGGCAGGGCCAAATCCAAAGCGGAACCCCGGGAGCTGCGCGAACAAAGAAGAGAAAGGGAAATCTCTCCCAGCAGCCTCAGGAGCAGCGGATTAAAGCTCCACAAACAACCTGATGTGCCTGCATCTGTGGAATACCTGAATAGACAAAGAATCATCCCAAAATTGAGGCAGTGGACTTTGGGAGCAACAATATATATATTTTTTTCCCTTTTTCTCATTTTGTGAGTGTGTATGTGTATGCTTCTGTGTGTGATTTTGTCTGTATAGTTTTGCTTTTACCATTTGTCCAATGGTTCCGTCTGTCCGTTTTTTTTTTCTTCTTTTTTTTAGTATAGTTTTTAGCACTTGTTATCACTGGTGGATTTGTTTTTTGGTTTGGTTGCTCTCTTCTTTCCGTCTTTTTTTTAATTAATTTTTAAAATTCTTTTTGGTAATTTTTTTAATTTTAATAACTTTATTTTATTTTATTTTATTTTATCTTCTTCTCTCTTTCTCTCTTTTTTTTCCCTCCCTTTTATTCTGAGCCATGTGGATGACAGGCTCTTGGTGCTTCAGCCAGACATCAAGGCTGTGACTCTGAGGTGGGAGAGCCAAGTTCAGGACATTGGTCCACAAGAGACCTCCCAGCTCCATGTAATATCAAACAGCGAAAATCTCCCAGAGATCTCCATCTCAACGCCAAGACCCAGCTCCACTCAACAACCAGCAAGCTACAGTGCTGGACACCCTATGCCAAACAACTAGCAAGACAGGAACACAACCACACCCATTAGCAGACAGGCTGCCTAAAATCATAATAAGGGTACAGACACCCCAAAACACACAACCAGACGTGGACCTGTCCACCAGAAAGACAAGATCCAGCCTCATCCACCAGAACACAGGCACTAGTCCCCTCCACCAGGAAGCCTACACAACCCACTGAACCAAACTTAGCCACTGGAGGCAGACACCAAATACAACGGGAACTATGAATCTGCAGCCTGCGAAGAGGAGAACCCAAACACAGTAAGCTAAGCAAAATGAGAAGACAGAGAAACACACAGCAGATGAAGGAGCAAGGTAAAAACCCACCAGACGTAACAAATGAAGAGGAAATAGACAGTCTACCTGAAAAAGAATTCAGAATAATGATAGTAAAGATGATCCAAAGTCTTCTAAAGAGAATGGAGAAAATACAAGAAACGTTTAACCAGGACCTAGAAGAACTAAAGAGCAAACAAACAGTGATGAACAACACAATAAATGAAATTAAAAATTCTCTTGAAGGGATCAATAGCAGAATAACTGAGACAGAAGAACGGATAAGTGACCTGGAAGATAAAATAGTGGAAATAACTACTGCAGAGCAGAATAAAGAAAAAAGAATGAAAAGAATTGAAGACAGTCTCAGAGACCTCTGAGACAACACTAAATGCACCAACATTCGAATTATAGGGGTCCCAGAAGAAGAAGAGAAAAAGAAAGGGACTGAGAAAACATTTGAAGAGATTATAGTTGAAAACTTTCCTAATATGGGAAAGGAAATAGTTACTCAAGACCAGGAAGCACAGAGAGTCCCATACAGGATAAATCTAAGGAGAAACATGCCAAGACACATATTAATCAAACTATCAAAAATTAAATACAAAGAAAAAATATTAAAAGCAGCAAGGGAAAAACAACAAAAAACACACAAGGGAATCCCCATAAGGTTAAGAGCTGATCTTTCAGCAGAAGCTCTGCAAGCCAGAACGGAGTGGCAGGACATATTTAAAGTGATGAAGGGGAAAAACCTACAACCAAGATTACTCTACCCAGCAAGGATCTCATTGAGATCTGACAGAGAAATTAAAACCTTTACAGACAAGCAAAAGCCAAGAGAATTCAGCACCACCAAACCAGCTTTACAACAAATGCTAAAGGAACTTCTCTAGGCAGGAAACACAAGAGAAGGAAAAGACCTACAATAACAAACCCAAAACAATTAAGAAAATGGGAATAGGAACATACATATCGATAATTCCTTAAATGTAAATGGATTAAATGCTCCAACCAAAAGACATACACTGGCTGAATGGATACAAAAACAAGACCCGTATATATGCTGTCTACAAGGGACCCACTTCAGACCTAGGGACACATACAGACTGAAAGTGAGGGGATGGAAAAAGATATTCCAAGCAAATGGAAATCAAAAGAAAGCTGAAGTAGCAATTCTCATATCAGACAAAATAGACTTTAAAACAAAGACTATTACAAGAGAAAAAGAAGGACACTATATAATGATCAAGGAATCAATCCAAGAAGAAGATATAACAATTGTAAATATTTATGCACCCAACATAGGAGCACCTCTATACATAAGGCAAATACTAACAGCCATAAAAGGGGAAATCGACAGTAACACAATCATAGTAGGGGACTTTAACACCCCACTTTCACCAATGGACAGATCATCCAAAATGAAAATAAATAAGGAAACACAAGCTTTAAATGATACATTAAACAAGATGGACTTAATTGATATTTAAAGGACATTCCATCCAAAAACAACAGAATACACTTTCTTCTCAAGTGCTCATGGAACATTCTCCAGGATAGATCATACCTTGGGTCACAAATCAAGCCTCGGTAAATTTAACAAAATTGAAATCGTATCAAGTATCTTTTCCGACCACAACGCTATGAGACTAGATATCAATTACAGGAAAAAAATCTGTAAAAAATACAAACACATGGAGGTTAAACAATACACTACTTAATAACCAAGAGATCACTGAAGAAATCAAAGAGGAAATCAAAACATACCTAGAAACAAATGACAATGAAAACACGACAATGCAAAACCTATGGAATGCAGCAAAAGCAGTTCTAAGAGGGAAGTTTATAGCAATACAATCCTACCTGAAGAAACAAGAAACATCTCAAATAAACAACCTGATCTTACACCTAAAGCAATTAGAGAAAGAAGAACAAAAAAACCCCAAAGTTAGCAGAAGGAAAGAAATCATAAAGATCAGCTCAGAAATGAAGGTAACGATAGCAAAGATCAATAAAACTAAAAGCTGGTTCTTTGAGAAGGTTAACAAAATTGATAAACCATTAGCCAGACTCATCAAGAAAGAAAGGCAGAAGGCTCAAATCAGTAGAATTAGAAATGAAAAAGGAGAAGTAACAACTGACACTGCAGAAATACAAAGGATCATGAGAGATTACTACAAGCAACTATATGCCAATAAAATGGACAACCTGGAAGAAATGGACAAATTCTTAGAAATGCACAACCTTCCGAGACTGAACCAGGAAGAAATAGAAAATGTGAACAGATGAACTACAGGCACTGAAATTGAAACTGTGATTAAAAATCTTCCAACAAACAAAAGCACAGGACCAGATGGCTTCACAGGCGAATTCTATCAAACATTTAGAGAAGAGCTAACACCTATCTTTCTCAAACTCCTCCAAAATATAGCAGAGGGAGAAGCATTCCCAAACTCATTCTGTGAGGCCACCATCACCCTGATACCAAAACCAGACAAAGATGTCACAAAGAAAGAAAACTACAGGTCAATATCACTGATGAACATAGATGTAAAAATCCCCAACAAAATACTAGCAAACAGAATCCAACAGCACATTAAAAGGATCACACACCATGATCAAGTGGGGTTTATCCCGGGAATGCAAGGATTCTTCAGTATACGCAAATCAATGAATGTGATACACCATATTAACAACTTGAAGGAGAAAAACCATATGATCATCTCAATAGATGCAGAGAAAGCTTTTGACAAAATTCAACACCCATTTATGATAAAAACTTTCCAGAAACTAGGCATAGAGTGTCTTACCTCAACATAATAAAGGCCATATATAACAAACCCATAGCCAACATCGTCCTCAATGGTGAAAAACTGAAACCATTTCCACTAAGATCAGGAACAAGATAAGGTTGCCCACTCTCACCACTATTTTTCAACATAGTTTTGGAAGTTTTAACCACAGCAATCAGAGAAGAAAAAGAAAATAAAAGGAATCCAAATAGGAAAAGAAGAAGTAAAGCTGTCACGGTTTGCAGATGACATGATACTATACATAGAGAATCCTAAAGATGCTAACAGAAAACTACTAGAGCTAATCAATGAATTTGGTAAAGTAGCAGGATACAAAATTAATGCACAGAAATCTCTTGCATTCCTATACACTAATGATGAAAAATCTGAAAGTGAAATTAAGAAAACCCTCCCATTTACCATTGCAAAAAAAAGAATAAAATATCTAGGAATAAACCTACCTAAGGAGACAAAAGACCTGTATGCAGAAAATTATAAGACACTGATGAAAGAAATTAAAGATGATACAAACAGATGTAGAGATATACCATGTTCTTGGATTGGAAAAATCAACATTGCGAAAATGACTATACTACCCAAAGTAATCTACAAATTCAGTGCGATCCCTATCAAACGACCAATGGCATTTTTCACAGAACTAGAACAAAAAATGTCACAATTTGTATGGAAACACAAAAGACCCCGAATAGCCAAAGCAATCTTGAGAAAGAAAAACGGAGCTGGAGGAATCAGGCTCCCTGACTTCAGACTATACTACAAAGCTACAGTAATCAAGACAGTATTGTACTGGCACAAAAACAGAAATATAGATCAATGGAACAGGATAGAAAGCCCAGATATAAACCCACGCACATATGGTCACCTTATCTTTGATAAAGGAGGCAAGAATATACAATGGAGAAAAGACAGCCTCTTCAATAAGTGGTGCTGGGAAAACTGGACAGCTACATGTAAAAGAGTGAAATTAGAACACTCCCTAACACCATACACAAAAATAAACTCAAAATGGATTAAAGACCTCAGTGTAAGGCCAGACACTATGAAATTCTTAGAGGAAAACATAGGCAGATCACTCTATGACAAAAATCACAGCAAGATCCTTTTTGACCCACCTCCTGGAGAAATGGAAATAAAAACAAAAATAAACAAATGGGACCTAATGAAACTTAAAAGCTATTGCACAGCGAAGGAAACCATAAACAAGACGAAAAGACAACCCTCAGAATGGGAGAAAATATTTGCAAATGAAGCAACTGACAAAGGATTAATCTCCAAAATTTACAAGCAGCTCATGCAGCTCAATATCAAAAAAACAAACAACCCAATCCAAAAATGGGCAGAAGACCTAAATAGACATTTCTCCAAAGAAGATATACAGATTACCAACAAACACATGAAAGAATGCTCAACATCATTAATCATTAGAGAAATGCAAATCAAAACTACAATGAGATATCATCTCACACCGGTCAGAATGGCCATCATCAAAAAATCTACACACAATAAATGCTGGAGAGGGTGTGCAGAAACGGGAACCCTCTTGCACTGTTGGTGGGAATGTAAATTGATACAGCCACTATGGAGAACAGTATGGAGGTTCCTTAAAAACTAAAAATAGAACTACCATATGACCCAGCAATCCCACTACTGGGCATATACCCTGAGAAAACCATAATTCAAAAAGAGTCATGTACCACAATGTTCCTTGCAGCTCTATTTACAATAGCCAGGACATGGAAGCAACCTAAGTGTCCATCGATACATGAATGGATAAAGAAGATGTGGCACATATATACAATGGAATATTACTCAACCATAAAAAGAAACGAAATTGAGTTATTTGTAGTGAGGTGGATGGACCTAGAGTCTGTCATACAGAGTGAAGTAGGTCAGAAAGAGAAAAACAAATACCATATGCTAACACATATATATGGAATCTAAAAATAAATAAAAGGTTCTGAAGTACCTAGGGGCAGGACAGGAATAAAGACGCAGACGTAGAGAATGGACTTGAGGACACGGGGAGGGGGAAGGGTAAGCTGGGACAAAGTGAGAGTGTGGCATTGACATATATACACTACCAAATGTAAAACAGATAGCTAGTGGGAAGCAGCCGCATAGCACAGGGAGATCAGCTCGGTGCTTTGTGACCACCTAGAGGGGTGGGATAGGGAGGGTGGGAGGGAGATGCAAGAGGGAGGAGATATGGGGATATATGCATATGTATAGCTGATTCACTTTGTTATACAGCAGAAACTAACACAACATTGTAAAGCAATTACACTCCAATAAAGACGTTAAAAAAAAAAAAGAATGTGTATTCTGCTCTTGCTCGGTAGAGTTTTCAATAAATGTCATTACGTCAAGTTTGTTAGTAATGTTGTTCAAATGATTTATATCATTACTGGTCTTCTGTCTGTTTATTATATCAATTACTCAGAGAAAAGGACTGATGTCTGTAACTATAATTTTGGATTTGTTAATTTTCCTTTCAGTACTTTCCATTTTTGCTTCATGTATTTTGATGCTATTTTGTGGAATCCATACACATTTAGATTGTTATGTCTTCTTGATGAGTAGACTGCTTTATCATTATGAAGTGATCCTCTATATCTCTGGTAATATTCCTTCTTCTGAAGTCTATCTAATATTAGTATAGCCACTCTAACTCTTTTATGGTTAATGTTTGCAGGTATACATTTTTTATTCTCATACTTTTTACCTATTTGTCTTTAATTTTAAGTGGGTTTCTTGTAGAAAGCATCTAGTTCATTCTTAATTTATCATATCTAACAATCTGAAAATAGGAGTGTTTAAATCATTTACACTCAGTGTAATTATTAATGTGATTGAGTTTAAAACTATTATCTTGCAATTTTTCCCCTCTTTATCCCATATGTTCTTTTCCCTCTGCTCCTGTCTTCTCTTGATTAATTGAATAATCTTTAGTATTGCATTGCTGGATTTTAAACTGTGTTACTCATTTTTTTCCAGCAATTTTTCTATGGGCTAAAACATGCATCTTTAACTTATCACATTTTCCCCTCAAATACTGATATACCATGTCAAGCATAATATAAGAACCTTACAACAATATATAATTCCTTTTCATTCTCCCATCCATTATGTCACTGTTGAGACAAAAACATATTCTACATGTTATAAATTTTATTGCTATTTTTGCTTTAAACAAACAATTTATCTTTTTTTCCTTATCAACATTACTGAGGATTGATTTATTCCCAACAGATTGCATTATTCAAAGTGCACCATTTAGAGAGTTTTGACAACTCTATGCACCCATGAGAACACCACCACCATCAAGCTACAGAATATTTCTAACGATTTTCAGGAAATTCCTCATCCTTTTTTGCAAGCCATCCCTTCCTCCACCCCCATCTTCAGACAACCACTGATCAATCTTTGTCACTATGGATTAGTTTGCATTTTATGTAAATGGGATTATACAGTGTATGTTATGTCTTGCTTCTTTCAATGAGCATATTGTCTTGAGATTCATCCATCCATATTGAGCCATGTATTGGTAGTTGTTTCTTTTTATTGTTGACTAGAATTCCATTCTATGCAATGTATATATTACATTTCATTTGTGCATTCACTTGTTGATGAACATTTTTGTTGTTTCCAGTTTGGAGCTATTACAAATAAAGCTGCTATGAAAATTCATGTAAAAATCTTAGAGGAGACATATGTCTTCATTCCTCTTGAGTAAATATGTAGGAGTGAAGTGACTGGGTCATATGGAAGATGTATTTTTAACTTTTTAAGAAACTGCCAAACAATTTTCCAAAGTGGTTGTGCAATTTTACATTCCCACCAGCAGTGTATGGGAATCCTAGTTGTTCCACGTGCCTGCCAACAAGCCATCTTTGCAGTCCTTTTAATTTTAGTCATTCTAGTGGATATGTAATGGTAATCCTCATGGTTTGAATTTGCATTTCCTGGATAACTAATGATCACAGAACATCTTTTCATGTGTCTACTGTCTGACCATACAATCTTCTTTTGTTAAGTATCTATTCAAATCTTTTGCCCATGTTCTAGTGGCTTACCCATCTTATTTTTAGTTGAATTTTATTTTTAGTTTTCTTTACATATTCTGGATAATACTCCATTGTCAGATATACACATTACAAATATTTCCTCCTGTTTTGTGGCTTGTCTTTCCTTTTCTGAATGACAAAGATCAATTTTGCCTCAAGGTATTTACCATCTTCCATCTACAGAATAATCTTATAATGTCTAAATATCCTTGTTTCCTCAATAAACCCTGCACATGCAAAAGGTGTTGCATTGGGCCTCATGCTACAGCAAACAGGAAAGACCATGCAACCTCATAACTGAAACCGTTGAGCTGGGCAAATTGACAAAACGTGGAAACCACCATGTGTTTAATCGCACTTGGATGAAAAGAAACCTAACTGTGTGAAGCAACTACTATAAGCAAAGAGCTTCTGCATTTATCACCTGACTTGATCCTCACAATGACTGTATGAAATAGGAAATCATATCCCCACTTTGCAGATGGGGAAACCAAGGCTCAACTGAGGTTGCATACCTAAGTCAAGGTCTCACATATGTTAAGACAGAGCTAGGATTCAAACCTAGGGTTCTCCAGCCGTAAATATCATTCTCTTTTCATTATAAGTAATGTGCATGTCAGTGCCCTGAGGAAGTTAATAACATTCTAAATCTATGCGAAAGTATAGTCACCCATGCCCTGGGCTGTGGCTGCAATACGATTATGCTCAGAGAATCCCAGGTCCAGTCATTTAAAAAAATGTATATATGATTCCCCTCCAACCTCCCTAACCATAGACACACACACACACACACACACACACACACACACACACACACAGACACACTCCCCTAGATGTTCCCCAGGGTAAAAATGGGTGGTAAAGAAAAAATAAATCAGCTAAGAAAAAAAAGAATCATGAGACTCTCTTAGCAGAGATCTGGTGAGATTTCTTTGCAATGCTGGCCTGTGATTTTACTTAACACTGACAGGACATGGGCCCTGCTGAGGAAGAGCTGCCATCTGCCAGACAGAGCGGTTCCCCTAGTGGCGCTTATCCACTGTCATGCTCTCACGTCTGCTTGCCAAGGAGCTCTGAGAAACCCTTCTGTGTTCAGGGTGTGTAAGAGTCCAACAGGCAAATGTCTTAAGAAAGTCTGATACAAGAAACTCAGAGGGGCCCAGAAGATAAATTAGAAAATAGGGATACTGTGGCAAAAACATTCTTCATTTCCAAACCTGTTTATTTAACAGTTAATGCTTCTAGAAACGTGAAATATTTCCTTATAGGTTATGTCCATTTGAAGAATCAGAACCCACCATCGAGGCAAGACTCATTAGAAATGCAGATGGAGTATCTCTAAAACCGTTAAGTCAGCAAGAGGGCAGGATTCAATGTACAAAAATCTGTATTACATAAAAAGGGTAAACAAGACATTTTGGCAATAAGAGATCAGGACTATATTAAAAACACAGTTCGGTAGTATCATAAACAGTACTATAAATACTATCAAATACTATGTGTAGTATTTGATATATAGTTATAGACAGTCTTCATTTGGTGAAGGAACTCTAAGGGGCTAAACTATCCTGAACCCCATTTTTTGATAAGGACAGGACTTTGGTGAATTTCTGAAACTATGAAGTATCATTCCACCCATTCATTTATTCAACAAATATCAGTGAGATCTTACTTTGTGACAGGCACCGTTTTAGGTAGGTGCTATGGTGACATCCATTAAAAAACAGAGAGAGAAATTTGTTGAGTCGTCATGAGGCATTAAATGAGTTACTCCACGTAAAAACCTTAGGACAGTGCCTGGTACGTGGTATGCAATTGAATATGTATTAGCTATTGTCTTCATTTTATCCTTGCAGGTGCTGGGCAAAAACAGTAGGACTGGATCCAATGTAAAGACAGCAGCACGATGGTGCTGTGGCCCCTCCTGACCTGGAACCCAGCTTGGACTACTGAACTGCTCATTTGGGCTGGAATAAATAACAGGAGAGGCAAACCCAAAATACTCCTTTTGGCTGGCACACCACAAATATTGATTTATTTTTAAGTTGTTGGTCACTTTCTAAGCTAGGAAGTTCATTTTTGTACCAAATCCCACTAGATGATTCCAAGGGGAGATTTCAGTGACCAACCGCCCTGGCCGGCCAGCCCTGGGCTCCACCAAGAGTGATGTAATTGCACAAGGTAATTTCATTCAGTCGAGCTGAAGTATCTCATGCAGAGAGCCAGGCACTCTTAGACGTGGAGATGCCAAATTAAGAATCCACGATTTCTATGCTGGAAGAATTCATAACCACAAACCAAGAGTAATGGTGAAGTGAAAAAAGGAGCCCGGGATGCTGCTCCAAGAAGCTTACAGAGGGCTCCTGATTCCGGGAGGAGCTCAGGGAAGAAGGTGACTTGGAGGAGATGACAACCTGAACTGTGTCTCGAAGGACGACAGTGAGCTACCAGGTGACGGGAGGCAAGGACGCGAGGCGTGAGTGACAGGGCGGGGTGCGGAGGCTGCCTGTAAGAAAGGCCGAAGCAGGGGCGAGGCTGAGCACAGGCTGGAGGACAGAAGACACGACGAGCGGCTGGGGGCAGCAGGGGCCAGGCAGGGGAAGGTGCCCCGAGGCCACATGAGGGAGCGAGCTTCATCCAATACGGAAGCCGCAGGAGGGTCCCAGCAGGCAGGTGAGAACTCAGATCTCATCTCGGGCCTTGTGCCTGCGGAGAACAGATTTGACGAGGGCCAGGCTGGACGTGCGGGGCAGGGAGGCTAGAAAGGGAGCTGGGGAGGGTCCAGGCGAGATGCCAGGAAAGGTGAGCTTTGAGTGCTTTTAGTGTAGGGAGGAAAAATCACCAGAATGCGGTAACCGGCAGGATGGGGGTGGAAAGTCTGAGGCGTCTTGGGGGTGACGGCACAACAGCAGCTAACAGTTATCGAACACGTATTCCCACCAGCGTCATTAATGATGGTCACAGTCTGTGAGTGAGAACACAGAGGGCATCAGCTTGCAGGTCCAGTAAGACCCAGACGCCAGGGCCCACGGGCAAGGCAGTGGCCCGGGAGGCACGCAGGACACCGGAGCCTCAGCGGTGGGAAGCAGCCCCACGGAGGTTAATAAGTGGCCCAAGGATGGGCACCCACAGCCAAAGGGAAAACAGTAGTCCTCCCTGGCCACGTGGTCACCCAGGCAGGGCTGTGACCGTGCTGTCGGCTGCCAAGTCCTCAGGGCCCAGAGAGGGACCTGACACACAGGTGGGTGTGATGAGGGGACGAGGGCAAAGCTCTGCAGTTCTGGAGAGAGAGAGCAGGAGGAGAGCCCTGGCAGGCCCCTCAGGTGGCCGTCCGTCACCTGGCACAGATGCCCCCGCTGGGACAGTCCCCTCCCCACTGGGCTGGCTCTGCTCGGCAGCTCGGCAGCCCGTGGGGAGATGGGTCCCACCTCTTCCAGAGCAAACAGGCGCCGAAGGCCAGCCGGTTCTGTCTCCTCCTCGTCAAGGCTAGGAGAACATGAGTGGGGCGGGGTAGGGGGTTAGGTAGGGGGAAGGGGGCTCACTAGGGGCCAAGCGGGTCCTTCCCCCCTCCCCCAGTCTCCAGGTTTGTGGAGGCGATGGGCACGGAAGGGGATCAGGAACCAGGTCCACTTGCTGACCCACTATTGTCAAACCCTAGACGAGGCAGCACAAGCGCCATGTGGCAGGGACCACGTCCAGCTCCAGCAGGAGTGCCAGACTCAACAAACAGAAACAGAGCACGCCCAGTAAAATGTGAATTTCAGATAAACAATGCAGAATTTTTAGTTTAAGGGCGCACTCCCTGTTGCAGTCATGGGAACATACTTAGACTACAAAGGTATGCGTTGGCTACCTGAAACTCAGAGTTAACTGGGAGGCTGTATTTTACCTGGCAGCCCTACTAGCAAGGTGCCGTAAGGCTGCTGAAGACACGAATACATGTGATGTGCCCTGGAAGAAGCTGTCCCATTTCACTTCCGTGACTTGTTTGTTACCGTGACGTGAAGCTCTGACTATCTGTGCTTTTGTCACATTAGATGGGAAGAGAGACAGGGCCGCTGACGTGGCTAGTGGCCTGTTTTTCCCACTCCAGCCGCATACACCTGAAGGTCTGGACACTCACGAGTGTTTCTCTGCACTTGAGCGGGACCCAATGCATTGAACAAACATCTAACCCATCATAACTCAAGTTACCCAAACCCTGAAACTGAAGCCAGTTGATTGGCAGAATTAGGTCCACGGGAATTGAGAGATGGGACCTATAACGAAGGTTTGATAACCTTAGTTTTTTAAAAGTGGGGTGTGTAGGGGGGAGAGGTACTTAGCATTTGTCATGTAACAACCAACTTCATTAAACTATTTCCTCACCAGTTGGAGGAGAGGCAACAGGCATGGTAAATGAGAAATAGGAGAGCTGGATTTTGTCACAGAAGCACCAACTTCTCCGGGCATTGTTTCAAAACACAGACCACCTCTCCTCCCCCCACAGCTGAGGCACTTCGTCCTGGGGATTCCTTTAACCAGATTTTCAGTGGGTCAATCCCCTGCTGCCACCGAGGAGGCACAGGGGAAGAAAACAGAGCCCTGAGGGGGGACACTGAACTAGGCCAGAGACCACAGAAGGCCCAAGGAGGTGAAGGTCAAGGAAATCAGGAAGGTCCTGGGGGCAATTAGACCGACAGCTTGGTGAGGGCATATGTCTGATGTGTCCTGTTCAACACTGTCTCACCCGTGCGTGGCACATGGTAAGGGCTCCGTGATTTTTTATTTTTTACTAGTCAATTTCCATTTATTACCTCTCCTTTCTCCCTTGAAACCTAAACCTGGAACGATGATCTCTACTTCTCTGATGTTGGCCTTTGAGGAGTATCTCCCTAAAATCAAGAGAAACTTTAATTTTTATTAACAGTGACAACACAGTTCTTACAAAATCCAGGTATATGACGCTTACATCGGTCTTAAAAATAAAAATGGAGCTGAAGGAAAAAAACACGTTGATACATATAACACTTTTGTTACATATAAAGATGGGTGTATATAAGCGTATATATCTATAAACTTATATATACATATATACAAATATGTATTTTATACCTCTATAAACTGTAAATGAGGAATACATGGTGCCTCTTTGTTATGTGGTCTAGTAACTTCTCGTGTCATGGATTTGTAAATAGTGGATTAAGAAGTGAATGCACAGATCGCCTTGCCTCTTCATAATAGTCACAAGTTCTACAGGGCAAAAGATTCAAAGAAAAATTTTCTTTGCCTTTGGCATGCATGTAAAACATTCTTAGGTTTCACTGTCAGATTATCTTGATCCAGTATACATGTTCATGATAATTTAATACTGCTGCTTCTTAACTGTCAGCAAAATTTATTTCCAGGTCACGCTAGGAAACTCCCTAAAATGTTCCTGTGGTTCTCAGCTCTGGCTGCTCATAAGAATCACCAAAGAGCTGAAGTACACACACTCTGGATTGCTTGGGATGCTCCCTAGACCAGGTGAATTCGAATCATGGGAGTGGGAGCAGAGAGTCTGTAGTTTTTAAAAAGCACATCAGAGAACCGCTGGAAACCAGCCTCTGTGTCAAGAAATACCTGGCTTCGTTGAAGCAAGGCTGGAAGGGTAGAGACAAAAGGGGTGTAATGGGGTGAGGGACACTTTGTAGAGAGTTAGTGACAACTTCAGATGGAATCGTTGAGGTTAAAAGAAGTGTCACGGGGTTAAGATATAAAAGGACACCGGAGACTTCTGTTCCCTTAATAACAGTAAGAAGGAAAGTGGATAAAAGAAAAATTGTATTTTCCCAAAGAACAAATGCTGCAGGGAGCCTCGATGAGCTGAATTCCAGGGAGGAACCAGCCCTTTTTAGTAGATTGGACATTGTGTACGAAAGAAACAGAGAACTTGAAGACAGATCCATGGACATTATCCAAATTGAAGTATAGAGAAAACAAAGAACATAACTTCAGTGACATGTAGGACAGTATGAAGCAGGTTAACATCTGTATAGGAAGGAAAGAAAGGATGGGGCAGAAAAAATATTTAAAGAAATAATGGCCAAAATATTTCCAAATTTGATGAAAAACTTCAACCCACAGATCCCAGAGGCTCCACAAACTCCAAACAGCACAGACACACAAAACCACAAAACCACACCTAGGCCAACATAATCAAACTCTGAACATCAAAGAAAAAGAGAAAATCTCAAAAGCGGTTAAAGTGGGGATATATGAGGAATATAGGGAAACAGCCAGAAAAATGATGGCTGTTTTCTCATGAGAATCAAGGAATCAAGAAGCCTATAGAGTGAGATCATTAAGATGCTCAAAGAAAAACAAACTATCAACCCAGAACTCTGTACATATTGGTAATGTCTTTTTTAAAAAAAGGAGAAATAAAGACTTTCTCAAAAAAAAAAAAATGGGGAGAATTCGCTGCTAGCAGACCTATGCTACAATAAATGTTAGAAGTTCTTCAGGCAGAACAAATATGGTATCAATTAGAAATTTGGATCTATACAAGTAAATTAACAGTGTTAGCAACTGAATAAAGGTAAAATAAAATTCAATTTTATTTATTTTTAATTGCTCTAAAACATAAGTATGTAAAAGAAAAACAGTAGCAATATATTGTGTATTTGCAGCATATTTAAAAGTAAATTATGTGACAACAATAGCAGAAAAAGGGATGGAAGGGAGGAATTTGGAATATATTGTTTTAGGTCCATACACGACAGGGGAAGCAGTATAATAGTTCAACACAGACTCTAATTCAGTAAAGATGTATACTGTAAACGCTGGGTCAACAAGGAAAATATTTCCAAAAGTAGTATAAATAATGTCAATCAAAGAGATAAAATGGAATAATAAACAATATTCATTTAATCTAAGAGCAGGCGGAAAAAAAGGAAAAAGAAACAAAAAAAACAGATGGAAAAAATAAAAATCAGCTATCAATGTGGATTTAAATCCAAACATATCAACAATCACTTTAAATACAATTGGTCTTAACACACGCACTAAAAGTCAGAGATTTTCAAGTTGGATAAAAAAATCAAGACCTAACTATCCTCTGTTTTACAAAGAAACCCACTTTAAAAATATAGCCAGGTTAAAAATGAATGTATGAAAAAGACATACCATGAAAACACTAAACAAAAGGAACCTGGAGTAGCTTTATTAACATGACAAAATAGACTTCAAGACAAGGAATATTTTCAGGGATTAAGAGAAAAATTATATAACGATAAAGGGATCATTGTCCAAGAAAATATAATAATCCTTACATGTATATGCATCTAAAAAAAGTCAAAATCCTTGAGACAAAAACTAATAAAACTGAAAGAAGAAATGGACAAATTTATAATTATAGCTGCAAATGCCAACCCCTTTCTCTCAGCCATTGATGGAACAAGTAGGCAGAAAAGCAGAAAGGATGTGTATGGTCTGCAGAGTACAACCAACCAACTTAACCTAATTGGCATTTATAGAACTATCGTCCCAACTGTAACAGAATATATATTCTTTGCAACGTGGAATGTGTTAGATGTGTGTGTGTGTGTGTGTGTGTGTGTGTGTGTGTGTGTGTGTGTTCTGGGCCTTAAATTTGAAAGAACAGAATCCTTCATAATATGTTCTTGGACCCTGACAGTACTTCTAAATAACCAAAGCAGTCAAAGCAGAAGTCTCAAGGAAAACTGTAAACTATTTTGTACTGAATGAAAATACAACGTATCAAAAGCAGAGGGATTAAAAAAAAAAAAAAAAAAAAGCAGAGGGATGCAGCTAGAGTAATGCTTAGAGAGAAATTTTAGTACTAAATGATTAGGCAAGAAGAAAGGTCTCAAAGCAGTAACCTAACCTCTCACCTTAAGAAAGAGAGAGTGAGAAGAAATTAAAGCAAAGCAAGTAGAAGGAAAGAAATAATGAACACTGGAGGAGATATCAAGAAAATTAAAAGCAGAAAAACAGTAGAGAAAATCAATTGTGTCAAATCTGTTTTTTTGAAAAAGCAATGTAATTGATAAACCTATACAAACTGATGAGGGAGAGAGAGAACAAAATATCAGGAATGAAAGAGACGAAATCACTACTGATTCCACAGACATTAAAAGGATGATAAAGGAATACCACAACCAACACTACTGCCATAAGTTTGACAAATTAGATGAAGTAAATAAAAATCCATTCAAGAAGAAATAGGTAATCTGAAGAATCCTATATGTATTAAAATCTACAAACAAGATTGTAGATCAACATACTAAAGTAAATACTATTCCCATATACTAGAAATAAACAATTTCACCAAAGAAAAGTAAAATGCTTAGGTATAAATATAACAAAATATGTGCAGAATCTGTGTGTTGAAAACTACAAAACACTGGAGCTAGAAATCTAAGAAGACCTTTAAAAATGGAGAGATACACGGTGTTCATGAATTGGAAGTCTCAACATTAAGAAGTCAATTCTCCCCAATTTGATCTATAGATTCAACACAATCCCAAGCAAAATGCCAGCCATCTTTCTTGTAGTATTTACAAGATGATTCTAACACGTATAAGTAAAGGCAAAAAGGAATGAGAAGAGTCAAAACAATTCTGAAAAAGAACTCACATTACCCAATTTCAAGACAAATCAAAATCTAAAGCTATCAAATCAAATCAAAATGAAAAACTATTGCTCTGATCAAGACAGTTTTAAGAGAATAAAAGCAAAAGTGACAGACTGGGAGAAAATATTTGCAAATCACATATATGATGCCAAAGAATCTATCCAGAACATAAAAAGAACCCTGACACTCAACAATAAGAAAATAAACACCCCAATTTAAAAATGGGTGTGGGACTTCCCTGGTGGTGCAGTGGTTAAAAATCTGCCTGCCAGTGCAGGGGACACGGGTTTGAGCCCTGGTCTGGGAAGATCTCACATGCCGCAGAGCAACTAAGCCCGTGCACCACAACTACTGAGCCTGCACTCTAGAGCCCGTGAGCCACAACTACTGAGCCCGTGCACCACAACTACTGAGCCTGCACGCCACAACTACTGAAGCCCGTGCACCTAGACCCTGTGAGCCACAACAAGAGAAGCCACCGCAATGAGAAGCCCGCGCACCGCAACAAAGAGTAGCCCCCGCTCGCCGCAACTAGAGAGAGCCCGCGTGCAGCAATGAAGACCCAGTGCAGCCAATAAATAAATTTAAAAAAAATAACTTTTTAAAAATGGGTGAGGAAAATATACAGATGGCAAATAAGCACATGAAAAGATACTCAACATCGTTAGTTATTAGGGTAATAAAATTACAACTATTAGAAAGACCAAAATAAACTAAAATTAAAACAAAGCAAGACAAAACCTGATCATAACAATGGCTGACAAGGATGTGGAGCAATTGGAACTCCCATATATTGCCCAAGAGAGCATAAAAGGGTACTATGTCTCTGAAAAAGAGGCAGTTTCTTATGAAGTTAGACATACACATACCCAACACCCAGCAAGTCCTCGCTAAGCATTTACCCTAAGAAAAATGAAAAACTTGTGTTAGAATATTCACTGTGGCTTATTCATAGTAGCTAAAAGCCTGGAAACAACCTGAATGTTCATCAGTGACAGAAATGGATAAAAAAAAAAAATGTGGTTTATTCATTGAATGTTACTACTCAGCAATAAAAATTAAACTCTCAACAACATTGAGGAACATCAAGACATTCCATTGAACGAAATAAGCTGGACACACCCACAAAGACATACTGTATGATTCCATTTATATGAAGGTCAAGAACAGGCAAAAAAAGCTATCGGGATAGAAATCAGAAAGGTGGTTGTCTCTGCTGTGGTGGTGAGTGGGGCACCTTGCAGAGAGGCACGAGGGAACCTTGTGGAGTGATGGAAATGTTTTATATTCGGTTTAAGTGTTCATTACACCAGTGTATATGCTTGTCAAAACTCATTGAGCAATAAAATCTGTGCATTTTACAATATGCAGATTAAACCTCAAAAGACATTCAAGAATATTTTAAGGAAGATGTTAGATGTGAGTGATCTACATTTTCTTCCAGGTGGCTTGGATCAATCTTAGCGCTGCTACCGAAGCTCAGTCTGCAGGATTCACTGTGCACACACCCTGGTATCCCAGCGTTTAGTGCATAAGGGCAGAGGGGCGCCCACCCAAGCTCCTCCCAGCCAGGCCAGCAGTAACCGAGCAGCCCCACAAGCCAGCAGCACACCATAGGCAGAATCTCTCCAATCACATTCTTTTCATAAACCCTGGCACCAGCTTACCCATCGGTGTGGTCAGTTTCACACACACGCCAGTTCTGAATTATTCAGAAATTAATTCTTGTAGTTCCCACAAGAAGCAGGATTGCATAGGGAGGAAAGGACACAGATAAGGGTCCAAAGTCTGGAGTTACGTTCCCAGTCCAACCACTCCTGGACCCTGTGGTCTTAGGCAAATCTCCTAATTTCTGATCTTTACCACGTGGTAATGACCCACAACTGCCCAGGCAATGTCTAGGCTTATGAGACAAAGATAAGAAGAGCCAGCTGTAAAATGTGAACTTCTGTGTGAATTTACAGTATTATTACTGCTCTTTTATTCAATAGCCCGCCACCATATGTATACATCTTGACCTATTTTTGAAAATATTAGTGTAAATTAGAACCGTTTTCAGAGGTAGAGAAATGTTAACTGTTTGAGTCTGTTTCTTTTAGAAACTCTGGAGAAGCGTCAGTTCGGGTCTCCCCAAATTCTTCGTGGACCCCCTCATCAGGATATACGGACTACCAGGATTCAGATGTCAAGTTTAACCTGAGCACTGGATTTTAACCACAGACTCTTTCGTGTTCACAGTTAAAAGTAAATTTTTAAAAAATAAAAAATTTTTTACAAAAGAAAAAAAAGTGAAGCCCCTGCCTGCCTCTCTCGTCTCCCTCCTATGAATGCCAGAGCTGCAGACTCACCTCAAGAGGGCAAACCCCCAGAGGCATCTCACCTGCTGGCGAAGGTCAGGGCCAAGGCCGTGGCCAAGTGAGGCATCAGCCGCAGGGTCTGTGTTTGGTGCTCAATAATCTTGACCTCTTCCTTGGCTTTGGGCCCAAACTGCCTCCGGCTAGAGAGAATCCAGCAGACACAACTTTACCAAAATCCAATAGGCAACGTCATCCCAAACAGCCATTTGCCTTTCAAATACTTCAGATACAGAATGCCTCAGTCTCCTAAAACGTACTTAAGATGGCAAAAGTTTCTGAAGATAGTCCAACAAAAAGCTTTTCAGCTGCTCTGGAAATTAACCTTCCCACCATGGAATATTTTTTTTTTTTTTTTAATTTTTTTTTTAAATTTATTTTTGGCTGTGTTGGGTCTTCGTTTCTGTGCGAGGGCTTTCTGTAGTTGTGGCGAGCGGGGGCCACTCCTCATCGCGGTGCGCGGGCCTCTCACTATCGCGGCCTCTCTTGTTGCGGAGCACAAGCTCCAGACGCGCAGGCTCAGTAATTGTGGCTCACGGGCCCAGCCGCTCCGCGGCACGCGGGATCCTCCCAGACCAGGGCTCGAACCCGTGTCCCCTGCATTGGCAGGCAGATTCTCAACCACTGCGCCACCAGGGAAGGCCCCATGGAATATTTTTAAAGCAGTGTATCTATTTAATACACAGAGTAATTTTTACTCCTTAACATTTACGTGGCATTTTATAGTTCCTAGTGCCCTGCGATCATTAATTATTCAGCTTTACTAAGTTCCTGACATAATTAATAGGACGGGAATGATACCCTAGAACATATTTCAAAAGGACAGTCTCAACAAGGAGGCCACGCCAACCCCGGTGCTTCTGTCAGATTCACAGGCGGGTCATTATTTTCAGCCCACCTAAAACCTCCCCTGCAGTTCCTCGTGCAAAAGGTGTTCTCCACATCCTTCCTTAAACCCCGTGCCCTGTGGACAGCACCGCCTTTCGCTCTGATGCAGCTGTGTAGGGGTGAACAGAGGTCCTCCTCAGAGCAGCTTGTAAAGTGGGGTGGGATTGTCCCCAGGCATCACCCGTGGGTTAATCTTACAGAATCCCGCGGCTGCAGAAAGCACAAGCCCGGCCTGTCTAGGTCACCCCCCTGCCCCATGCAGGCTGACGCTCTATGATCCTGGGCTTCGCAGCCTCCCTTCTGGGAACAGCTCCGACCTTAATGTCAATTTCTGAAACATTTCACACACACACGTGCACACATACGCAGACGTACGCACACAGGTGCACACCGTGCTAGGTTATCCAACAGGCAGGGCGAACCTGTGCTTCAGACGCCAATGAAATGAGGATACCCATCAATCACTCAAGGAGAGAGAGGGAAACAGCAAATTTTTAAAACTTTTATGTTTGATACTTTCTGGGTCATAATCGCATGCTTTAATGTTCTTCCTATTTGTAATTAAAAGGAGGGTACCATGATCTTTTTAGTTCATAAAGCATCTAGAATTTACAACCTGGCCATCTCACGTGGGTGGGAGGCAGTGAGGACAGACCTAACAACAAGCACACACAGGCACACTGTGAGCGCGGGCTCGTTTTCTACGAGCATAGCTTCCCCAGACGCCGTCTAACCACCCCACAGATAGTTGTCTGAGGAACATGACCCCACCCTGCCTTTGCCCATGCCCTCCATCCATCCCAACCACAACAGGGCACAGTGCCAAAGGAGCCTGACAGTCCGTAGGAAAACCTCTCAGCTTTTGCTGGATCATCGTGAAACCAATAAAACAGTCACAGACCCAATAACGGTGTCACCGTAATGTCAGGTCATCCTACAAACTCCACTTGTGCCCACTCTCTTAACCTGCATTTTGAAATGCTGTGTTTCTACTGGAACTTTTCCTATGGTCGTTGTGGCTAAACTCTTCTCCACCGAAACCAGCCATCGCCACGTGCGATTCACTCCCCTGGGGGACATCTGCGGACCTGCTCGGTGCCAGCATCACCCGAAGCGCCAGGCGTCCCCCAGGGTCAAGAAGGCTCAGGCCCAGCCACGGGGCTCATAGCCTGAAGCTCACAGCCCAGGACGGAAGCAGCCCAGGTGGCGTGGGCAGGGAGAGCCTCGTGCATCCCTCCTCCCCATCACCCCCTCATCCCACCCTGTCGGTCACCAGTATTTCCTCCTCTGGAGCCAGAGCATCATTGCAGGAAGCATCACCCACATGGCAACAGCAAAATAAGGGACTGATCACAGCGCTTTTGGGTTTTGTTTTGCTGAAAAATAATTACAACGAGAATATACTTTGAGACAGTATCCCATCACATTTTCTGATTTTGTGTGTGTAGTGTTGGTCTTGGCCGGCACTCAGCAGGCGCTCAATATTCACTGAATGAATGATAGAATTAATGAGTTTTGGCAACGAGGAAATACCAATGAAGCACCGCAGAGTGGCTCACTCCGACCTCACGGAAGTTCTTTGGATGCCAGATCTGACCCCTGACCTGCCGTGCCTCAGTTCCCCAATGGAGGAACACCTTGAAATCACCCCATTTCCTCTTTGACCCTCACAATTCAATTGGGGTGACAGGAGAGCAGAAACAGGCCACCAAGGGTCCACGTAGCTGGCCTCTCAGTGCCTTTCACTGTGCTGATAGGGAGGACGGAGTTTAGCTAATGCATTGCCAAGCGACCAAGCGATTTCACAAGAATCTGCATTTCCAGCCTTTCTTGAAAACAAAGAAGATCTGGCAATGCTGGACCCCATTCCCGTGATGTGATTCCCTGGAGGTCTGAGGCCGTCAACCCCTCCATTGGGGGCATGGCCGCCCCCCACGACCCCAAGAGCCCTCTCCACTCGCCGACATTACCTGCAAGCCTGGGAGGCACTGCATTTTCAAGCCCTGCCACAGTGGATTTCTATTTTTCATCCAGAATAAATTTACATCAGCATCCTAACTTGTTAATTAAGTTCTGTGATTATGATACACAGCCAAGCGGAGTCGTTCTGCATGAGTCTATGAATTCATTAGGAGAATTCCTAAGGGCAAAACAGCCCTGGCAGCTCCTACAGAATAAAATCCAAATGCCTCAGCTTGGCATTCAAGACCTGCTTCGGCCTTACTTGAGTGTCCCAACTGTTTCCTGCTAAGCCCCGCAGACGCCTTCCCATGCTGGGCCTCTGTCCAGGCAGACTCTCTGCCTGCAGCCAACCTCACCCCTAACTACCACACGTCATATTTTTGGTGGCTCAGCCCTCTCCTCCCATTGAGACGTCCTCCCCTCTCTGGACTCACCCCTTCAAACACCAAACCAAAGCCATCAAAGCAGGCAGCTGCTTCTCCCCAGACTGCCCCGAGCATTTCATCTGTTACTCCTCCCACATGGGAGCACTTTTCCCTTTCATGCTGGCGCTGTGTGCACCTGTATTAACCACATGTTTTGATGCGTTGCCATCTGGGCCCTTGCTGACCCTGGAGGGACTGCCCCTCCCAGGACTCGCCAATTCCTTGAGAGACCAAAGGATTACGTGTTTCACTGCCAACTAGCCAATCCAGAGCCCGCATCCCCACCACCTCCTTCAGGGGCTCTTTCACTCTGGGCCACTGTTCCCCTGCCCTAATCTCCCCCTGGCCAGACCACTAGGACAGCCCCCAGGGCCCCCAAACCTGCTGAAATCATTCAAACTAGCCTAAACCAAAACATCCTGAACCTGTTTAGCCTGTTTATCCTGCCTCACCCATGCCTTCCCACAATAAAAGCTCTTGTCCTCGCTCCCTCTGCCTCCTGACTGTCCCTGGTGCCTCCCCAGGTGGCCCTGCATGGCACGGCATCCCTCCACCTCTTGGGAACTGCAAGCAACAAGCTATGTTCTCAATGGCAGTGGGCTCCTGATGTGCCGTCTCCTGTCACCATACCTAAACAATTAATACCACCTATGGTTTGTTTTTTTTTTTAATTTATTTATTTTATTTATTTATTTTTGGCTGCGTTGGGTCTTCGTTGCTGCGTGCGGGCTGTCTCTAGTTGTGGCGAGCGGGGGCTACTCTCCGTTGCAGTGCGCGGGCTTCCCATTGCGGTGGCTTCTCTTGTTGCAGAGCACGGGCTCTAGGCACGTGGGCTTCAGTAGTTGTGGCACGTGGGCTCAGTAGTTGTGGCTCGCGGGCTCTGGAGCTCAGGCTCAGTAGTTGTGGCGCACGGGCTTCGTTGCTCCGCGGCATGTGGGATCTTCCCGGACCAGGGCTCGAACCCGTGTCCCCTGCATTGGCAGGTGGATTCTTAACCACTGCGCCACCAGGGAAGCCCCAACCTAGGATTTTAAAACAGCACCTGGGGCCGAGACTCACAGGTCACTGAGGGTAGGCCTGTTCTGTCTTCAGGTGCCCCAGCCTGGCCAGGTGTGAGTGGGGGCGAGAGACTGAAAGCAAGGTGACAGATGGAGTGTCCTGCCATCTCCCAGCAGCAACACACCCAACTCCTCCAGCACCCACCCCTCCACGTCTCTTTGGAATATTTGCTTGTTCACAGACGTTCTGATAAAAGCCCAACTGGCAGACACTGGAGTACTGAGTGGGAGCCAGTGGGCAGTTAGGACAGCGATGGAGCAACTAAGCAACTAAGATGAGGAACCCACCCTGTCCTTATGCCCAACAGCCCACCCACTGCCGGTTTGGGGTTGGGTTTTTTTCTAAGGACAAGAAAGGAACAAATGAGTGGGCAGAAGGCAGGCAGCACCCACACTCTTTCCCTCCCTTTCTCTGGCCCGAGACGCTGACAGTCCCCCAAGCACTGAGCCAGGAGGTTCCCATGGGCTTCTCACCCTTCACATGTGCTCTCTGGCTTCTCCAGGGGAAAACATCAAGACGACACTCAAGGCTAATGACCCTTCTCCTGACCAGAGATGCAGCCAGCGTCATCCCTAAGACTGCCACCATCAATCCCCAAGCCGGTAGCCTGGTTCCAACAGAGGCAGCAGAGAGAGGCGGCCTCAAGACTTTGTGCTCTGAGAGAACTTGGCCGGAGGAGGTCACCCTCTTATTTACACACTCAGGCCCCAGTCGACTTCACGGAGGGCTGGGATGGTCCAGGCCGGTCCTCTGGTTGCCAGCATCCTGGCACACTGCCCTGAACACAACTCACAGGACCACAATCCCTGCAGCCGGCCAGCAATTACTGCCTGCCAGACGTTTTTACTGTTCCAGTTTATGATCTATATGGACACAATATTCTTCCTGTCCTTTTCCTCCAGTGGGTTACTATTTTTCTTTAAAAACCCATGTAAAGGCTATATTTTTCTCTGTAAACATAACTTTTATTTCAGGGCCGGAAAACAACCCCAAAGTCACTGCGCTCAAGCTTTGCATGGTCTTTAAAAAAAGAAAGTGATACGTGTGCATCACAGTATCTGTGCGAGAGGGCTGTGAACGATGCCATTTAAAATGATAGATCTGAGAAGCTATTTCTGGATTCCAGCAACTCATAAAGGCTGGAGGAAACATTTATTTTGGGGTTGTTTTATTTTGTTCCCACTCAGTTTTGAACACGGCCGCTTAAAGCAACATTCATGGAAAGTGACACAGCTATTAATCACCCACGCAGCTACTGCACGCACAGCCTCTGGGGAAGGCCGGGCTGCCTGCCTCCCCAGCCCTCCCTCTGGTCTCTTCTCCCAAAGGAGGCCAGTGACCTACTAAAAAGATAATTGCTTTGCGTGTTTCTTGCTCTGCAGCATCATTGCATCAGCCTGCTCTGAGTGACAGCCAGTCAAACTGGAAGAAAGAGAGTTCCGTGGCTGGGCCTCCATCCTTGATCCTGAGATTTCTGGGGGTGCAAGCTGGTTCACAGGCATCCCTGCTGCCAGAGGACAGAACTCTCCTCCTTCTCTGTCAAAGGGCTGACCTCTGTAGACAAAAGCTGAGCAGGTTCCTGAGCCCCGGCCACACTCCCTGTGGCCACCTGCCCTCCTTAATAACTCAGCCACAGGGAGGATTCAGGGAGCCCGTGAGTGCCCCAGAGGTGGGCCGCTGTGCCCCATTCTCACTGGCCCCACTGGAGACCCCCCCAGCCTCTCGGAGAGCCCACAGCCCATCTGTCCCTAATTCTCCCCTTCTTTGTGATGTTCCTGGACATAGAAACCCAGAGGGAAAATATGTTACAAAGCAGGATATTTTTTTAAATTTTTATTAGAGTATAGTTGATTTACAATGTTGCGTTAGTTTCTGCTGTACGGCAAAGTGTATCAGTTACACATATACATATATCTACTCTTTTTTAGATTCTTTTCCCATATAGGTCATTACAGAGTATTAAGAAGAGTTCCCAAAGCAGTGTATTTTAATGGCACCGGTTGGACCCAGCAGATTGGGTTCAGCTGGCCGGCCAGGATGTAAAAACCTGGCTACTTATTATCTGGTAATGCGTGGAATAGACACATGACTCCCAGCCCCAAGCCCCACCACATCAAGTCCCAACCAAGCCCAAGCTGGGGTCAAGTTTGGGATCACAGAAGGGGCTGGACTGCACACAAATTTAGCTACTTTTTTTTTCTTTTTAGGTTGAACATTTACTAGTTTGCCCTGGGGCTTTGACAAAGCAATCCTGCCTTAAACATCAGGTTCCACATGTGACCTCCACCATGTTTTAGATGTCACTCTTCAAATGGGCAATTTTCAGTCCATCTGTAGAAGAGATGGGAGAGGTATATGTATGTAGTCTATAGATAAGTGCTGCTTTAATAGTAGCCTTGGTTGTGATTAAATATGCAACATGGTCCCAAGGAAGAGTTCTCAAAGTGCCCTTCCAATCCTGCAGAGATCCCAACAAATACCTTTTGCACCTTCCAGACCCCATTTTTTCTCCCACCCCTTAGCAGTCTTTCAATCCAACCACAGAAAGGAACAGATGAACCTCAATGGTTGTGATGGGGTCAGTGACAATGACAATTTTTAAACATGAGAATATTTCAGATACAGAAAAAATGAGGGTGCTTTGGTATCAGTGTCCAAAGGTATATAGAAAGAGCAGGGACCGCCACCCCAAACGCACAAACACAGACACCAGAGCCCGTGTTTTCTTGGCCATAGAGTGCAGAGACAAATAGCCTTTGCTGTTACTTTTTTCCCATTTTCAAAGGTCACAGCAAATCAAAACTCAGGAACATGAAGGCCCTTCCCCAACAGGAAACTCATGGGTCTAAAATCGTGACCAGTCATGGCCTGGTGGAGACTGACATTCTGCTACCCTAGGCTGCAAAGACTGTCTACCCCATCCACTAGCAATGGGAGAGCAGTGCCAAGGGGATGCAGGCTGCAGAACCACAAGAGATTGGGATCAGGCCACTTCCTCCCATCAGTGGATGGATGACCCCAGTAGAGACCCCAGAAGTCCTTCAGATAAGAGACAACAGGAGGCAGAGTATCCCTGTGACCCTGTCTCCATATTTCTATGGTGTGGGCCACTTCTGGCCAACATCATAACCCTGGGCTGTAACCATAGTGACGCTGACCTCATGTGAAGGACCGGTAGAGAGCCAGTCCTGGGTCACCTTGGATCTGAAGGTCGACCAACTCCAGCTTCTTCTGAGGGTTCAATTACACCAGCAAGAGGGGTCCGACCTGACACACTGTGGCTCAAACGCCTTCACAATAAAACACAGAGAACCTGGCTACCTCTCCGCTGAGTTTGTTCTTATCCTCTTCTGGAGCTTCCTGCTGCCCCCGGGGAGGCCATCCTGGGACCAAGTCAACATCACTTCATCCCAGGCATCACAGGAGGGGAGGCAGGACAAAGTGGTTAAATCCCAGGCTTTGGATCAGACAAACCTGGCTTGCATACAGACTCTGACCCCTGTCGTTTTCTCCTGGGCAAGTTACACAAACTCACTGAGCCTCGGGTGCCTCAGTCCTAAATCGGGGCTGATGATGACAGAGGGGACGAAGGGAGACATTGCCGACGCCTGACACATAGTAGGTGTTCAAGGCATGGCAGGTGTCATCACCACAGTCATTACCATTACCCCAAGTTCCTAGGATCACCCTCTATTCTATTCATCCTTGATTTAGGAAAGCCATTTAAAATTTTCCCAAAAGAAACACTTTCTTTCACCCAAACAAAGCACTAATCTATTCTGCATCACTAAAGCTGTTGTGAAAAGATTTTCAGGGTGAAGAGGAAAGTCTCTTCCACTCAACATTAAAGATAATGAAATTGCTGACAGAAAACAAGCTGTCAACTAATATGTTAGAAAAAAGTGTGTGTGTGTGTGTGTGTGTGTGTATGTGTGTGTTGGAAAGCACATGAAGCTTTTGAAAAGCACCTGCCTTTCTATGAACCCAAGAACACCAGCCAGTTTTCTTCTTCCCAAATTCCAGGGAGGGACAAGGTGGACAAAATAAAGCCAGGGAAGGTGGTGCGGGCAGAGCCTTCCTTCACATCGTGTTGCCATAGAAGCAGAAGATTCTTTCCAGAGTCGATCAGCCTACCCTAGAGAGGAACCTGAACGTTATTCAGATGGTTCCCACACAAGGGAGATTAATTTACTTTTCAGAATTATAGCCTAACAATATCTGTGAGTGACACAGTGGTTAACGTTAGTCGTCAGAACTGTGATTCCTTGAGATTTTTCTTTTGAAAAACTCACATCCTAATGAATGCAAAACAAAATTACAATGGCGGGAGACGTGGAGCTATAAATTACAGCTGAAACTCCCTGGGGTGGCCTAATGATTTCACTGTTGAAGTATTTTCGTACTTTTAAAAAATCATCTATACAGAGAGAGAGATCTTCTATCAACAGCACCACTGCAGAAGTATTGCAGAAGCCCCCAGCACTTTGGTCATTAGCATGAAGAAGCAAGAGGGCTGACCCCTTTGGGAGCCAGCCCTTCTCTCCTCTTTTCCCTCCATACTATGGTTGGTGTAGGGTCCATGTGCATCCTGCCTGCCCAAAGAGCCGGCCAGAGCCTACTATCATCCTGGAGACACAAGCCTGACCACAGTGAGAGAAAGGAGACCTACACTGAGGCCCCAACACTCTCCAGGGTTCTCCTTCACTGAGGTTGAGCATCTGGAGATGAAAGCCAAGTAATGAAGTTCTCTTTAGGGCTGGCATCCACTTCTTAATGCTTTAGGCTGGCTTTAGACTGCTCTTGGCAATGGGACATGCCTGAGTAGCTCAAGGGCTGGCTGCTGGATCCACTTTCCCTCTCAATCCATAGCCTTAGAAGTAAGGGTAGCTACAACGTCAGAGTCTTTCAATCCATAAACACGGTAGGTCTTTGCATTTATTTAGATCTTTGGTTTCTTTCATCAGTGTTTTGCAGTTTCCAGCATATAAGTGTTAAATTTGCACCTAAGTATTTCAATTTTTATGAGCAATTGTAAATGTTATTATTTTATATTTTAAATTCTGGTATCCTTGTGTTCATTGTATATAAAAATACAATTGCTTTCTGCATGTTTATTTTGTATCCGGTGACCATGCTGAAACTCAGTTCTTATTTCTAGGACTTTTGTAAATATTTGGGGATTTTCTATATAAACATTCAAGTCATCTGAATACAGAAACACTTTTATTACTTTCTTACCAATCTATATGCTTTTCCCTTTCTTTATTGTACTAGCTACAACTTTGATCACTATGTTGAATAACAGTGGTAACAGCAGATACCCTTGCCTTCTCAATCTTAGGGGGAAAGCATTGTCTTTCTCCATTAAGTATAATGTTGATCGTACAGGCACACCTTGGGATTTTGTGGGTTCAGATCTAGACCACTGAAATAAAGCAAATCACGTGAATTTTTTGGTTTCCCAGTGTATATAAAAGGTAAATTTACACTACGCTGTAGTCTATTATGTGCAATAGTATTATGTCTTTAAAAATGTATATACCTTAATTTAAACAAACTTTATTGCTAAAAAATGCCAACCATCATCGGCACCTTCAGTGTGTCGTAGTAGTAACATCAAAGATCACCAATCACAGATCACTATCACAAATATAATAATAACGAAAAAGTTTGAAATATTGTGAGAATTGCCAAAATGTGACACAGAGACATGAAGTGAGCAAATATTGTTGGGGAAATGGTGCCCGTAGACTTGCTCAACACAGGGTTGACACAAACATTCAATTTGTAAAAAAACTACAACATCCGCAAAGTGCAATGAAGCAAAGCACAATAAAACAAGGCATGCCTGTATGTATTTTGTAGATGCTCCTTCACAGGTTGAACACATTTCTCATTATTCCTATTTAAATGGGAGTTTTTACCAAGAATGTACGTTGAATCTTTAAAATGCTTTTTCTGCACCAATTGATTATGATTATGTAATTCTTCTTCTTTAGCCTATTAATATGGTGAATTATTATTTTTTTTTGTGGCTGTGTTGGGTCTTCGTTGCTGCAGGCGGGCTTTCCCTAGTTGCGGCGAGCGGGGGCTACTCTTCAATGTGGTGTGCAGGCTTCTCACTGCGGTGGCTTCTCTTGTTGTGGAGCACGGGGTCTAGGCACCCGGGCTTCAGTAGTTGTGGCACGTGGGCTCAGTAGTTGTGGCTTGAGGGCTCTAGAGCACAGGCTCAGTAGTTGTGGTGCACGGGCTTACTTGCTCCACAGCATGTGGGATCTTCCCGGAACAGGGCTCAAACCTGTGTCCCCTGCATTGGCAAGAGGACCACTCCGACACCAGGGAAGCCCTACATTGATTTTTTAATATTAAACCAGCATTGCATCCTGGAATAAACCCCACTTGGTCATGGTGCATAATTCTTTTTACATTGCTAAATTCTATTTCCTAATATTTTGCTAAGGATTTCTGTGTCTCCATTTATGAGGGATATTGTTCTGTAATTTCCTTTTATTATACTGTCTTTATTTGGCTTTGCAATCAAGATGCTCCTAGCTTCATAAAATGAATTTGGAAAGTGTTTCATCCTCTTCTATTTTGTAGAAGAGCTGTATATAATTATTGTTAATTCTTTAAATGTTTGGCAGAATTCTCCAATGACACCATTTGGCCTGAAGATTTTTTTAGGGGGTTTTAAATTAATTCAATTTCCTTAATAGTTATAGAGTTATTCAAATTGTCATACATATACCCTGAATTATAGTATTTGTTTTTGAAACCGTTGGCCCATTTCATCTAAGTTTTCAGATTTCTGTTTACAGAGTTGTTCCTAGTATTCTTTTATTACCCTTTTGATGTTTTCAGGGTCTGTAGTAATATCCCCTGTTTCATTCCTGATATTAGTAATTTGTTTTTTCTTTTTTTTTCTTTGACAATGTTGCTAGAGGTCTGTCAATTTTCTTGATCTTTTCAAAGAACCAGTTCTTTGTTTTATTGATATTCTCTCTCTTTTTTAATCTTCTAGTTCACTGATTCTTTCTTCTGTCCCCCTCCATTCTGATGCTGACTCCATCCACTGAGTTTTTTATTTAGGTTATTGTATTTTTCTGTTCTAAAAGTCCATTTGGCTTTCCTTTATACCTTCCATTTCTTTGCCTAGACTTTCTATTCTTTGCCAAGAATTTCTATTTTTTCATGTTTCAAGTGTGTCTGTAATTGCTTTTTGAAATGGAGGTATTTGTAATGAGGTGGATGGAGTTAGAGTCTGTCATACAGAGTGAAGTAAGTCAGAAAGAGAAAAACAAATACAGTATGATAGCTTTTTGAAGCATTTTTTATGAGGGTTGCTTTAAACTATTTTTCAAATTATTCTAACATCTCTGTCATTTCAGTGTTGGTATCTATTGACTACCTTTTCTCATTCAGTTTGAAATCTTCCTGATTCTTGGTATGACAAGTGATGTTTTACTGAAACAGGTACATTTTCATGTTACGTTGTGAGACTCTGGATCTTATTTAAATCCTCTGTATTTCTCTGACAGGAAAGGAGTCATTACTGACAGGTGGAGGGAGAAGTCCAAGTTCCCTACTTGGCCTCCGTTGACACCCCAGTGATGGGGATGAGTTCCTCCTATTGCTGGGTAGGGGTGAGAATTCTGGCTCCCCATGTAGCCTCCACTGACATGGCGGTGGATGGAGCATCATTATTGCCAAATGGCAGTGAAAGTTCTGACTTTCCACCTGGCCTCCTCTGACACCACCACAGCAGGAGGTGGGAGGAGGTACTGGGTACAGGTGGATGTCCAGGCTCCCCACCTGGTCTCTATTGACACCCCAGGGGGTGGTGTGAATTTCCTTCTGGCATGAATGAAGGTCCCAGCTCCCTGGTTGGCCTTCTCTGACACCACTGTGGTGGCAGAGTTGGTGCAGCTTGTTATAGCATGGGCAGAGCAGAAGTCCAGGCTTCCCACCTGGCCTTTGTTGGCATGGGTAGGACGGAACACAGTTCTTTCTGTGGTGTTTGACTAAAGTAGAGCAGTACTGCCTAAAAGTTTTCTGTCTTGCTGAGTGTCTTTTCCTAGTCCTTTGGCTAGACAAAGCAGACTTCTTTTTTTGCCTTCTTACTGGTGTTTCTGGGTTGTCAGTTTCACCAGGACCCAGTCTAGAATATATGAGTCAAAAAGAAAACAAGGGAACTCCCCACCGTGCCATCCCTTGGGTCTGGTGGTCCTAGCCGGTCTGTTTTCTTGTCTCCACCTTTCAGAGTCATTTTATGTCTGCTTTATATGTAACGTTTAGACTTTTTAGTTGTTCTGAGTGGAAGGAATAGGGAAAAGTACATCTACTCCAGCTTCCCAGAAGTACATGACACATTTAGATTTGAATTTTAAGTAAGTTCATCTGGCAGAAGTGCGATAACTGGTTGATAATATTAGATTTATTTAGCTTCCACAAACAGAGAGATAAGGAGAAAGAGAGAAAATCATGCATAAACGTTAATATATAATTACTCTATGTCATAGTTCCACCCTTTAAAAAAGTTCTTAAATATGTACCACCAATTTAATGATAATCTATCACGAATAAGGAAGATTACACGGTACATGTGTGCCAGTTACAGACACTTCAATGTCAGAAAAAATAA